>NC_136954.1:64101932-64381932 GCF_032717465.1 Coenobita brevimanus | reverse complement strand
GAGAAGCGCTATGGAAAAGATGTACAGTAAATCTGTAATATTGTCTAATTATGCCATCGAGCTACAGGATATAACCAGAAAAAGACAAGAATCTTTGTCAAGTTAAAGATCTATAGTTGTTCCATCAAGCAACTTAGAGAATGAGAAATGCAATGTTTTAATACTAGACTTAGGTAAGGAAAATTACGGAGTAAGAGATCAGCATTTCCAATAGTATTTTACTCTAAGTATGAGAGGTGCAATGTACTAATATCAGACTCCCAAATAAGAAATAGCAGTTGCATGGCGAGACATACTACTTACATACTTTCTGTGGAGTTAAAAGTGGCATTATGTGAAGCTTGGCAGAACTGAAGGCTTACTACTCAAGCACTGTTATGTGGTGTTTGTAAGTGGTGTCTGTAAGATCTATCTATAGCCAGACATACTGGGATATATTCCTAGTGGTTTTGAAGATTTAGTAACATCTCTTCCTTAATGAGCTATTCTCTTTATTTATGCTGCTATATCATTTTGTTTGTTATTGTTGTGAAGTATGTTGGTATTAATGTGAATAATTACTGTGCAGAAAGATGTTTAGTGTGGAAGATAAAATGCTAAATAAGAGCTGTTAGATAAAAAAGAAAAACTAAATGCTAAATAAGAGCTGCTAGATTTCAAAAAGTTTAGGTTTATTATGCAGAATATAGAGTTAAGTAAGAGGTGATATGAAACCTCCTACAGCACCTTGAATACATGCCACTGTTGCAAGATTGATGGGAGGTGAAATGAAACTCTGTATGTTATAGTTGTTCACAGTTTATTGACCCACTATCAGCACATCAAAAAGTACTCTCTCTCTCTCTCTCTCTCTCTCTCTCTCTGGCTGAAGGCTTTATAAGCAGTAATTCCAAGGTCTGTTACTGTACTGTGCTTTTTGTATTGTGGATCATGTTAAGCAATACACCACTGATACATTAACCCCTTCGCTACTGGATTTTTTTTTTTATGTGACCACCACTATTTGAGCTTACTCAGCCTGCATTGGCTTACACTATAGTCAGTTTGCTTACACCCGACGGAACTAAGCCATTCCCGCAACTTTAATAAGTTGCAGTTGCATTAAATTTGATTAGCCTTAGTTATGAGGTAAGAATGAGCCTCCTTGGTTAAAAGTCAGATTTATCCTCCAGTTTGACTACATGTGGTCATCACCCGAGTTGAAATGGGTTTGGAATCCTTGTCAGGTGTGGGTGGGTGTGGACAGGTGTGGGTGGGTGTGGGTGGGTGTAGACTGGTGTAGATGATGTGGACAGGTGTGGGTGGGTGTAGAAAGAGGTAAGTGTATACAGGTGTGGGTGGGTGTATACAGGTGCATGTGGGTGTATACAGGTGTGAGTGGGTGTAGACAGGTGTGGACTGATATGGATGGGTGGGTGTAAACAGGTGTGAGTAGGTGTGGATAAGTGAGGGTGGGTGTAGACAAATATGAGTGGGTATAGATAAATGTGGGTGAGTGTAGACATGTTGGTGGGTGTAGACAGGTGTGGGTAGCTTTAGTCTGGTGTGGACAGGTGTGGGTGGGTGTTTTTTTTTTATGCGAGGAAGAAGGAACCAAAGGCCATGAGCCCGCAATAACAGTTCCCTCCAAGAGAAAAACAAAATACAAGAGAGAGCCAAATTCAAGATCCGATCATTTCGAGATGCCTGGACACACTGCGTTTGAAAGACTGGAGATCATAGGCAGCAGGAAATACAGACAGAGGGAGACAGTTCCAGAGTTGACATGTTGCATAAATGAAGGACCAGTAGTAACAGTTAACTTTTGCATTAGAGAGTTGGACAGAAAAGGGATGAGCGTTTGCTGCTAGACGGGTGCTTTGCGCCCGTCGTAGAGGTGGAGGAATGCATGCAGACAGTTCAGAGGAGCAGTGACCATTAAAGTAGTGATAGAAAAGAGATAAAGATGTAACAGTTCGGCGAAGAGACAGAGTTTGAAGGGAGTCAGTAGGAGGAGGAGAGTTAATGAGACAAAACGCCTTTGACTCTACCCTATTGAGAAGAGCTGAATGTGGGGAGCCTCCCCACACATGAGAGTTGTACTCCACACAGGGGTGGATAAAACCCATGTATAGAGTCAACACACCTAATCTCTTGGAAGCAGATTTTACAAGAGATGTAATATGATCTTTCCAAGATAAGTCCCGAGTAAATGAAACCCCAAGCATGTTCAAGGATGATGTAGGATTAAGCTGAATATTATTAAACATTAGTGGGTATACCTGTGGAAGATTTTATCGGATGGGTGCATGTGGACAGATGTGGGTGGGTGCAGACATGTATGCATGGGTGAGGACAGGTGTGGGTAGGTACAAATAAATGTGAGTGGGTGTGGACAGATGTGAGTGAGTCAACAAGCGTAAGTGAATGTGGAACTCCAGAATAAGTAGTAGCTCAGTATACTCGTATTTTCCACTGTGCTTCATATAATCATTTCTATTTAATCTAATAATGATGAAAAAAAAAAAATCCATGTTTTTGTTGGCTCTGAAAGGAGCTCAACCTTCGCTATGTGACAAAATTCCTATGTGAATAAAATTATAGTAATATCAGGAGTGCAGTGACAGACAGAAGGATGTTCCAGTCGCATGGATGTTGCTTGTGCAATTATCTTGATTACCGCAGCCAGGGAGCAACTGACATAACTCAGTAACAGCATCAGTAATTATTTGATTAGATACATTTTCTTGGCCAGATCGGGGGAATGTAGCAAGGAGAGGGGGAAATTAGGTATGATGGCGAGTCAGTATGCTGCCAGAGCCTCACAGCTGACTATATTCTCACCTCTGAGTCAGTCTATTGAGAACTTATTGATTTTAAGCAGTAGGTAAAATTTCTATTCTTTTCAATCAGGAAGCACCATTTTCAGTATTATGCAGCTACCAGACAATGTCTTTGAGCTCTGGAAAGACGTTGAAGTGGAGTGGTTGGATTCAACCTTCATTGCCAGTATCTTAATAAATAAATATAAAGAAAAATCATAAGGAAGCAACTAGAACATACCATGTAGTGGAATAGCTTGATCTTAACGATGCCACCACATGACGGCGTCCCTCCAGCACCAAGCACAAAAGAGTGTACCAAACTTACAATTTATTTCATCATAACTCATATTTATTTTTAGCAGGAACAGAAGATATAGGAATATATTGCACTCCTTCCCTTGTCCTTCTTGCAAAAATAAACAACAAATCATGAGCTATTCTTCTTAGCCAAGATTTATTATTAGTGACAAAACAAGATGTGTGGGAAGATTCTACACTTCTTAACCTTTCTGCAAAATAGTAGTAATAGTTACCAAGGGAAGTGTTTGTGAATTCTTACCTAGGTAGTGGTGGAAGGAAATTATGGTTTTCAGTTGGAGTATTTTTGCACGGAAAAGGCAGGAATGAGTTTTTCTTGTTTGAACTGATTGACTGGTTTGAAAATTCGCGCCTTTACTCAAATAACAGCTTAACATATTCATAAGTCCATCGCCCACACCCTTTTGTATTAATTTGTGCCTATCTACATATTTTACTACATATAAAGTCAATGTAAAAGTTTAATATTTGTATTTTACGTATTTTTAAACATTTTAGATCTCATATTGACAAGTGCGCATGTTGGGCGACCAGTATTGCCAATCGTAAGGTAATTACCCTACGCATAGGGTGATTCAGCCTCATTTCGTGAAATCATAGTAATACTTCCATTCGGAGCGGTAGAGTAATGAAGGGAAATGACCTTGGGGAAATGTAGGATAATTTCGATGTGTGTGTAGGGCGGAGAGGTCTTTGGGGGTTGGCAACACTGCGACCGACGTCACTGAGAGGAGGAAGGAAGAAGCCAAGATGGCGGGTGGGGGTAAGATTATCTTAACGTCTTCCTTCTCAGAAAAGACCACGACTTACGCAGGTTTTCCTACAGCCCACGAGGATTTACTGAAGAGCGATGAACGCCTGATTTGCCAAATATCGAGAATTTATTGTAGACGACGTTTCGGAATGACGGACTCTGAGAGATCGTGGCAAGGCGCTGCTAGGTATTTAACTCGCCGTCTGCGCTACCAGGGATACATTCCTCACTAGAACAGGTATTTAATATGATCTGCTTGCAATTGATTGAGTTGTGAACATTGGTAAATTTTTAGAAGTAACCAATGTTTTCTTTTATTATTATTTTTATGTTTTTCAGTGCAAAATACTGTTTTAAATAGTTTTGACCATCATTTTGGGGGGAAATTCCCCTTTTTGGAATTTTGAGTATGATTTCCAAAAGAGGGTTTATCCCCCAAAATCAAGATCAAAATCAATTAAAAACAGACTATTTTGCATTAAACTAACCCAAACTAACAACCTAACCTAACCTGACCTAACTAGCCTAACCTAACCTAGGGCCTGACATAGACTGAATGCACACGCCTGCACCAGCCAATATGGCGCAACATTCATCCGCTACTGAGCGATAGCCTAACCTAAGCCACTATATGACTACCCCTACAAAATTTGCTCCCTGACTCAAACTAGGCTTAAAAGGTAAGGCTTGGTTAGAGTAGTTCAGGGACGTAATATAATGAAAATTGGTAACGTTGGTTACTTCTAAAGTTATACCTGAACATTGACTTTCTGACAGTCAATAATAAGGTACTGTGGTGAGTTATCAAGAGGAGTCGTAGATTAGGCCCTAAGTCAAGGTAGGACTTTGACAAGCATTTAACATCCCTGGATTTCCATGCGCAGCAGTGAAATTGGTCAGTTTTCGGTAAATCACATTCGATTTCTAGGCAAAAAATATTTTTTCTGGTCGATTTTAGTGTGATTTAAATGAATATGATCTTCATGTTTGTCAGAAATCACTCATTTTGACGATAGGCCTACCAAAGGCTATCTCAAAAAGTGAATTACAAGAAAATGAAAAAAACAAAAAACAAATCACACAAAAATAACCACGAAATCACGTTTCTGACTTAAACTAACCTAACCCAACCTTACCTTACCTTACCTACCTTACCTTGACCCGCCTCGTACCGACTAATTTGTTTACAAAACCCACCCCCAAAACCCAACAAATTTTAGATTTCTTTTTGTTTTTTTTTGGCTCAAACCTCCACTTTTTATGAGGAACATTGAAAATTCATAGAGAAATCACTCACCTGAGGTTTAAAATCCTGCTACAGGTAAAAATACACTCACCTGGCTCTGTTTTCAATGGGGGCTAGCTCCAGAGAAAACATATTCTACAGGATAACTATTCCAAACCACTCATATTTGGTGTTTATTTTTTTATTTGGTACGAATTTATATGTAGTACAATAGTATATTGGTTTTCAAAACAGTAATATAGGCGATATAAGCATTGTTTCACTCACCAAACACATCAACATACCACGCGTTTTTTTGCGACATTACCTGATCATCATTTCTGACTGTTTCTTTCTCTAATGCTGTGTAAACTTTGTCCTCCACATTTTCATTGATTGGGGAATCACTCGCCTTGAATTTCATACCGTGGTGCGATATGTCTTTACTGGCCAGGTCACAGGTAACAGGTCAGTTGCCCAGACAATGGCGTGCCGGGGGGGGGAGGTGACGCATGGTAAGGCACTTACCCGCCTGGCATTGGGTAGAGGAAGGTGTCCCGTGTATACTTACCAAAAATCACACACGAAATTTGAAAAATGTGCAAACGATGGACCATGAAATAGCAAAACGTTCACCGTACGTTGTTGGGGACTGAGCTTAAAAAAAGGTTGCAACAAGCATTGTAGGAAGGTTAATGTCATCGTCAGTATACCTCATCCAGGACCCTCACAACACTAGGAAGAGGTGGCTGGGATATTGAATCCTCTGATGGTGACATTCAAGGTTGGGTTAGGTTAAGTTAGAAATGTGGTTTTCTGGTTTTAGTGTGATTTGATTTTTTTTTTTCCCCCCCCTTTATTTTTTGTTGGAATTAACTTGTTTTGGCGATAGCCTTGGGTAGGCGTATCTCCAAAGTGAGTGATGTCGGATGAAAATGAAGCTCAGATTCATTCAGATCACACTACAGTTGACTAGACGAAATATCTTTTGTTTCAAAGTCGAGTGATGTGAACTACTGAGATGTTATTCCTAAAAAAAAATAATGACGGCCTCGTACACCCACTACAAGAAAAAGCCATCGTGCAACAGACTGAAGTAGCACAAGTTGAGCAGGGCGGTACTCCCAAGGTGGATGGAAAGCTGATGACAGGGAGAGCTGGAGCTTCTGTTTCATCAGCCCTCAGGACTAGCTCCTGATCATCCTCCTTTGCTGATATTTTTCAGTGTTTCAGTAATACAGAGAGTAGGCCAGCATCCTCTTATTGTCAACACCAAATTACGTGCACATTACACATTTCATTTCCTCCTCAAAATTTAATAAAAACAATGGCATCTAATAATCAAGCTTCGGAGTCCTCAGAGGGGGAGGGGACCATAAATGCCCCCAACATCCACCCCTCTCCTGGTGACGAGCCAGTGAGTTGCCTGAAACCACTGTCTGACTTACATCTCCATTTCTGCAATATTTGTGGCCTTTCCTCAGACTTTCTCTCTGTTGAGCACCACCTCAACCCTAAACCTCACCTTCTCTTCTTAACTGAGACTCAGCTGTCTGAGGTAACTGATGGAAAACCCTTCTCTGTATCCTCCAACTTTCTCCTTACTTGTTTCAGTGCCAAAGGTGGCTGTTGTGTATATGTATGCAGTGACATATCTTGCTTTTGCTTTCCTGAACTTTAATCTTCTGAATTATCTACTCTCATTCTTTGGCTTTCCTGTCATTCTCTGACTAAATATATTTGTGCTGTTTAATTATCCCGTAATTCTACTGTCTGAAAAACTCTTCGACTGTCTTCTAAGATGGAACACATTCTATCCTTTTCTCCATTCTCTGAAATCTCTATTCTTGAAGATGTCAACGTTCACCACCACTTTTGGCTCTCCTCTCCTTTCATTGATCCACCTGATGAACAAGCCTACATCTTTTCTGCCCTTAACCCGTCACGTCCCGAGCTATTTTGCACCTCCGACACCCTCCAATCCCAATTTTTTTTTTTTTTTCTTCTTTTTTTTTTTTTGGCTAAAACCTCCGCTTTTTGTGAGAAACATAGAAAATTCATAGAGAAATCGCTCACTTGAGGTTTAAAATACTTGATACAGGTAGCAGTACCTCCTTACCTTACTGGGTTTTCAATCAGGCAGGCTCCAAAGAAAACGAGTTCTATGGGAGGGTAACTATTCCACACCACTCATAAACGATATTTATTTATTTATTTATTTGGTACGAATTTATATGTAGTGCGAGAGTATATTGGTTTTCAAACAGTAATATAGGCATTATAAGCATTGTTTCACTCACTAACTCATCACCATACCTGACCTTTTTTGGTGACATTACCTGATCATGATTTCTGACTGTTTCTTCCTCTAATGCTATGTAAACTTTGTCCTCCACATTGTCATTGATTGGGGAATCACTCTGGCCCTGAATGTCTTTATTGGCCAGGTCACTGGAATAACTGAAACAAAATGGAGAGGAGAAAGTGTGAGAGAATGGAAGTATGGATGGGGTATATGTGCAGGAGTAGGTGAGAATGAGAGGGCAAAGGAAGGAGTATGTATAGTTGTGAGTAAAAGATGGAAGAGGAGCATAAGACAGTATGGATCAGTTGGGTCAAGGATTGTGTGGGTAAAGTTGAAAGTTGGAATACAAATGTGGGCGATTGTGTGTGTATGCGCCAATGCAAGATCGTGCTAGAAGAGTGAGAGAAGAGTTCTGGACAAATGTAGAAGTGTGCATGGAAAAGTTTGGAAGGAATGAGAGGGTGTTTTTGATTGGTGATATGAATGGTGAAGTTGGGAATGTGAAGGTGGATGGAATAGTTGGTGAGTGGGGTGTGCCTGCTGAGATAGATGAGAATGGGAGTGCGTTAGTGGACATTTATGCTGGGAGGGGGTTGGTGATAGCCAATACCCTCTTCAGGCATAAAATGATCCACAGGTATACATGGCAAGTGATGAGAAGGGTGGGTGGTGAACTGAATGAAAGAAAGGCAATGATTGATTATGTGTGTGTGGATGAAAGGATGTGATGATGTGTAATGGATGCAAGAGTTTATAGAGGTTGGGGGAGTGGACTTTCTGACCACTTCTTGGTGGTGGCCAGAATTAGAATTCAAGTAAGATGGAGGAATAGAAGAAGGGAAAGACGAGAGGAAGGAGTAGTTGCAAGGAGAGTGGAAAAGTTACAAGAGGATGAGAAAAAGGCAGAGTATAAGAGAGAAGTGGAGGAACGATTGGGCAAGTATGAATTGGAGCAGATGGGAGACGTGGAAGGTGTGTGTAGGATATTTACAGAAGAAATATGTGCAGCATGTGATGTGGTGTGTGGAAGGAAGAGAAGACGGAGGGGGGTGCAAGGAACAGCGTGGTGGACTGAAGAGGTGAGACAGGCTGTGGCACAAAAGAAGAAAGCATACAATGAATGGATGAGAAATAGGGGCGTGGAAGAAGTTGAGAGGCGGAAGAGAGAGGTATATGTAGAAAGAAAGAGAGAGGTGAAAAGATTAGTAAGAGAGAGTAAGAAGAGAGTGGATGAGGAATTTGGAAGGAATTTGAGTGTAAAGTGGAGGGACTGTAAGAAAATGTTCTGGAAAGAGGTGAAAAGAGTAAGACAGGGTGGAAGTGAAGTTAGCAGGGGAGTGAAAGATAAATAGGGTAGGTTACTAGTGGAGAAGGGAGAAAAAGTGAGCAGATGGAGAGAACACTTTGAGGAATTGTTGAACGTAGAGGATGGAAGAAATGCGAGTATAAGTGGCTGGGGAATGGCTGGGAGAAGGAGGGAGGTGAGAAGACAGGAAGAAATCAGTAGGATAGAAAATTGTGGAAACAATGAAGAAAGTTAAATCGGGGAAAGCCCCAGGAATTGATGGAGTGTGTGGTGAAATGCTGAAGCATGGGGGAGAGATGGTAGTAGAATGGATGTGGAAGATGTGCAGATTGGCCTGGGAGGAAGGTAGAGTCCCGGAGGATTGGAAGTCAGGTATAATTATGCCCTTGTACAAAGGAAAAGGGGAAAAAGAAGTGTGTGGTAATCATAGGGGCATTTGTCTTCTTAGTATAATAGGAAAAGTGTATGGTAGGATACTTATTGACAGAGTTAGAGAAAGAACAGAGAAATTAGTTGGAGAAGAACAGGGAGGCTTTAGGAAGGGAAGAGGTTGTGTAGATCAGATATTCATTCTTAGATCTTTAGTGGAAAAGTGTCTAGAGAAGTGAAAGAAGTTGTGTGTGGCTTTCATGGATTTGGAGAAAGCATATGACAGGGTGGATAGACAAGGATTGTGGAAAGTGTTAAGAATATATGGAGTAGATGGGAAGTTGTTGAATGCTGTGAAGAGTATGTACAATGGTGCGAAGGCTGCAGTGCGTGTGGATGGTGAACTAAGTGAATTTTTCTCTTTGAAAGTTGGGTTGAAACAGGGATGTGTCATGTCTCCATGGTTGTTCAATCTGTACATGGATGGGGTAATAATAGAGGTACAAGGTAGGGTAGTGGATGTTGGAGTGGCCCTGGTGAGAGAGGATAGTGTTTGGAAACTCCTTGTACTGTTGTTTGCAGATGATGCTGTGTTGTTGAGTGAAGACGAAGGGGAGCTGCAAGGCTTGGTGGATGAGTTTGGGAGAGTGTGTAAGAAACTGAATCTAAAGGTGAATGTAGGGAAGAGTAAAGTGATGGTCTTTGAGAGAGGTGAAGTCAGTGACTGTACAGCGAGGTTGGATGATGAGGAATTGGAAAATGTGAGTACGTTTAAGTATTTGGGTAGTGTGATGAGTAAGGATGGAGGTTTGGAGGGTGAAGTGCTTGAAAGGGTACAGCAGGGAAGAAAGGTTGCTGGTTCTTTGAAAGCAGTGATAAGAAACAGGGAAGTGAGCATGGAAGTGAAAAAGTTACTACATGACAGTATTGTGATACCAACTCTAACGTATGGAAGTGAAGCTTGGACGTTGTTGGAAGGACACAAGTCAAGAGTGAGAGCAGTGGAAATGAGTTATTTAAGAGGAGCCTGTGGAGTCACATGGAGAGACAGGCTGACGAATGAAGATATAAAGGAGCATTGTGATGTTGATATGGATGTGATAGGAAGCGTTATGAGGAACACACTGAGGTGGTTTGGCCATGTGGAGAGGATGGAGGGTGAAAGACTGACGAAGAGAATGTATGTGAGTGAGGTGGAGGGGGGAAGAGGGAGGGGGAGGCCGAGGATGAGATGGAGGGATGGGGTGGAGAGGTATATGAGAGAGGGATGTGTGAGTTGGGAGCAGGGGAGTGAAATGGCGGGGGGCAGGGTGACTTGGAGGCGATTTGTTTGTGGCCACCCCAAACGGGATTGAGGCGTCTGGCAATAGATAGATAGATAGATAGTCACTGGTAACTGGTGAATTGCTGAGACAATGGCGTGCGGGGCAGGGGGGGAGGTTATGCGGTGTAAGGCATTGTCCCTGCCTGGCATCCTGTACAGGAATAGAGGAAGGTGTCCCGCGTATACATACCAAAAATCATTCATTCATTGCCAGACGCCATGTATCCCAGACGGGGTGGCCAAGGGCTTAGAGTTAATTGTTTTACAGGGAGGGGCACTAATCCTCCACCAACCCCACTTGACACGTAGGGATGCCGACAGCATCTGGTGTTCCCAGGCGGTCACCCATCCAAGTACTAACCAGACCCATGCGTGAAAATTGAAAATTGTGCAAATTATGAACCTTGCAATTGCGTGACTGGCTGTGACAAAACGTTGCGACGTACCCACACGTCAATGGGATGACTTAGAGCTGTTTGTACAGCACCCTGCCTGTATCCCTGATTGTCTTGGAGAGAATTCCATTATACTTGACCTCTTCCTTACAACTAATTCATCTGCTTGTGCTGTTAATCTTTCCTCTCCATTAGGCTTCTCCAATTACAACCTTATCACCTTAAACTGTCCTGACACTCCAGTAAGGCCTGTTGACCCTTCCAAGAAGTGTTGATTGTGGCATTTTTGGAGCTGCTACTGACAGAGGCCTTCAGACAATACTTTGATTTTCCCTGGAATGATTATTGCTTCCATGGCCGGGAGCCATCTGAGTGTGCTTTGCATATTACAGAGATTATTCTTTTGGACATAGAAGCATACATTCCTTTCTCATGTCCTTTGACTAATGGAAAAATGTCTTGGGTTAATCAGTGCTGTGCTGTCCACAACATGGAGAAGTCCTACAAAAGGTACCGGAGCCAGCCCACTCCTGAATCTAATCTATTTTATGTTTCTGCCCGGAATCGTGCTGTCTGTTCTTTGCTCTTCTACAAATAATTTCATTTGTACTGTACTAAATGCTCTGAACTCTCCAACTCAAATTCTTCCCGCTCCTTCGGGCACCTTACCAGAAACCAAACAACTTTATCTCATCATCCTTCCTTTTCTTTTCCACTATAAAGGTTCTATAGCTATTTCTTCAACTGATGAAGCAGAACTCTCCGCTCAGACTTTCTTCTCCAATTCCACCTTAGATGATTCCGGTGCTGTTCCTCCATTACATCCCCCCTCAGACTTCCTCATAGCTGACATTAAGATTTCCTCAGTTGATGTGCTGTTACTGGCCTCAGTACTAACAAGGCATATGGGCCTGGTGAGATCCCTCATGTTGTCCTCATGAACTGTGCTTCTGTGCTTTCACCCTGCCTAGGTAAACTCTTTCACCTTTGTCTGTCACCTTGTACCTATCCTTCTTTGCTGGAAGTTTGCTCTCATTCAGCCCATCTCAAAGAAGGATGACCATTCCCAGCCCTCTGACTATGGCCCAATTGCTTTAACATCCCGTATTTCAAAAGTTTTTGAGTCTGTTCTTAACAGAAAAATTTTATAGCACCTTTCCTATCACAACCTTTCTGATCGTCAGAATGGGTTCTGCCAGGGACTCTCCACTCGCGATCTTCTCACCTACCTTTCAGACTTCTGGTCATCCTCCTGTCTGGACTTTGGCAAAAGGTTTGAAATTGCACTTGACGTCTGAAAGGCTTTCGATCGAGTCTGCCATAAATCTTTAATTTCCAAAATGCCCTCCTTGGTTTCTGTCCTTCTGTTTGTGCCTTCATCTCTAGTCATTTTATAATTGCTGTTGTAGACTGCCACCGTTCTTCTAGAGCTATCATTAGTGGTGTTCCTCAGGGCTCTGGCCTATCACCATCTTCCTTCCTTTTGTTCATCAGTGACCTTCTAAACCGTACATCTAACCCTATCCACTCATACACTAATGATTCCACCCTTCCCCTTTCCACTCGTTTCCCACAGCGTCCATCTCAGCAGCTACTTCAACGAACAAGGGATGAGACTGTGGCATACCTAATGTCTGACTTGGCACATATCTCTGATTGGGGTAAAAGTAATGTTATTTTTAGTGCACTAAAAACTCAATTCATATATCTGTCAACCGCGCAACATCTTTAGGAGTACCCTCTAATTTTTAATAATATCCATCTTAATCCTGAATCATCTTTAAATATTTTTGGGGTTTTATTCTCTCGGGATTTATTTTAGAAAGAACATATTACCTCGTGTAAAATTCAACCCAACCCAACCAAACCAAACCTAACCTAACCTAATGTAACTAAACCAACTCCTATGACATGAAGTAACTGAATGTTCCGCATAGCCTACATTATTCAGAGGCTGGGTTGTCAACATCGTTGAGCTTTTTTTTTTTTTTTTTTTTTCCCGCTGTCTGACCGTGGAAGGTACACTTTACTTGCAGTGATAAAGAAGTGGTGTAGAAGCTGGTCCTCAGGGAACTTGGAAATGGAATACATTCTGTGCCAGATCTATCTATCTATTGCCAGACGCCATAATCCCGTAAGGGGTGGCCACAAGGCTGAGTTATTTGTTTACGGGGAGGGGCACTAACCCACCACCAACCCACTTGTTGACACGTGGGGAGCATGTATGGTTTGGTTATATGGTTACCACCCAGTGTTGTAAATGGTTTCTTGGCTTACAGGAAACCATTTGGCTTGTCATTCAATGTAAAGCCACCTGTAAAGGAAAGAAAAGCAGTAAGAAGTGACAGGAAAAATGGGAGAAATAGGAAGAGAGGAGGGCAGGCACAGAAAAAGAATGAGGTGAAGGAAGAAGTAGGCAGCACTACATCAAGTGAGTGGAGTGGATGATGGTCGCCACCACCTACCACATTTACTGCCTAAAATACATTGATCGAAGACCAGGCCGCTTCACCCATTTCTTCAAGCCCCTCCACAGTCGTTCAGTGTTCTGAATATGGATACCGGCGTCTGAAGGATGAACAAAATTGTCACGATGATTAATCACTTGGTGTTTGTAGCTGTGGTTCTTGATGCTGTTGTAGGCTGCCCACTTATCACTGACAATGGTCATGCCTCGACGAATATACTGCCTCATTAGCAGAATCAAGGTCGCAGTGTCCCTCTTCCTACTTAATTGCTCCACCAATGGCACAGTAAAAAACTGTTTTGAGACCCTCTCGATCCCACCAAAAACCCAAATATTGCTCAGAACGTGACCCCCGTTGTACTTTCTTTCTCCAAAGTGCTATTTCTTGATTTCAGAGACGACACCAGGGCCTTCAATAGAATCCTAATGGTCAAACCAGTACTGAGTAATTTCTGAGTAAAAACTCCTCCAGTCCACACTCGTAGCAAACGAAACTTTCAAGCACTTGATTACTGTGTGATGGTTCCAAAACTTTTGCAACTAGGAGTCACAAATAAAATCAGTTTCTTTTTTTCATTTTTGGAATTGGAGTGCTGAGGCCACAAATCCATATATATATATATATATATATATATATATATATATATATACACACACACACACACACACACACACACACATACATACTGTATATACAGTATATACTCTGTATTCGTATGCATTCAGTACATTGGATATACAGTATGTTATTATTTGGCACTTTCGTTTCAGCCCTCTTCTTATATACAGTATATATATATATATATATATATATATATATATATACACATATATATATATACTCTGTATTTGTATGCATTCAGTACATTGGATATACAATATGTTAGTATTTGGCACATTCGTTTCAGCCCTCTGCTTGTACTTTCTAGAAACACTACCATATTATTAGAATATAAATGGAAGGGTATATTTATTAGGGAGTAGAATGTGTGTGGGCTGGAGTTTTACTATGAGAATGAAGTTGGGTATCAACGATGTTAAATGCGTGGTTGATTTATGAAGCTGTTTTGTATTTGTGGTTGTGCTCGTGGTGCATGTGTATGTATCTCTCTCTCTCTCTCTCTCTCATGATGTGACAGGTTATACAAGTTTAGCTAGTTTTTCTTGTGATGGAGCTGGCCATTCCCACAACTTGAGTACTAATTTGTGGTTATGTGAAATTGAATGAGCTTTAGATATGAGGTAGGAATGAGTGTCCGTGGTTGCTAATCAACTTAACCTCCATATCTGGCTACATTTGACCATTTGAGCAGAAAACGAGGTGCTGTATAGTGAAAGGGTCAGTGAAATTTCTACCTACCTCCCAAATTCCTGTCACTGCTTAAGTTAATAAAAATTTTTGGAGGTAGGAGAAACAGAGTAAGGGATGTCACTGGAATGAAGGAGTTAAGAGGAAGCATAGGATCAAGTGATTTAAAGAGTTTAAGGGTTGTAAGCTCTCCAGTAATCTTTTTACTTTAATATTTTTATATTGTTGTTGCTATTACTATACTACTGTACTACATGTACCACCGTACAGCAGTTGTTTTTGCTCTCACCTGACCCAGGCATGCTGCTGTACTATGCATGTTCAAGCCATGTTGTATGAGTCCTGAAGGGCAGCAGATCTGTAAAACCCGAAAACACCCCATTGTCAGTGAAGTGACTCACTTGTATTCAGTGTATCACGTACAGGTTTATCTGTGTTGGAGTGGCTGTGACTGTGTTTGAGAGAGAGAGAGAGAGAGACTGCAAACTCATGAGAAAACATGGGGACCCACTGGCTACCAACAGTTTCATTCAGTTTCAGAGGAGCCTCTTAATCATAGTGAAGTGATTGTTACTTCTGTTAACTTGCTTCTTTTGTATTAGTCCTTTAATATGCCTCTTGTACTTGCTATTTCCAGTAATTTTATTTGAGCTATATGTAATCATGAACTCAGTAAAATCATCTGGTGAAAGTAAAAATAAAAAATTATTGTGGGACTAAGTGGGTCATCAATAATCTTAAGCCATTTGACATATTTGTTCCTCACAAATTATACTTATCCACAGGTGACAGGGTGACAGGATGTAGATGCAGTGGTGGCGGGTGGATCTGATTTGCTGATAACAAAAGTAAAATAGGGATGGATTGAATGATTGAGACCAGGGTGACATACGTACTCCTTACCTATGAAGATACATGATGGCCAGGTTAGTATTGTCGGCTTGAATGTTAGTGCCTGTTAGCCATAAGAGTAAAATGTATATAGTCTGCTGCATGGTGTGATTCATTTTCATCTTGTGACATTAAGCTGCCAGTCTAACAAGACTTGTGATATACTGTATTTGGTCCAGAGGCGCAGCCAGACATTTGGGGGCCCAAGGTCTTTGGTCCTTGAGGGGTCTTCCAAAATCTGGTAAGATTTGATGAAGAATTTACTAAACCATCTTTCATTATTATTATTATTGCCTTTGTATCCAATATCCAATAACTAAACAATAATTCAGACATTGTAAATAACACATTAACTGAAATAATGTAACAAAAACATGAGAATTTATCATTGTAAATGGACAAACTGTTACAAGCAAGGAAAACAAATTTCTTCATCTCCTTAAACCACGGTAGAAGCAAAGAGTACTCTTGAACTTCCCTAAATTTTCACTAGCATCCATTAGGCAAACTGGGCATAACTGTATGTATAATACAAGTATGTCTAAAATTATCACTCAGTCAATTATACACCTTGATCCCAATTAACGCACCTGTATGGTGGATGCGCAGGTGCACACTATATGATATCGCACTGATTGATACACATAAGGGGAAAAATTCATTTGGTGGATGAGTGACTCCAACTTTATGAGTTATACTTTTAAACACTGATAATTACCTTAGTACTTAATAATAGTATACAGTACGCACATACCCACACTCGTGTACCCATACCCTCGCCGAGGTGGTCTAAACCGGTTTGCTGCCTCTCTCTCTCTGTCTCTCAAATAATATGTAATTCACATCCAAATCGCGCTAAAATCATACGAGAGTGGCTGAAAGTGTTGTATTGTGAATAATTGTGATAAAATACAAGTGATTTAGTGATATTTTTGTGATGATCAGTGAAGTCATCCGCTAAGCGCATTAGCTAGTGAACATTTTTGCGGTTGCAAACTGTGCAGCTAAGGTATGAAATGACTCATAAATCACATTATATCAAGAAGTTTATAAAAGTGGTAACATAAGTCATAAAGTTTTATGAACTGTGTAATCATTATCCTCGCTAAAGTCTAGCGTAAACACTGTGGAATATCGCAGTAAAATCAGACGGGACTTGCTATGGTAGTTTTTATTATATGAGGCCGCGCGTGCGAGTTTGTACCAAGCAATGTTTTTAAAAAAAGCCAGAAATCGCGTTTAAAGTTTGCAATTATTGATACGATCATAACTCCGTTGTTTTTAAAGCTAGAGGCTTCATTCAAAGACCAAAATGAAGGGTAAAGTATGCCAAATATGCCCATGTTGTTAGTCACTGAGAATAATATACACAAATATGCGAAATTATTATTTTTTTTTCGAAATGCTGATAATCGGCGATTTTTAGTACACAACTTCTACGAAGTATTGCTCTGTTATTAATAATGCTAGAGACTCCATTAAAAAACCATAGTAAAGAGGAATGGATGCAGATTATGAATGTATAAACAGATTTTGGATAAACTAGTTAGTGCAATAGAAAACACCTGTTTTCCAAGTGCGACAGAATTTTCACTCAAAGTTCATGATCACAAAACCATTCAGTAAATAGTTGTTAGTGGACATAAAGACATCAGATTATAGCATAATATAGTGCACAGATTAAAAGCAGGGAAAAGTCACTTGGAGTAGCTTCTGTTCGACGAGAATGACGCACGAGGCAAAACTGAGACTTCGCAGTACCACCAACAGCATGCGCTGGAGACGCTGAAAATAGCACGTAGCTACAAGAGTTTATGGGTTAATGAGAAACAATATTGACCTTATTTAACATGTCAGAGGGCTGACAAAATTTATTTAATAATCTTGTACATAAAGTAGAATTATATTCACAACGATTGTTAGATGCTAACAATAGCTAATAATGTATATAGCAAGTGGATTGGCGGTGACTCACTGCGTCGGTATCACTTGGTACAAACTCACCCACGCTGGCTGGCTGTCACCCACCCTCACCTCACAAATTGATTTCAGTGTTGTATTTTGGAGGACTTTCAACCTTATGTCTAGTTCGAAATTGTACCAAGCAACATGTCTGGGATATAAAAGAAGGGTTAAAATAGTGACATAACATGAAAACTCATGATGGGCTTGAGTGGCGCTTGGTACAAATTTGCATGCGGGGCATCATATATATATATATATATATATATATATACCTGTATATATAACATGGCAGTAACCCTATTTTGTACGAAAACATCTTGTGGTTTGGTGGAAATTTCCGCCTCACAGGGCTATTTCCTACATCAATTGGTCAAAACACGCCATGTATTCTCCCGAATCGTTCTCCGGACTGGGAGCACCTACGGACATGGAGTTTGTTGCAAACAATAGTGGAAAGATTGAAGCTTGTATGACAAAAATTTTAGCTCTAAAGATTAAGTGCAAGTGGGTTAAAACACGAGTTGAAGACACACCAATTTTTTCCAATTTCTCTACAATGAGCACATAAGTTGTCGTAATGGCCGCTGCAGCCAAAGGGTTAAGACAGCTACAGAAGCCAAGATGTGGCTGATCGATCTGCATCATGGAGAGCTCTCCTGGTGTTTCTGGCATCGGTGTAACCTCTTGTCTTGCCCCCTGTAATGCGTCCTCAATAGATGCTGCAGTAATCACATCTTCTATTGTGGTGGCTTCACCAGCATGGCTAATTTCAGACATTGCAGATATTAAGAGACAGGTCACACAATATATTTGCGAATCGTGCTGTTTGATCTCGTGCAAGTTGGGACCAAGGTGTATATGGAAGATTCATTGTAAAATCCCCAGAAAAGTAAGAAAATTAGTGAACTGCATAAAAAATCAGTAAATGTACAAATACCTTGCCGGATACTGTGTTTGCTTTGATTTTTAGCATAAACATATTTTTTTATTTAGCTTGCGATATATTTTTGTGTAATTTAAAAACAAGGGTCCATATGGGGTTCCCCCTTCCATTTAGGGCCCGAGGAAAGTTTCCAAACAGTACCCCCGTCTGCTCGTTAGCTCTGCCTCTGATTTGGTCCTTGTTGGTTTCAGAGTGGTGGAATGCCTGGACAGGAGGTGCTGGGAGTTGATACAAGTGTAAAAGCAGTGTGGAGCCATGGGATGTGGCAGTGAAAGATTGATGGCAAGACAAAACTAAATATGGAAGATGGATTGGTGGCAGGTTGCAGAGATTGATAACAATTGAGGGGGCATCATCACTGAAATATAGTACAACTCAAACAGCAAAACTGGATGAGTTGTCTTCCCCACATATATCACCGTACAACTCAAACCGCAATACTGAAACTGAATGAGTTGTATTCCCCACATACATTACCATCAACAAAACACTACTTTGTGGGTTGGAACTTCACTTCGGTACAATTTTTTAACACTTGCCACCTGTTGTGAGATGGGGAAAACAGGTGAGGGTGATTGATTTTACCTTGCTACCTATTGTGAGATGGGGAAAACAGGTGAGGTGATTGATTTTACTTTGCTGTCTATTGTGAGATGGGGAAAACAGGTGAGGGCGATTGATTTTACTCAGTGTTATGTGACATGGATATATCACCCAGCACTTTGTTGCAAACAGCCTTGCACCTTGTAAGGCACAGACAGGGAAGAAATGTACTGGGGCTTCCTTTTCCCTCTGAGTCATGTCCCTACAGATCCAAGAACCTTGTTACAGATCCTTCCCTCCCTTGTGAATATGGGGAATTGCATTAGGATGATGATAACTTGAGATGTACCTGAATTTTGTTTCCCATGGCTTAGTAGTTTTTTCATCATACAGTACAGGTACTTCACACTTCACTGGTCACTAATAATCTACAGTATATTGTGGTTTATTGTGTTGGAATATAGACTGCTGTATTCTGCAAGTGTATGACGTGATCAGATTGATATGGTGCAAAATAACATTGAGGTAATTAACTTAACTCCTTGAAAGTTAGTTAGTTATTTTTCTTTTGGAGTTGGTTATACAGTTACCACCCAGTGTTGTACATGGTTTCCTTACTTACAGCTGCTGCCGGCTGCTTCTGATATGAAACCCTTTGGCGAAGATGACTGTGAAACCATCCCCAAGATTATGGATTACTAATTAACTTCCATGCCAAATTTAGTGGACAGAGCTGTGCTCCCTCCTTCTACCCTCTCCGTTGAAGTTCATCCTGTCCCTCCTGACCTTCCTCCCTCTCCTTCACCACCTCCTCCTCCTCTTCCCCCTCCTGCACTGTCTGTTTCCTCCTCCTCTTCACCCCCATCCTCTTCCACTTCTTCCAGTGCTCCCTCCTTATGCCTCCGGGCCATGGTGACTCCCACTCATCCATCTGTTCCTCCGCCTGCTCCTATTCCTGCAGTCATAATGACTCGGTAATATACAGTATGTTACTACCCTGAATTATCTTTTACTTGTATTATATTTTGTCTTTGTGCTTTATCTTTATTAGATTTTTACTTTTGGGTTTTACTTTTATTTTTATTTTAAGATTTAGTATATATGTCCATTTTACAGTGGAACATTCAGTTTTATGGCCCATTGCAGTGTCTTTCGTTATCTTCTGATTCACTGTCCGTCCTTAGTCTGTTTACAAGAACCCCATTTGTCTTCCCCTCTGGTACCTATACCTGATTATTGTTTCTTGTTCTTTCCTTCTTCTCCTGTTTCAGCTTAGTCCACCATACGGTTCGTCTTGAACATCTATCCCTTTACACCACTGTTCCACGTCATTTTAAATTGCTTCCTCGGACGTTGGGTAATGGTGGTTTCCATGTATTTCTCTCCTTCTTTGTCTGTTGCTATTTATGTTTTTTTTATTGTCCCAGTGCCCACCTCAATTTTATTTTTGGGTGTTTATAATTGTTGCCATGCTTTATAGGGCGATACTGTTATTAATTTTCCTGGCTGCTGCCGCCTTGAGTCGTTTGTTTTTAGTAATGATTTGTCTTTATTGAATACAGGAGCTTCAACACATTTTGATGCCTGAACTCGTACATTCATGTGTCTTGATCTCATCTGTTCTCCTTTTCTTTCTTTAAAGTTTTATTGGTCTGCTCTTTCTGATGCTGTGTATAGTGGTCACTTTCCTATTAAATTTACTCTTACTTTTGTTTTCCCGTGCACAGGCCTCCACAGTGGTGCTTTTTTTTTTTTTTAATGTGAGGAAGAAGGAACCAAAGGCTGAGCCCACAAAATGTTCCTTCCAGGAAAAAGAACAAAAACAATACAAAAGAGAGCTAAATTCAAGACTGTGAAGGCTGACTGGCTGTCTTTTATGGTACTACTATATTGGTTCCCTCTGAAACCCCTTCCTCCTTTTCCACTGTTTTTGATATGCTTACCTTTTATAATGTTTTAGTTCTGAGTGCAGCTTTGTGATTCCTAGATTATCCCATCCTTTTACCTCTAAATGTGTGCCATGGTGGGATTCTTATTGTACCATGATGCTCCGTGTTGATCAGCACATTGGAAAAGTTTCCTGTGTAAATGCAACACCCCAGATGAATAGAGTGCATTTCTGTTGTTTTAAAAGGACCATGCTTCTCTTCATGTGACTGTTAAAAGGGCCAAACGCTGTAGCTGGAGATTATACTTTTCCACTATTGCTATCAATAAACCTATTGCTTCCATCAGGAAATCTATCTATCTGTCTATTGCCAGACGCCTCAATCCCGTTTGGGGTGGCCACAAACAAATCGCCTCCAAGTTGCCCTGTCCCCCACCATTTCACTGCCGTGCTCCCAACTCACACACCCCTCTCTCATATACTAAATCAGGAAATGTGATTGCAAAATAGCTGGTAAGCATATTCCCATGCCTTTCCCTTTCCTTCATTTGGATGGGGAGCCAGTTGCAGATGTTTATCTAGTTGCTAATAACTTGGATCTTCATTTTAGTTATTTTAGTAATATTAGTAGCAGTTCCCATATCTCCCCGGAATTTCATGCCCTTAAAAGTACTACCGGTACTGAATGTACACCTGTTGTTGACTAGTCTGTCATAATGTGCCTTTCACACTCCAAGATATTGTCCTCCACCCTTTATCTCTGTAAGAACACTTGCGAAGGTCCCAGTGGCATACAATAAAATATACTGTCACCTTTCCCCTCCCGGCCCTGGTCTTTTTATTAGCTATTTATAATCGTATCTGGACCAAGAGTGTTTTCCCTCCCTCTTTTCATAATGCCATCATTCTTCCATTTCTAAAGCCGGAAAAGCCAGGCCATGCTCCTCAGGATTGTCGCCTCATTGCTTTTACTAGTTTCTCTGCAAGTTGTTTGAGCTTATGATACATCATCGTCTTATGTGGCTCCTAGATTCCAAACAGCTTTTTTCATCTTCTCAGTTTGGTTTTCAAAAAGACCGCGATACTTTAATCCCACTCTTAATCTAGAAATGTATCTGTTTTGCCTTTGCCACTCACTAGTCTGTATCGCAGTTTTCTTTGATCTTGAGAAGGCATGTAATACTGCCTGGCATTCTCATATTTTGTGCGCAGTTCGTTCTTGTGGTATCGATGATAACCTTGGTGTTTTCTTGAAGAATTTTCTATCAGCTCATTTCTTTAGAATCTGTGTTCAGCATACTTATTTGGATCCATTCCCACAATATGATGGTGTTCCCCTAGGCAGTGTTCTAAGCACGCCTTTATTTTTGTTGGCTATTAATGGGATTGTTTCTTGCTTCCCAGTAGATTTTTGCTCTTTTTTATCTGTAGATGACTTTGCAGGATATGCCTCAAATTCTGACATCTCCGTCCTTGGTGTTCTTATTCAGTGTGCAGTTTCCGCTGCCTCAAAGTGGGCTACTACCCGTGGTTTCCGATTCTCTCCTCTTAAGTCTCATGTTATCACTTTTACCTGCTCCTGTCTTATTCCTCAACCGCCACATTTTCTTTATGGCTCTCCTCTCCCATACAAAACCTCTGCTTCCTTTCTTGGCCTTATTTTTGACTTTCGTCTTACTTGGAAATTTCAACTTAGCAGCGCCACTGTCCCATACAAACTTTGTCTCGTGTCATGGGGTGTTGATTAAACTGCTCTCTTTCATTTCCATACTCTTCACGTTCTCTCCAAACATGATTATGGTTGCCAGGTTTACTCTTCTGCTTCAGGTACCATCCTCCAACAGCTTGATTCTGTGCACCATCACAGTTTATGTCTGGCTATTAGTGCTTTTAAATTTTCCTCAGTGGAAAGTCCCCATGCTGAATCAGTTCTTTCACTTTTCCATTGTCGTTCTTTGTTTTCTCTTCATATCTATGCTAAGTTACACTGTTTCCCTAATACCCCTTCTCTACTTCCTCCTGGTCCTGATTTGAACGCATTTTCCTCACATCCTAGGATCAAGCCACCTTTTGCAGTTCGAACCCACCTCTTGCACTCCTCTTGAACCATTAGTAATGTTTTCTCTTTTTGCACGAGTCTTCCCTACAACTTCTTCTGCGCCCCAGTGTTTGTCCTTCGATTTTCCCATGTTCCAAGTCCAGTTCTTCTTCATTCTCAGTTCCCAATTTTTAGACCACGTCTCCGGCCATTCTTCTGCAGTCTCTATATACACTGATGGTTCAAAAACCCTTGAGGGTGTTGGTTTTGCAGTTCTCTTTCCAGACACCATTTATCACTTTAGCCTTCCTGTCTGTGTGAATGTTTAACAGCTGAGTTATATGCCCTTTTGTTTGCATTGTGGTATATTTGTTGTTCCTCTTCCTCGTTTGTGATGTTCTCTGATCCTTTTAGTGCTCTGTCCCTTCTTCAGTCACCTTCTACTTCTTGCCTTTAAGTCCTTTGCATCTTGGATTGGTTGTTCCCCACCTCTTCTCATCATAAATCAGTCTAGTTCTGTTGGGTTACAGGACATTTAGGCATCGCAGGCAATGAGCATACTAATCAGTTGGCTTGCATGGCTGTTGCCAGAGGCCTAAATAAAAAGGGGAGGGGAGAAGGTCAATGACCACAGTCAATGGCGGACTGTTAGAGCCGATGACCTGTACAGTGCAGCACATTTCGTTTTGAATGGGCGTCGTTTAGGTAGGGTTGTTTATGAGAGGTGGATGTCTGGTGATGAGTTTGGTGGATTTTGTTCATCTGGACATTTGGATGGCTGTAGTGACCATGTATGTGAAGGTAGTGGCTGTGTACAGTGTGAAATAGTGGGGGAGGGGGGGAGACGGAAGATGACCACAGTTATTGGCGGAATGCAAATGTTCAGAGCTGATGACCTGTACAGTGAAATACGGGATGCTTTTCACAGAACAGTTCCCGTGGAGGGGGAGGGGTTATGTATCTTTGTGAAATGTAGTATTAGATGGAGAATGAAAACATGTTTTTGAAGCAATCTGTGTTGTTTAGGTTTCTATAGTTGCTGGGTGGTGACTACACAGTAGCTAAAACAATTATCTGTGCAAGAGGGGGGTCGGTGTTTCCAAAATTCTTAAGTGTAATGAGTGATATCTCAGGAGGGTTGATACGCATGATCTCAATCACAACTATTTAGTGTTACTATATAAGAATAATGCTATATGTGATTGCTAACGAGGAGAGTGTATATGAGTGAGGTGGAGGGGGGAAGAGAGAAGGGGAGGCCATGGATGGGATGGAGGGATAGAGTGGGAAGGTATGTTGGAGAGGGGGGTGTGAGCTGGGAGCAGAGCAGTGAAATGGTGGGGGACAGGGCGACATGGAGGCAATTTGTTTGTGGCCACTCGTTACCCTAATAATGAGCCACTCATTACAGTATATCAATCTGATCGAGTCAGTCCATACAATGTCACGTCAAAAAGGGGTGCCACATCCCTGGTCCCGTGCTTCTCACAAAATTCATCCAGCCAGCATAGTCTCTTGTCAGTCCTTTAGCTTCATCAACTTCCATACCTCTCTTCCTCACACACTCATCCACCTTCATCGCCTACCTTGCCTCCTCCCTCCATCAAATTCACTCAGATATATCTTTTTCACCACTCTATTGTCATCCATTCTCTCCACATGACCATACCATCTCCGTACACTCTTAGATTCTGGTGTCCACAGACTTCCTCACTCTGCGTCTTTCATGAATCACATTATTCCGTATCTTATCCACTCTGCGTACTCCACATCAAAATGTATAATTTTAGCCAATAAAAAGGTCGAAAAATGGCCGGCACAGAGGCGACCCATAGGGCTAAAAATAGCTGGCACACGGCGGGTAAAATATGCATTACCCATGGTCTCATATGCCTTCTCGTGTAGTATGCACAGATACTTGTTTTAGCTACTCTACAGTATGAACTATGGTTTTAAATAAAGTTGGATGAAAAGAGAAAAAAAACTTGGATGACGGGCACAGTATTGGCAGCTGGTCGGGGCCTGTGACCTGCGCTGTGAATTAACATATTCTTTTTGCAGCACAGCCCCATTTGGATAAAGGTCGTTTTGGTAAGGGGGAAGAAAAGTGTGAGGTGTTGTGTTAGGTACAGGAGGAAGTTGGAAGTGTAGTGTTGGGTAGAGGAAGATGAGGGAAGCTTAGTGTTGGGTAGAGGAGGAAAAGAGATGTTGTCAAGACACCATGTTGTTTTGTAGGTTTTTAGTGGCAGTAGTGGCTAAGTATTTAGTATGTACAGGAGTAAATATTTTATAGATTGGAAAAAAAAAAAAAAAAAAAGGGAAGGGGTGAAATAAAACAACAAAAATGGTCACACATTCCATTTGGATGGAGGTTGCTTTTAATTTGGGACAGTGGTCAAGTGACAGCTCTACTACAACTTTCTTGGTAGTTTGAATGGTCATAATACATTTATTTTCATCTGACAAACAGTGCAGTCATACTGGAGGGTCATTTTAACTAGTAACTTGATTTTAATTAATTTGGGGCTGGTCAAGTGGTAGCTCTAGTACAACTTTCTTGGTGGTTTGAATTGCCATAATGCATTTATTCTCCTCTGACAAAAAGTGCAGTCGTACTGGAGGGTCAGTAACAAAAGAAACTCATTCTTGTCTTGTAAGGTTCACCAAGTTTCATGCAAGTAATGGGATTGGTTCTGTCAGATAAAAATGAACTAACTTACTGTGAAGAGGTACATAGTGACGCTCTGGGAAGGAGGCAGCTTCATATGCCTGTGTGGTCTTGGGGTATGGCGATTGTTTAAGATGTGTACTTGTTCGTGGTCTTCTTTACTGGGAGTCCCTTGGCTGTCCTGTGTGTGTGTGTTTGCCACGAGGAATCTTTTTCATTAAGAACACCATCTCTTATTGCATTGGTGTGGTCTGGAATGGGGAAAGTCATGTAGTAGGCAATTATGAAGTGCTTATGCAGAGAAAAATATGTGCAGATAATTAGACCTGTGAGGTTAGTCAGAGTTTCCAGGGGCTTAAATTGTTAGTGAGTGAGCATCTGGCCCTTTCCACTGGACATTGCTTGGTTATTTCAGTGCCACTGCATGAAAGTGTTTCCCAGCACCATATTTTTATAACTCAATACCAAACCGCTTTTATAGGCCCATCGTGCTTTCTGAATATATATAGGATTTAAATATATTTAAATGCATTTATCTTAGATCTGATGGCATGTTGACCACACAATTACAAACTGAATATGTAAAATTGATTTTCTTTTTGTGCATAATGCCAACAAAAAGTAATTCTTCATTTAGCAAATTTGCAGTTTGTATAGATTCCTGTAAATTACTATTAGGTGAAAATTCCTTCAAGTGAGAGCTGGGTTCCAGCAAGAATTTTTTTTCTCAAGTATTCAAGGATCATATTCAAGACTTCAACTTAGTATCAACATGCTGGAAAGACTATTTAAATTAGCAGTACTTTTGGAATAATATAGTGTTACTTGTATTAACCTTGATCTTTCACTGCTCACCTTTTATGCTTAAGTATATTATGTGAAAAATGTTCCTGTTTGGACTGACAAATTTGTAGTGAAAATATTTGCATTGAAAGTAAAAATGAGGAATTATTTGTTTGGGTTACAGAGCTGTTGTTATATATATATATATATATATATATATATATATATATATATATATATATATATATATATATATATATATATATACACAGTAAGCTCGCCCCGAACACATTCTTGCCGAACACGCTCACAATTGTACGCGGCAAGTGTTGGCATATGTATAAAACAACGCAAGATTAAAGAACCATTATGAAAACTATAAATTTACGCGAGAGGCCTTTGAAAGGCCAAATCCTCGAATATCAGCGTAGTGTTTCCGGTTTGTTTTGATCATGTGATTTGCTGTACTGCTTTTCCACAGTACTAGATTTGTAAGTTAAGTATTTACATTACTGTTCTGGTAAGTTTATGTGCAAGTTAATGTACTATTAAATAACGTTAAAGCAAGAAATAAAGTCTTATAACCAGTTTACCTGATAGGCGTCGAAATATTGCCTTTTTTATTTGTTCAAGATTCGCTGTACTGCCTTTCCACAGTACTGTATTTGTAAGTTAAATATTTACTGTTCTGGTATGTACTTGCAATTTAGTGAGTTTTATGCCAGGTACCCGTTTTTTGGATAAGGGCTAAGGCGTTGCCCCTGAGCAGAGGACTTTGGTTTGGAGCGTGTAGCATTTTATGACCGGATGCTCTTCCTGATGTCTACCAACGACCCTTGGGTGGATTCAATCCTCCGACCCTTCGGTCAGAGCGGAGCGCTCAAACCCACTGAGCCACGGCTGCAAGTTAAAGCATTAAATAAAGCTTTGTAACCAGTTAAACTGATTTATATGATTACCCATGATCGGCGGGTTCTGAGACAGTTCGCCGTCAAGTCAGTTCTCCATCAGACAATTCACTCCCTGGACAATTCCCCGTCATTCTATAATTAACTTGTTTCTTCCTCACTGTAGTCACCTTTGAATTATATTCTAGCGTCACCCATAGCTGTCTTCATTTATGACTGTGAATTGTGACGGCAAATTGTCCCGAAACAATCGGCGTTGGAATGTTGCCTTGTGTTTATGTATTTGTATGCTGAAGTATTGCTGTGCAGTACTGTATTTGTAAGTTATAACATTAAATAAAGCTAACCACTTAAAGTGCTTCATATTGATTACCAATGGCAGATAACAGCAAAACATGACATTTAGGGGGTCTAGGGAGCAAAATAAGGAGTCCTTAAAACTTAAGCGGTTTTGAGCCAAACGCGTCACGGCTGGAACGAAACCCACGCATTCGGGACGAGCTTGTTGTACCAGTATATAATTTCATAATAGAAGCAAGACCTGAAGAAAAGTTTCACAATTGCCTCCAAGCTCAAATGTAAAAAATGATAAAATTAATCGATTCATACCTCTTGTTGGCATTATATCGCAAATAATAAAATATTTGTGTTATTTTCTATGTGTTTTTGTATATGATATAATGTATATAGTTATGTATTGTATTAGCCTCCCTCCACACATCCACTCCCTCATCTTCCTTTCCTCCCATACTTCTCCCTCTCCTCTCTTTCTTCTTCCTGTCGTCTTCCTCTTTCCTTTTCTTTCCTCCACTTCCATACGATACCACCCTGCTACCCTCCCTCCCTACTACTACCACCATCATGCTGCTACCTTCCCTCCCTGCTACCACCACCACCCCACTACTCTCCCACCCTGCTACCCTTCCTCCCTGCCACCACCATCCCTTGCTACTCTTCCTACCACCACCAATCCCATCCTGCTACCATCCCTACTACCACCACCTGGCAATCCTCCCTGCCACCACCACCCTGCTACCCTCCCTACCACCATCCCCACCCTCCCCTTCCTACCACCACCTCTCTACTACCCTCACTACCCTGCTGCTCTCCATTTCACCACCACTACCCTGGTACTGTCCCTACCACCACCACCGCCTCCACTACCCTGCTACTCTTCACCACCACCATCATCACTACTACCTTGCATCCCTCTCACCACTATTACGTTGCTACCCTTTCTACCACTCCTCCATGCTACCCTCTCTACCACACCACCATGCTACCCTCTTTACCACACCACCATGCTACCCTCTTTACCACACCACCATGCTACCCTCTTTACCACACCACCATGCTACCCTCCCTGCCACCATCATCTCTACTCTCCATGTGAATTTTGTCATGAAGGAATCATTTAATAGAGGTATTAACATAGGATTTGCCATTGACCATTTTGAGATTGAAGCATTGCTCAATGTCTGGAATTTAATATTTGTCTTGATAAGCAGTTTTTGGTTTACCTTCAATTTTCTGTTAATACCACCAACCATGCCACCACCACAAAACCATTATCATACCACCGCAGCAAGAGCCAATCATACCACCATCACAACCACTATCATACCACCACCACACAGCCATTATCATACTACCACCACACAACCACTATCATACCAACACTACTTTGTCACCAGTACCACCATACTACCATTATCACCCAACACAACCTTGTCACCAGTACCACCATACTACCATTATCACCATCATTATGCTGCCACCACCATCATCATAATAGCAAACTTCCTCTGCTTCACCTGCCACTCACACCTTGGCTCACCTGTCCAGGCCTTTATTTTCTTGTCCTATACTTTCTCCTCATGCCGTATAATACACTTCAGAGAGTGATGCTACCTTTGTAGTTTGAGGTACGGTTTAGCAGCCAGAAATTTTCATTTAGGAAGGCATCTCTTTCTAAAATTGTCAGACATGGTCATTTTCTTATTCCATTATTATGGTGTAGGATTTCACAGCCAGAAATGAAGTTATTGGGAAGTATCTTTTAACCTTAGTTTGCAAGTCAGCAACACTTACTGCTTTCCGACCTTTGGACCAAGTTGAGCTTCCAGAAACTAAGTTTCAGAAGCTTCCCATCATCTCACTTGTAATTCCCTTTGCCTTCTTCAGTTGCTTCGAAATACTACATTCTAGAAAACCGTTCTTTCCATTTCGTTTTTGATATTCTTTGCCTAGTTTCTCATGATTCTTTTTGCTTTGCTTCCCGCTGTGATGCCCTTTGCCTTGCTTCTCATTTATGATACCCATATCTATGCTTCTCATTTATCATGTTTTTTGCCTTTCTGACTGTGGTTTAATTTGAGCTTCCAAAACTTGTTTTAAAGAAGCATCCTTTCACCTCAATTGATGTTCTTTGCCTTGCTTCTCATTCATGATGTTCTTTGTTTCTTTGGTTTGATTTGAGCTTCCAAAAACCAAGTTTTAGTGAAGCATCTATTCATCTCTAGTCAGGCATTTAAAGGCTTAGGTTTAGGATCCACTTTTTCTTGGTCTTTCCTGTGTAATTCCATCATACCCATTCCATTCACTTTGCCATCTTTCATGAGTTCTTTTGTAATGGCCTGTCAGAGTCTCATCTTAATGCATAGCATTAAGATTAAAAGATAAAACTTTGGAAGGCCAATTCTAAACCATTCATAGTCAGGTATGAGACTTATTAAAAAGTGTTCAACTCCTTTTATGGTGATAGTATAATGTACAGAACAGAAGACATAAAGTTGAAAATGGCAGACCATCTTCATAGGTTCTACTCACAGCTTCTTCCTCTTACCCTGCCTTTCCCTAACCTAACTTCATTTTCCTTACTTTGCCCAGCATCTTCCTACCCTGCCCAGCCTCTCCCTACCCTATCCGGTCTCTCCCTAAGTTACCCTGTATCATCCTACCCTGCCTTTCTGCTCACTACCTTACTCTACCTGTCCATATCATACCTTACCTTACTCTGTCCTTCCTCCCTCTACCCTCCCCTACCTCCCTGTCCAGTTCCTGCCTCGTCTTTCCCAATGTTTCCTCTTACTACCCTACCCAGCCTTTCCCTGACTCTCCATTCTCAGCCCAGTATCATCCTACCTTACCCTGCCCTTGTCTTATCTTACTCTGCCTTTGCGTAACCCACATTGCTGCTCAGCACCCTACTTTACCTCTCCTTACCATTATTCTGCCCTCCATCTGCTTACACAGCCTTTCCTCTCTCAACCCTCCCCTGCCTTCTTTACCTCACCCTGTCCTACCCTTCCACTCCTTAAACTAACCTATGTGGCACCACGTTTACCAAACTCGGCCCTGCCATCCCCTATCCTGTCTAACATCTTACCTTCATGTCATCCTCTATCCTACCCTACTCGGCATTGCCATCCCCAGCCTTGCCCAGCTTCTTAGTACTTAACCATTTCAGCGTCCTTATTTTTTCTTGTCATCCCCTACTTTGCCATGGCCTACACTTATGTACATCTGCCTACTGTACTCATTTTTTCCTCTCCCTGCTCTTTTCAATCTTTCCCCACCATTCCCTGCATCTCCTTGTCTCTCTCTGCCTTTCCTTGCGTCTTCTTGGCTCTTCCCTCTGTTCTCTGCCTCTCCTCACCCTTGTTTGCATTTTCCTGCCCCTTCATTCTATTCTGTGCATTTTCTGTCCCTCTCTGCATCTCCCTGTGCTTCCCCTTACTCTCTAATCTCTTTCCTCACCATGCCTATCCCTCTCCCCCTCCCTTGCTCCTCTTGTCTTTCCCATCCCCACTGATCTTCCTCCTCTCCCTTTTACTGCTATCTCTTTCCTGCCTTTTGTACACCCCTACCTACCATCTCCTTTACCCAGCCCCACCTCAACTCTCTCCCTTCCCCCCTCACCTCACCTCCCGTTCTCCTTTCCCCATTACCTCATATGCCATTCTTGTTTCCCTCTCTCCTACCTTGCTTATTCTCCCCATTCCCTTCCCCCAGATGCATCCCTGTTATCTACCTCCCTCCCTGTGCCTGTGCTCTGCATTCCACCTTTACTTCTCTGATAGCTGTTCCCCCTGTCCTGCCTTCCCTCCACCACTGCACTACCAACGTTCATCACCACCCACCTCCACCACCACTCTACCAGCTTCACCCGTCCTCTACCACCGCCCTACCAACCTGACTCCCACTTCACCACTTCCATACCTACCTCCCCTTCACCACTACAATCACACCACCCTAACCTGCCTTCTACAGAACAGCACCACCACCAACCTGCCTGCCTTTTCCACTCAGACACCATCAACCTATGAGCCTTAACACCTGTTCTCCCCCCCTCCCCATGCTGTTGCTGTTATGTACTTCCACCTTACCTTCCACGAAATGTTGTAAAATAAAATGTCAATAAAGGATCTTGTAATAGGGTTGTATTTATGAACCTTCTGTAGGATACCCGACACATTTAGGTTGCATTTCCAAGGTGGAATGCACCAGGGGTTTTTTTAAAGGCAGGGTAAAAATCCATATTTATAAAGTTTTTTAAGGGTCATATTTATAAAGATTCTTAAGGAAGATTTAAGATTTTTTATAAATATGGCTTAAGAAAAATATGAAGAATCTAAATTCTTCATATTTATAAATATTCTTAACTTATAAAAAACCATATTTATAAAGATTCTTTAAACTCCTTTAAGAATATAAATAAAACCCTTAAAAATCTTTATAAATATGGATTTTTACCCTGCCTAAAAAAAAAATCCTGGTGCATTCCACTCTGAAAATTTGACCTAAATGTGTCAGGGGTCCTACAGAAGGTTCATAAATACAATCCTGTCATAAATAACTTTTATTAACATTTATTTACAATTAGTTACATTCATAAAGATGCCCTAGTTGAAAAATGTGAAACATTCTAAACAAGTTTTGATAGTTGTATTTACTCCAGTTTCATGTATTCACATTCTTCAACTTGGGCATCTTTATGACTTAGATTTATAAATTCCAATGAATCTAGACACTCAACTTAAGTCATATAAAATAAGGCATTCACATAATCTGTATCTGTATAAATAAAAAAGAAGTGTAGGATAAATGGTTATTTCTATAATTTGGTTTTAAAATACCCTAACTTTATTAGACATTTTCATAACCTTTTTCAAGCGTGTAGGTGGGGGAGAGGGTGTATAGGTGGATGGAAGCGGGTGTATAGATGAGGAGGAGAAGGGAGCCTACACAGTAGGTGAGGGGGAGGGAGGGGGTATACGTGAGGGGGAGGGAGGGGGTATACGTGAGGGGGAGGGAGGGGGTATACGTGAGGGGGAGGGAGGGGGTATACGTGAGGGGGAGAGAAGGGACGGATAGGTGAGGGGGAGGGAAGGGACCGATAGGTGAGGAGGAGGGAGAGGACATATAGGTGAGGGGAAGGGAGTGGACATACAGGTGAGGGGAAGGGAGTGGACATACAGGTGAGGGGGAGGGAGGGGATGTATAGGCAAGGAGGAGGGAGGGGACGTATAGGTGACGGGAAGGTAGGGGACGTATAGGTGAGGGGAGGGAGAGGATGTACGGGTGGGGGGAGGAAGGGATGTACAGGTGGGGGGAGGAAGGGATGTACAAGTGAGAGGGAGGGAGGATACAAGACAGAGGGGATGTACAGGTAGGGGGGAGGGAGAGGATATACAGGTGGGGGGAGGGAGAGGATATACAGGTGGGGGGAGGGAGGGGACATACAGGTGTGGAGGAAGGAGCATACAGGTGGAGGGCAGGGAGCATACAGGTGGGGGAATGAGGGGACATACAGGCGGGGGAAGGAGGGGACATACAGGTGGGGGAATGAGGGGACATACAGGCGGGGGAAGGAGGGGACATACAGGTGAGGGAAGGAGGGGGTGTACAGGCGGGGGAGGAATGGGTGCTCATGTTGGGGGGAAGGGGTGTACATATGGGGAGGGAGGGGGCATACATGTGGGTGGAGGGGGTGTACAGTCGCCAAACTCTCCATCTGGGCCACCTAGCTGCGAGAGGTGGGTAACAGGTGCTGGCAACAGTGTATCTGTTTGTTCGTGCGTACATGCTCGACAAAAGTTAGGATCATCAATTCTCTTCGTCCATAGTGAACCTCCGTCAGAGTCAGAGTTCATCCCATAGATGGCTGGGTACGGAGTTGGGTGGGAAGAAAAATGTCTCAGGAGTACGGCGGCTCTCCTGTCGGCTCAGTCAGTTGCGTGAAACTTATCACACGAATAATCGTTGGGTGCCACAAGTCGCACTGACCAAGGCCAAATAAATATGACCCTATTAATTTTATAATAAGGTAATATATATAATATTACGGTGTAAATATATACTATTATACATAATATAATATATATTATACTATACTTATTTGGCCTTGGTACATGCAACCTGTAGCACGCAACACTTGCATACGACCGGTTTTCTGCAACTGGTCGAGCCGGTGGGAGAGCTGCTTAAGGGGAGAGCTTGGCCAGGGCAAGCGCCAGGCGGGGGGGGTTACGTTAGTTATATCGCCAATGATAATAACTGCCGAACTAGTTTTTGAGATCCATTAGCATTCTACTAAATATCTGAATTCTTACCAATACCAAACATTGTATTTTCTATGTTATTTTTACATTGTTACCATAACATGTTAATGCACTATATACTACCATTGCTCCAAGCCTTTATCTCTCACTCCCTCCTTACATCAGAAATTCCATTTCATAGGATTATCACTTGATACCATTATCAAGCATAGGTTGAAGAGGAATGCATTCACCTAACACCTACGTCTGGTTACAAGTATGATTACCTGCCATATTCACATCATGAATGACACTGACCCATAAACATAAGGATGATGTTCAACCACTGTTAACGGTTGCTTATTTCCTTGTTGGTAGTACTTCAGGTAGATGTTTTTGTGTGTTCTGTGGCACACCACAAAGAGGTAAGAGGTTAAAATACTGTCACCTCAACAGGCAAAGAGTTTACGCATACTGTTGTCGAATGTGGCTATTACATCAGCTATGATAATGACTTACTGTGTCATATTTCATATGACTAAGGTCATAACAGCACACCATTATATTCCATTCATCAAACGAATGACTGAATTACACATTACAAGGAAAACTGATTATAAGCGATGCCACTTACGTGTGAGGTCACACATTTACACGCTCATCGATTATTCACCGAACAACATTATCTCACATTATAGCAAGATGAAGACACCACCTCTTAGTACATTACAGTAGGCAATTTTTTTTTTTTTTTTTTTTTTTTTTTTTTTTTTTTAAGCACAATTGTTATTGATTCATTAATTGTTGGGACATTTATATCACCACTGTCTGTGATATTACTTATGTGATTGTTAAATGCAACATAACGAACATAAAATTATCATTACGGCTGGAACTGTTTTTTTTTTTTTTTCTTTCTTTTTTGATCCCACGAACCTAGGCGCTTTAGCGCCCGTCACCAAGGCCCAGGGTGTGAGGATATAAGATGTTGGTTGCAGACTGGCTGCTACTAAGACCTAGGTCATAAGATAAGGGATTGGTGTTTAATAGGAGAAACCCATCTCTCCTGACGGAGGGTGGAACCACGTCACACGGATTGGCTGGCGGAAGCATTAGCTACCACGTCACCCACAGTACTGTTTCACATACTTAATATTTATCAACTAGTAAAACAGTTGCTGTGTTTGGAGGTCAAGCACAATGATCCATGTAATGATTAACTGATAAGATGCTTAGGTTTTCTATTGTTAATACTGACAGTGAGATGCATAAAATTTACATTAATAAATACAGTATAATAGGGTACGGTTGCCCGTTATCCGCCCAATGAGCAATCCTGTAACGATTAATGACCTAACTTATCTAATCCTGCCTCGGATCAAGAATGGTATTTCAACAGGCTTAATGGAGATTGGTCCAGGACCAGCAAAATGTAAAACGAACAGTCAGGCACCGGTAACAATGTTTCTACCGTAAGGGCTGGTCACACGATGGTTCTTTCCCCCAATATTCAATTAACAATTTTTAACTATGGGTTTATCATGTAAAAAAGAATACGTTTATAAATATGTAATATGTAAAGATGCAGTCTTTAACATTATTTTACTTATTGTTTTCAATACTCGCATTATCCAATACTTTCAAGAAGTTCCTTTGAAATTCTATCAGTTAAAAATTGTCGACTGAATATTGAGATAACACTGACTGAGGTTCACTACGGAAGACGAGTGTTGATGATCCGAACTTTCGTCGAGCATGTACACACAAACCAACAGATACACTGTTGTTAGGACCGGTTACCCACCTCTCGCAGCTAGGTGGCCCAGGTGGAAAGTTTGGCGACTACATGTGTGGGAGGAAGAGGCATACATGTGGGGGGAAAGAGAGGTCGAACATGGGGGAGGAGGGGATATAGACGGTGGGAGGGGGCATACAGGCTGGGGAGAAGGGACGTACGGGCAGGGGAAGAAGGGGTGTACGGGCAGGGGGAGAAGGGGTGTACGGGCAGGGGGAGAAGGGGTGTACGGGCAGGGGGAGAAGGGGTGTACGGGCAGGGGGAGAAGGGGTGTACGGGCAGGAGGAGAAGGGGTGTACGGGCAGGGGGGTTACATTCATAAAGATGTCCAAGTTGAAAAATGTGAAACATTCTAAACAAATTTTATGATAGTTGTATTTACTTCAGTTTCGTGTATTCACATTTTTCAACATGGAATCTTTATGACCCAGATTTTTCATTCTTATGAATCTAGACATTCAAGTTCAATCATATAAAATATTGCATTCACATAATCTGTATCTATATAAATAAATAAAAAAGTGTGGGATAAATGTTTATATAATTTGGTTTAAAAATACCCTAACTTTATTTGACAACTTCATAACATTTTAAGGGTGTGGGTGGGGGAGAGGGTGTATAAGTGGAGGGGAGGGGATGTATAGATAAGGGGCAGAAGGGAGCCTTTAGGTGAGGGGGAGGGAAGGGGCACATACGTGAGGGGGAGGAAGGGGACACACAGGTGAAAGGGAGGGAGGGGATGTATAGATGAGGGGGAGGTAGGGGACGTATAGGTGAGGGGGAGGTAGGGGACGTATAGGTGAGGGGAGGGAAGGGATGTACAGGTAGGGGGAAGGGAGGGGAAATAGAGGGGGGAGAGGAAGGGATGTACAAGTGAGGGGGGGGATACAGGTGGGGGAAGGAGGGGATGTACAGGTGAGGGGAAGGAGGGGATGTACAGGTGAGGGGGAGGGAGGGGATGTACATGTAAGGGGGAGAGAGAGGACGTACAGGTGGGGGGAAGGGATGGGATGTACAGGTGGGGGGAGGGAGCAAACAGGTGGGGGAAGGGGACGTACAAGTGAGGGTAGGAGGAGGCGTACAGATGGGGGAGGAGCAGGCGCTCATGTTGAGGGGGACGGGCATACATGTGGTGAGGGAGGGGGTGTACATGTGGTGAGGGAGGGGATGTACATGTGGGGGGGGAGGGGGCGTACATGTGGGGGGAGGGGGCGTACATGTGGGGGGAGGGGGCATACATGTGGGTGGAAGAGGGATCGTACATGGGAGAGGAGGGGATTTAGGTGGTGGGAGAGGGCAAGGGTGTACGAACAGGGGGAGAAGAGGGTGTACGGACAGGGGGGAAGAGGGCATATGGACAGGGGGGTAAGGGGGGGTACAGACAGGGGGTGAGGGGCTGTACGGACAGCGGGAAGGGGGCAGAGCATACAGACAGAGGGGAAGGGGGCGTACAGACGGGGGGAGGGGTTGTGTAGACAGGGGGGGAGGAGTTGTGCAGACAGGGGGGAAGGGGCATACGGACAGGGGGGAAGGGGTTGTACAGACAGAGGGGAAGGGGTTGTACAGATGGGGGAAGGGGGTGTACGGACAGGGGGGAAGGGGGCGTATGGACAGGGGAAGGGGGTGTATGGACAGGGGGAGAGGAGGCATACAGACAGGGAGGAAGGGGGCATATGGACAGGGGGGAAGGGGGCGTACGTACGGACAGGAGGAAAGGGGGTGTACAGACGGGGGAAGGGGGAGTACGGACAGGGGGGATGGGGCACATAGGTGGGGGAGGGGGCATATAGGTGAGGGAGGGGGCATACAGGTGGGTTGAGGGGGCATACATGTGAGGAGAGAAGGGGGTGTAAATGTTGGGGGGGAAGGGGGTGTAAATGCTGGAGGAGGAGGGGGCATATAGATGGGGGGAGGAGAGGGCATATAGGTGGGGGAAGGAGAGAGGTATAGGTGGGGAAGGGTGGGTATATAGGTGGGGGAGGGGCATATAGATGGGGGGAGGGATGTATAGGTGGGGGAGGATGGGGAATAAGTGAGGGGAGGAGGGGGTACAGGTGGGGGAAGGGGGTATGTAGGTGGAGGGGAGGGGGTGTGTAGGTGGAGGGGAGGGGACATATAGAAGGGGGAGGAGGAGGAAGAGGAGGTAGAAAAGAAAAGAAGAGGTGGAAAGGGGAAAAGGAGAGGAAAAGCAGGAAAGAGAAGAACACAAGTAGGGAGAATGAACAGGTTGGACAAGGCAACAGAGATACAGATGGTAGAGACAAAGGAGGAGGTAGGGGGATGGAGAAAGGATAAAGGTGGAGGGAGGGAGGAATGAGGAAGGGGAAGGGAGGTAGGAATGAGGAAGGGGGAGGGAGGTAGGAATGAGGAAGGGGGAGGGAGAAAGGAATGAGGAAGGGGAGGGAGAAAGGAATAAGGAAGGGGGAGGGAAAAAGGAATGAGGAAGAGGGATGATTGATAGGAATGTGGAATGAAGAGAAATGGTTAAGGAAAGGAGGAGAGAAATAGGGAGGGAAGTAATTGGAATGGAGAGTGAATATAAAGGTGGGATGCAGGTTAAGTGGAGGTAATGAGTGGCAGCGGGGAACATAAGTAAATAATAATACATTTACAAAGTAGTAATGCAGATATAAGAACAAACTCTGTGTACAGTCCATCCAAAAGTATCTCAAACATATCTGTCGTTACATTATGAAAAAAAAAATGTACAATATCCAGCAACTTTACAAAACTGATCATGGCTGCTTTTTTAGTGCATCATTAATAGTTGACTTTATATAACATATAAATCCATTCAGAAATGTTTGCCTTGATTAAAAAAAAAAAAAAAATGTTCACTTCAACAATACCGTTTGTGAAACCATTAAATCACCTGGCTGACCATACTTTTTGGAAGAGTGTACAGTAATGCAAAATGTCAGGTAGTAGTACTGTTCCACGTCTATAATTTAGAAACTCCTACCTAATGTTCTGAGGATTTTGTCTGCCTGTAAAAATCACAATACTGGGTTTCCAGACAAGTGCTTATAAAGACATAAATGCTGGGAAGTGCTGCTGATAAGAGGGCAGCGAGATGATGATGTGGAGGTTTGTCACATCATATGATTGTGGTATGCAAGATCAGGCTGAGAGGAGTGAGGTGGACCACAAGACTGAGAGTCGAGAAGCTAAGGATTAAAGAAATGACAGATGAATACAGGGCTAAAGCAGGGGAGGAGTTGGAATCGGTGAATTGGAATTAAATGGCTCTGGACAACTTGTGGAATGCATATAGGGACTGCTTAGTTAGGAAAGCTAAAGCAGTGTGGTGTGACAAGAGTAACAATGAAGAAGAAAGGTACAACATGGTGGGATGAAGAGGTTAAGAGGGCAAAGGAGGAAAAGATGAAGAAGTGGCTAGAGTGAATACACGACAGGGGCTCAATTAAAATAAGAATATATTGAGAGCAAGAAGCATGTAAAGAGACTAGTGAAGAGGAAAAAGATGGAGGCAAACGATGATATAGGAAGAAATGTGAATGCAAATTACTTTGAAAATAGGAAGTTATCCTGGAAAGAGGTGCGGAAATGTAGTGACAGTGGAAAGAAATATGAAAAGTGCGAAGGATGTAACAGCCGTATGCTTAAACACATATGGAGAGGCCCTACATTGATCCCTATTTTACACACTAAGGAAAGCACAAGCAAGCCCTCAATTTTTACACGGTATGCTAAGAGAACATTAAGGGAAAGGGGGCGGTTGGTAGCCCTGCATGACCAGTTGGTACGTCGGATGTGCTCCTGTGGGAGTCGCCGTGACTATTCTTTGTCCAAACGATGTCAATCAGCACCAAAACAAAATAATTTCCAGTAGTTTTTTTTATATATCAGCACTTATTTGTATGTATACTTTATATACTATTATAGTAATAAACTTTTCAATCAATACTTATGTTGTAAATATGATAGTTAGCGCTGGAGATGGGTCAGGTTAGGTATGGATAAATTTGGTTAGGTTAGCTTAAAACAAGTTGGGATAAATAAAGCTGGGTTGAATTACGAAAAGTTACGTTAGGTTTGGGTAAATGAGCACTGATAAAGGGCAATTTCGCTGAAAAATACCGTTCTAAGATAGCGTTTGTCAGTCTTCACGCACAGGTTGGGATAAGTTTGGTTAGCTTACCATAAACTAGTTAGGTTAATCTAAAATACGTTAGGTAACGTTAGGAGAAATAAGGTTGGGCTGTTAAGAAAGTTTAGGATAGGTTTGTTTAAGTAGGCCTGCAAGGGTAATTTTGATCGTATATGGCGCTCTAAGATGGCATCCATCCGTCTTCGTGCACCGCAAGATAGTGGCTGTCCATGAACAAACACCGCTTTTTAAAGCACTTTTTACCACATTTAAAAGAAACGAAAAACACTGTAACTTGAAAACACAATTCGGGAATACTTGAAGAATTCCATGAAGGGCTAAAGCAAGGAAAAAATGCAAAATAAGTTGGTCCTATGTCTCCTTAACGATTACCAAGGATTATGAATAGAATGCTGCTGATAAATAACTAAAAATGGTATTATAAGATAATGAAAAACAGTTTCCAGTGCCTGAGATTAAAACGCAAAGATGATCCAATGCAGGCACGACGCTTCATAGTTTGGCCTATGAGCGAAGAACAGTACATTTCTTGTTATATATATTAACATATATTATTACCTTTGGCAGTGACTGAACGTTCTATATTCAGATAAATCACATGGGTAAACGTATAAAAGTGGTTTACACATGTCAATTTTTGGATCTCGCCTACTATTAACTACTCTTAAAAAATAAAAATGACAGTGCGTGTCACCGCCAGGGCAGAGACGGGCCCGAGTTTGACCTACTACTCAGTAAGGTACAGCCCGCGTGTTTTAATAACCAACGGTTCAGTTCCCGTGTATGTTTGCATTGCACTTTTAGGAAGTTAAAATATTTTTTACATAAATTATCTACATTATTCTATGCCTTCTGGAGGTACAGAGTTACTTTGTTACGAATAATTAAATATAGAGTTTGCGAAAGCCAAGCATTCCTCCCCTTAAGAAAATGTTGGAACAACCCCTATATATTGAGGGAAGTCTTTCCCTACTTAAACTTTAAGCATACCGTTTTGATACAGGGCCCTTAGGAAAGGCCCTACATTAGCTTTAAGCACATGGCCATAAGTGGTAGATTATTAACCCATGGGGATGAAGTTACGAACAGATGGAACAAATATTTTGAAAATCTGATGAATGGGAATGGAGAGAGCAGGGCAGCTGTAAACAAGAAGGGTTTTGGGGGTGTGCAGAGTAGGAATGCAATGCCAGGAAATGTGACACTCGCAGAAGTGAAGGATGCTGTCAAACAGCTTAAAAAATGAGAAAGCTGCTGGTCCTGATGATGCATATGCAGCGATGATTAAGTGCAGTGGAGCGAGCGGAAAGAAGTGTTTGTTGAAGATATGAATGAAGACATGGATAGGTGAAACTGTGCCTGTAGCATGGAAAATAGCTGTGATTGTACCCCTGTACAAAAATAAAGGTGAACAAAGTGAGTGCAAGAATTACAATGGCATAAGTCTACTGAGTGTTGTAGGGAAGGTATATGGAAGAATTATACAAAAAGTAAGAGAGATATCAGAAGGCCTAGGGAGTGGTGAACAGGCTGGTTTTAGGAATGGCAGAGGATGTGTGGCTCAAATATCTGCAGTGAGGAAGATAGCACAAAAGGCTTGTGAGATGGACTATAAGGAGTATATGGGATGTATGGGTCTGCAAAATGCACATGACAAAGTAGACAGAGAAGGACTGAGGAAGGTTTTGCGCATGTATAGTGCTGATGGTAAGTTGCTAGGTGCCATTAAGAGTTTTTACGATGGTAGTGAGGCACATGTAAGGGTAAATGGGCATCTAAGCGAGTGGTTCACGATCAATGTGGGCATGCGACATTGTGTGATGTCCCCATGGTTGTTCAATACTGTATATGTATGGATGGGGTGATGAGAAGTTAAAACATGAGTAACAGAGAGAGGGATGGTGTTGGTAATGAATGGTGATGGATGGAATACCTCATATTTGATGACTGCTGATGATGCAGTATTACTTGCAAATACCAGACATGAACTTGGTAGACTGGTGCAGAACTTCGTAGATGTCTGTCAGCGGTATGCCTTGAGAGTAAATGTAGAAAAAGGTTACTGAGAGAGAAGGTGACTCCCAGTGTGATGTTACAGTGAACGAAGGGAGACTGGAACTGGTGAGAGAGTTCTAATGCCTGGATACAGAGACAAAAAAGAGAGGAAAATGTGCAAAAGCAGTGGAAAGTACAGTGGCACATGGAACAAAAGTACCTGGTGCTATGAAGGTCTTGATAAGAAACAGAGGCTTGAGTATTGCAGCTGCACGAGGCTTACATGAAGAAGTGTTAGTGCCAATTTCAACATAAGGGTGTGAGACTATGGTGTGGCATTAAATTGAAAAGTCAAGAGTAAGAGCAGTGGAGATGGGACTGTTGAGGAATGTATGTCGAGTACAGAGAGAGGATAGGTTATGGAATAATGTGATTTGTGAAAGATGTGGAGTGAAGAAGCCTGTAGACAACAGAATCAAACACAGTGTACTGAGATTGTATGGTAATGTGGAAAGAATGGATGACAAAAAAGAGGTGAAAAAGGTATATCCGAGTGAATCTGAAGGAGGGAGGAGGCGACGAAGGCCAAGAAGATGGTGCAGAGATATAGTAGATGAATGTGTGAGGAAGAGAGGTATGAAAGTTGGTGAGGCTAAGGGACTGACAAGAGATCGAGCTGGCTGGATGAATTTTGTGCGGAGAAGCACATAACCAGGGATCTGGCACCCCTTTTAACGTGACAGAGTTTGGATTGACTCTATCGGACAGGTATATGCGAAGCTACAGTATGTGGTGAAACCTTTTGGCCTATCAGATGGAGCCAGGATTCCATAGGCTTGAATGATGAACAAATGGAAGCATAGCCCTTTGAACTGTACCGATACCGATACCACAAAATTGGACCGATACCGATACTACTACCAATATCGATACCAATGAGGGAGGGTGGTGCCTGCCATCTGAGGGCTGTGGCAGGGTCCTCAGTCGCTGATGCGAGGCTACCAACCTGTCTTGTACATGTCTATGGTGGCAGATGTGGCTCATTACCAAAGAATGTACTGTATTACTATGCACCATGTACTCAAAATACTATGATACTACAGTCATTCTATTTTATGAAGGCAGTTTGGGTGGGGCGCTCTGGGACCTCACACTGTTAGCTCTGTTGTCACATCGCCGCCGACACACATGTAATTATTTGTGTTCACCTCTCTCTCTCTCTCTCTCTCTCATATTTTAAGCTAGTAACTACTTACAAATGAATTTTAAACACTCTGCATAGGTGTAATTCAATAAAAAAGCTGTAGTATAGTATAAATCTCATAAGACTTGTCAGCGTTGCCTTTGAGACGTTGTCAGGTGGTGACACGAGGGACAGCCCTGCGTGAGTGGGTCATACTCGGTCAGTCTCCCGCCATGGAAGCTATTTATATTTATAAAAAAAAAAAAAAAAAAAAAAAAAAAAACTATAGACTTTTACCTCAGGGATGGTGTGGAAAAAAAGTCGAAAACAAGAGAAAAAATTAAGAAAATACGATTAGTAGTAGTTAATATATAATATGAGAGAGAGAGAGAGAGAGAGAGCGAGCACGTGTGTGGCGACGATGTGGCAACAGAGCTAACAGAGTGAGGTCCCAGAGAGCCCCACCCAAACTGCCTTGATAAAATAGAACGACTATAAGCAATTGGATATTACCAATAATTTATTTTTCATCCCTATAAAACATCCAAATTCTGTTTAACAAAATAACTTCCAGTGAGTGATATGCTAACTAAATTCCTTTTAAGTATCGGTAGTATCAGCAGAAAATCAGCCAATACCAATTCCAATACTCTAAAAATGGGCCGATAGCACCGATACCGATACATCGGTACATCTCTAAAAATTTCCCTTATTTTTTCACTGTTGTACTACCAACCAAAAAAGTATCGCACACATGGGGATCGATGGTTGTGAAAATGAACGAGTTATGCAGATGTACATGAATCTGTCAATATATTGCCTCAATAAATATACCATCCAAGATGTGTCAATTTATGTGATTTCAAGTTGTAATAATTAACATGGACAATATTTGCACTTCAACTTACAGGGCGCCCCATATATCACAATGCTTCGTCCATGTTTCACAATGATAGGAGCAGTAAGATGACTGATACTTTTTTGGCTGATTGTACGTACAAATACACAGTATCAGCATGAGACAGAAGTGCTGATGTCCTTCGATTGGTAGATTAGGTATTTACTCCACAAACTCCTTTGGCTTGCCAGCCTTCTTCTCTACTGACTTCAGCCTGCAACTCCAAGCCTGCCAGCTACATCTGATGTTTAACCTGTTGGGAAAGGTAAGAAGATGAAAATTTACTATACCAGTAATCTATTTGACTGACCTGTGCAGCTGAGAAGTATGAGGCAAGTAGGATGTGTCTGATACACGGCTGCTGATTGGCTGCCAATGATGTTACTGAAGTAAATGCAGACATGTATTGTTGTGCAACATGCGGATGTAGGTGTACACCATGGGTGGATATTATTAGTGCAACATGTGGACGTGGGTGTACACCATGGGTGGATGCAGTACAACACACAGACATGGGTGTACAGTACACCACAGGTGGATAATTTATTTTAAACATCACTCATTGTTTTATAAAACTTTAAAATGAACTTTAATTTTCTTTGATAACAGTAACTTTCAAAGCTAATTTTGACCTCTTTAGTTTCAAATATTATTCCATATTGAAATGGGCTGCTTATATTGCAGGCAATTAAAAAATATAAATGTCTGTGTTAAAATAAGAAGAGCTGTAGATTCAAACCATCAGCGGCCAAGCAGCAGGTGTGAATCAAACACCTTACTCGCCCCATACATCTCAGCTGCACAGGTAAATCAAACAGGGTATAGCACAGTTGCTTGAACTTTTATGAAAATTATAAAGTATCAATCAAATCTTAAAAGCCTCCATTTTCAGTATCTAAACCACAACATTATATAGTTTAGTTCCACCTAATCTAGATGTATTCAGGGATTAGATGTCTGGCAAAACATAACGCCATTCAAAGTGGCACAAGAAAGTTTGTACTGTTTTGTAAGCCTTAATATCCCAAAATAAATTCATAATGCACCAACTATAATACAAACACCAGCCTTCAACACACAAACCCCTTTAGTCTAATGATATAATTTACATTTCAATCTTGCTATTATCAGATTATGTTACTCAACTTACGGCAGACCTCAAGTAGTGAAGAGGCTAATGGAGGCTATATCTAACTCCTTCAGTTTTGAAGGTCACCTTTATGCAAAAAATGTCTGGTGGCTGCAAGAATGAAGTACAAAATACATCACCAAACTGAAAAGTTTAAGCCTACATAATGGTAGCTGGCAGTCCAATGTGCTCTCCTCAAGTTTGAAGAGTCAACCCACTACCCTTCAAAATGCCAGCTAAGGCTAGTATTTTAAGTGGCATGGATGGCTTCATAGCACCTTATAACATGGTGAATTGTTCTGCATATTAAACCTTAATCTTGTTATGTCATCTGTATCATTTTAATACTGACATGTCACAGGTGAGGGGCACCATTTTCATGTGGTGGAACTGATATGATCAAGTAACTCCAGTGCCTGATTGTATAAACATATCTCAATTTCTTCTTTATTACCCAAAAAGGAGGAAGGTGGACTACAAGAAAAAATTTCTACCTGCAGTTCACTGTGTTCACATTCAGATAATCCAAGGGTGGCAACTAGGCTGCTGCTGCAGCTACTAATACTATTACTAGCTACTACTGTACTACTATTACTAAAACTACTACTACTAGTGACCCCTCCAATTACCCGGGTTCCATTTGAGAATATCACCATTTACATGAAGATAAACCCTACCCTGATTCCTGTTACACAGGGAAGAATCCAGTTTGTGCAGGCAAACCCCAGAACCAGTCTCCCTCCAAAACATAGTCTATCAGATGCCAGCAGTCAAAAGCCCCATGCGGTGACCTGTCAACACAGCCGCCAAGCATGGTTGTCGTGCAGGCGCATTCTGTGTCCTCTTCCCTCTCCCTCTCTCCGCCTCTACAAGGGGCAGAGAGACCCCTCAGCCTCAGTTACACTTCTCTCCGACACCCAAGCACAGCTCCATTCCCTGTCATGGTAACTGATCGCTGCTTATTTACTACTCTGTACACTAATTAACCCTTTTTGCATGCCCAGTGATGTTCTGAGAGGTTGTATGTTTACTGCAATAAATATCAAGTATGATCTGGGGGGGGAGGGTCAAAAATTTTCAAAGCTAAAAAGATTTTGGGAAACTTTCATCATACCAATTAGCCTTAAAACATGGGTTTGTATGGTACAATTTGCATGATTCGATTTCCGCGAAAAATTCAATGATGCATTAGCCGTGAAACTGGAGGGGTCACCGTACTACTGTGTCTGACCATCTCACTCCCTACTTTTACTCCTGTCACTTTTTAGTACTCTTCTTTCCCCTTCTGGTGGTTCTACAGTGGGTGACAAGCCTAATGTTTTCCTACAACCCAGGAAACCATTTACCATGCTGGGTGGTAACCATATAACCAGATAACATGGTAATGTGGAGTCTACTATGGTGTCCCTATTAACTAGGCAGAGAGACAAATGTAGCATCCATCCAGGAACCAAACTTCCACACTTTTCCCCATGCATCATTGTTGCAGGGCTTGGTCAGTCACAAGGGAACATTGGTTCACTGCATAGGGTCCCCTGCAATGAGCTGTTGCTTGCCTATGGTTGATGGGTCTGCTTGGCCAGACAGACTGGGGTTGATTAACAACTAGTCCCTCAATTTACAATCAATTAAAACAAAATGTTCACCAGTTGGCTCCTTAAGGATAATGGTGAACTACAGAAGTCTCCATGGTTACTAGTCATATACTTCCCTATCCACCCAAAGGATACTGGTGGACTACAGGTGAAGGGCAAATTCAGTCTGCAGTCCACCATGTTCATGCACAGATAAGCCTGGGGACAAAGTAATTCTGCACTTCATGACTAGCATACAAATAAGCCTGGGGACAATAATTCTGTAAACTACTTTACTTGGGGGGAAAAAAAAGTAAACAAGGATTTTCTGTATCTTTCACCAAAACTTTCAACAGCACCTCTTCACGACTAGCATATAAATAAGGACTTTCGGTATAAGCTATACAACTACAGTTTTCACCTTAATTTGGCCAAGAATTATCCTTTGGCTGCTTAACTCAGTTCAGTAAAGAGACAGAGACAGAGAGAGAGAGAGAGAGAGAGACAGCAACAGTACTACATCTCTTCCAAAGCAATTCTTTGTGACTAGCATCACTAATTATAATCTAATGTCACAGCCGAACACTTATGATTCAAAGATGGTAACTGTAGGCCAAGTTAAAGCAAAGAGATGCAGTTTTACCAGTACCACACTACGATTCACCTACCGTAAATATAGGAAAAAATAAATGAACTGGTTTCTTTTCATCTGATGGAACTGAACCACTCCTAAAAGTTAAACAATAAGGTGTGGTTGCTGGGACACCAATCACCCAAACCCACTGGACCACCAGGCACCCAAACCCACCAAATTACCAGGCATCCAAACCCAATGGACCACCAGGCACCCAAACCCACCAAATTACCAGGCATCCATACCCAATGGACCACCAGGCACCCAAACCCAATGGACCACCAGCCATCCAAACACCCTGGGAAACCAGGCACTCAAACCCACTGGAATACCAGGCACCCAAACTCACTGGATCACCAGGCACCCAAACTCAAAAGGGCCACCAGGCACTCAAACCCACCAAACCACCAGGTACCTAAACCCATTATCCTAATCTAAATACACACTAACACCCCTAACATATTCAAACACCTGTCAACTGATCATCTAAACCAGAGGTTTCCAACCTTTTTAGCACTGCGTCCCCCTTTGCTAAAGGACTGTATCCATGATGCCCCCCCACCCCTCTGTTGCCTAAACAACGATGTTTTTATCCATTCCATAGCTATGGATGCTTACGAGGCTAAAGATAATTGTACTACTGTATTAATAACAAAACCTAAGCTCATATGTTTATAATTTTTTATTCCTCTGAATTTAAAAAAAAAAAACATTAAACCTGGATGCAAAAGCAATTTTTTTTCATTTCCCTGAAAAAATAAAAAAAAATACATTAAATCTGGATGCACTTTTGCAATAATGAATTGACGTGTTAAGCTGCTGAACACTTGGATAAAAGAAAAATTAGCGAGAAGGTTGGCACTGTTTCTTCTCTATGGGCAATCTTGGAGCAGTTTTAGATAGAGCACACTGCATGTCATTTTCAACATTAAGCGAAATTAACAACTCTGCATGCAAGGATTACAACTGACTGATGGTTTTATGTTATGGCAACACTACATGTGGCTGCTCAAAATGACAGTCGTGAAGTTTTCCTGTCAAAGTTTCTTATTCATACATATCTTTGGGAATACCCTGTATGCATCTGAATGGCCTAGTCCTATATTGAACTTTGATTACCCCACGCTCCCCCTAGCAATCTCAACCCTCCCCCCCAAGGGAGCTGTGCCCCCCAACCGATCTAAATGCAAGATCAGAAGTTTAAATTCTGTACCTAAAAAGGACCTAACAAATTCCACTTATCGGCCAATGAGACACTAAACCCATTAAACAATGATGGCCAAATTAAAGATGGTCTTCTAGCCTACTCAAGGATAAGATTTGTCAAGACTTTAAGGAAGGCAAGACCTGTAAATATTGCTAATACACCTGAAGATAATCCACCATACTCCCTGTGCTTTATATCTATAGCTACATACCAGTATCTACATTTACCTATCTATTGCTGTATATTTCTAGATGTGTTTAAACTTAAACTGTTAAAAGAGTAATTCTACAGACGGGATTATAAAGTTAAAAGAGTAATTCTACAGACAGGATCATAAAGTTTAGATTACTGCACATGGGAAAAAAAAAAAAAAAAAAAAAAAAAAAAGAAAAAAAAAAATCTTTCTAAACAAAAAAAATAAAATCTTTCCAAACAAAAACTGAACAAAGATCCATTTGTTAAAAGATACCTGGACACTGCATTTAAAAGACTGCCACTAGCAGATGAAAACAGTTATTCAAAGTAGCTGGTAAAAGGACAAATTCACAGTCACAGGGAAAAAAAAAAAAAAAACGATCACAAGCAGAACGAAAAACCAGTCACTAAAAAGGAAAAACTAGTCACAGGCTGATGGAACAACAGCCACAGGCAGGTGGAACAGCCACAGGCAGAGGAAAAACAGACACAGGCAGAGGAAAAAACAGACACAGACAGAGGAAAAAACAGCCACAGGCTGAAGGATAGACTGCCACAGGCAGAAGGAAAGACTGCCACAGGCAGAGGGAAAGACTGCCACAGGCAGAAGGAAAGACTGCCACAGGCAGAAGGAAAGACTGCCACAGGCAGAAGGAAAGACTGCCACAGGCAGAAGGAAAAACTGCCACTAGCAAAAGGAAAAACTGCCACTAGCAAAAAAAAAAAAAAAAAAAAAAAAAAAAAAAAATGCCTAGGCAAAAAGAAAAACTGCCACAGGCAAAAGGAAAAACTGTCATGGGAAAAGGCAATGGTCACAGGCAGAAGACAACAGTCACAGGCAGAAGACAACAGTCACAGGCAGATGGCAACAGTCAATGGCATAAGGAAACAGTCACAGGCAGAAGGATTTTTTATTTTTTTATGTAATGGCCCTGATACAACAGAGCTGCTTAACTGCCTGATTATAGAATATTAACCACTTCCCTCTCCACCAAGCCAGTTCAAGTTTCAGATGGGCTAAGGGATGAATTCAAACTGATATACAGTACTTTTGATTCCTTCTCCCTTAGCACCTCTTCTTTAGTGATTTACTTTTGGTTTTATTCTTGTTACCACCAGGGAATTTCATTGCTTAGGTAATATCAATGGCTCTGATATTTGAAGGATTTATAAAACATAAATGGACAATAAAATATAATAAGCATAATAAATCACTTAGGAAAAAGTGTTTGGGGTTAATAAAGCCTGTATCTTCCAGTTCAAAATGTATCTGGAAATAGCAAGAATAAAATGAAGTTATTTGGGTGAAGAAGTTAAAAGTACCAATGGAACTTCAAAATGAATAAAACTGCATACAAGACATTGCTTTACTGTCACAACACTGCTGTCCCTAAAATAAATGGCTAAGGAAAAGGTGTTCTTGAGCTTCATTTTAAATGATGGGGGCTCATGCTGAGTCTGGTTTAACCCCTAAAATAAATGGCTAAGAAAAAGGTGTCCTGGAGCTCCATTTTAAATGATGGGGGCCCATGCTGAGTCTGGTTTAACCCCTAAAATAAATGGCTAAGGAAAAGGTGTTCTGGAGCTTCATTTTAAATGATGGGGGCTCATGCTGCCCATAGAATAAACTGCTACAGAAAAAGTGTTTGGGAGCCTCACATCACTTATTTTAATTCAATCCAGGTTAGGGGATATTTTGTTGTGATGGAGTAAATAATGGCTACATCTTACTTCTACAGCTGCAAAACTAATGCATATTAACACAATGTAGTATAGGAAAAGACCTCTCATTCGGCATATGGTCTTATGGTATTTCCGGTCTTTCAGCGGTTTTCACAAATAGACCCATGCACTTCCAGCACATATCCTGAGCCGAATGGCCAATTTGGCGCTAGATCTAGCACTTTTCATAATAACTGGAGCCAATAAATATTAGATTTTCTTCTATATCTGGTGTGTTTCGAAGTGCAATTTAGCGCAAAAGTTTGAACAGTTCACTTATTGCTTGGCGTGTTTTAAAGTTGAGCTTTACGCTTTTGTAGATTTCTGCTTGCCAACACTGCATGCACTGTCGGTCATCATGACTCATGAGTGTCTGGCTTTGTGAGCAGGGCCTTTCAAAAGTTTGGAAACTTCTTTGTGCTATTTTACAGTCATCCTCTCATTCTCGTGTTGTGCTATGGTCTTTACAAGTGGAAAGCCTACTGGTGTTGTTAAAAAAAGCACCCATAAGGTGCTATCACCAAGATAATTGAATTGTTGAAAACACTGAAGGCAGGTGTTTCTAGGAAGAAGATAATGGAAGATTTCAGTGTGAGCTCTTCCACTATATTAAACAGTTTGACCTTAAGAAACAGAAGGCTGATTTAGCGCTTGGGGTTGACCAATAATACTTACTAGACACTATGACTGCATTGGGGTGACAGACCATGATTGCTAGAAACTTTTTGGCAGGTTTTCCAGGTCATTCAGCAGTTTCTGCTCTTTCAGCACCTGCTTGGTCCTGAAGATGCCGAATGAGAGGACTTTTGCTGTAGTTAAGAAAAAACAAACATTAGGGCTGAAAAGTGTTTGGGAGTTTCCCATCACTTTTATTTCATTCCTACTATGACTCAATGATTTTATCTAGCTTAGGGGATATTTTTGTAGTGAACTACCATACATCTTACTTCTACAGCAGCAAACCTAATGCTTATCAACAATGGAGTAGTTAAGAAAAAAACAGACATAAGGTAGAAGGGGTGAAAATAGTGGTTGCTAGGCTTGCCATTTAACTACAGTACGGTACTACACGAAGTGAAGGTATTCCTATACAGAAACAGTGTGTTTATAACAAATTGCAACAATACTCTTTGGTTACTTCTTCCTTAGTTACATGAAAAGGATAAATAGGCAAATAAAAAGACTGGGAAGTACAGTAGGTAGGTAGGTATGTGGGAAGGTTAAGGAAGCATGTTCAAATCTAACTTCCTAAGCTATTTAACTATAGGTTTTAGTGCACTAACTTTCCAACACCTATTAAGACAAGTTTTGCAGTACATGTATGCTTTACTTGAAGCATCAGAAAGACCTCACCAATTCTCAATGTCACTAATCAAGGAAAAACTGCCACTTCACCAAATTATCAATTTTCGTAACGTCGGTCAACTAAACTTCGTTCTTTTACAGGCCGTGTCACTAAGAAAAATATCGATAACCTTTTTCTCATCCATTTCATGTATTTGTCCAGCAAAACAAAAATAACTGAGGCTTATACGAAACATGTAACGCATCTTCGATACGAAATATTAGTACAGCATGGCTTTAGATTGTACATTCCGACCATAAACAAAAACCGTCATGTGTTGTCTACCCCACTGGACTGGGGTTGCCAAGTTGGCTACTTTTTTGGTCTAATTCTTCAAATTACACTCTTTTTCAACTGATTGTCTCCAAAAATCAGCTGGTTGGCTATTTCTTGTAATTTGACTTTTTTCCTAACATGTAATATGTTATACAGTATTATGATACCGTAATTTCTAAGTGATCCTTTATGTTACTTTTAATATCACGAACTCAGCCGTTACAAACTAACTTAGTATACCATAAAATGAAGTCATAAGTTTTCTTTCTATCGCAGGTGGTGCTTTGAAAAACGGCCATAGTGGCATATTGGCCAGGAGTCTCGTCTCAGCACGATTTCGGCTATAAACAATGTACAGTACACCCATACCCCATTATCCAGCATCGATAACTGGCACTTCACTATCTATCTATCTATCTATCTATTGCCAGACGCCTCAATCCCGTTTGGGGTGGCCACAAACAAATCGCCTCCAAGTCGCCCTGTCCCCCGCCATTTCACTACCCTGCTCCCAACTCACACCCCCCTCTCTCATATACCTCTCCACCCCATCCCTCCATCTCATCCTCGGTCTCCCCCTCCCTCTTCCACCCTCCACCTCACTCACATACACTCTCTTCGTCAGTCTTTCACCCTCCATCCTCTCCACATGGCCAAACCACCTCAGTGTGTTCCTCACAACGCTTCCTATCACATCCACATCAACACCACAACGCTCCTTTATATCCTCATTCGTCAGCCTGTCTCTCCACGTGACTCCACAAGCTCCTCTTAAATAACTCATTTCCACTGCTCTCACTCTTGACTTGTGTCCTTCCAACAACGTCCAAGCTTCACTTCCGTACGTTAGAGTTGGTATCACAATACTGTCATGTAGTAACTTTTTTACTTCCATGCTCACTTCCCTGTTTCTTATCACTGCTTTCATAAAAATATAGGAATATTCCCACAATCTGAACAATTTGAATGCCCATCGCCTCACTAGTTTGACACCCCGCCTCTCCAGTCCAACACCTTGCCTCTCCCTTAGTTTGAAACGAGGCTCTCCCAGTCCTCCCATCCTCCCTCCATCCCCTCTCTTCTCCCTCCCCCCATCCTTCCTCCATCTCCTACACTCAGCACTGCCAGGCATGTCTCCCTCCCTGTCCCCCTGTCTTCCCCCTTCCCTGGTTGTCTCCTCCATTCCCCCACCCCCGCTTGTCTCCCATGTGTGTGTATTTACCTACTGATATTTGTATTTACCTATTTGTGGTATACAGGAATTGAGCAATGCTCGTGTTGTCCTGTCTCCATATCCACATTTATCTAGTCTACTTTTACACACGTTTTTCTCCTGCACCACCTTTTCGTCTTAGTCGTTCCAAATATTTATGTATTTACCTAATATACCTAATTGTGATATACAGTGGGGCACCAATTTTCGCGCCTAATTGGGTCCAAAAATAATGCGCAAAAGTGGAATTAGCGAAAGTTGGGGCATTGTCTTTATGGCAAAAAGGCTAATTGGTTCCCAGTTATCCTAAAGTAACATCAGATTTTCATTTTCACTTGCAATACAGTACATCAAATCACTATTGTACATTGCATTGTGAGATACAAACAATAAAAACTGTACAGTACACATTATATGAGGAGAAACATACCACAGAGACCAGGTTGAGGTGATTAATGGATGTTGGGGGTAAGTATCCGAGGCGCGTGGCGGGCTTATTTAGCCATGCCAGACGTATTGGCACCACCTCTTACTGCCTCGCTACCACTCTCTCTCTCTGCCTCCTCAGATGCAACTTGATGCAACACTTCCACTCTGTGCTGAATTTCCCTTTGTGCTAGGTTCTCTTGAACAAATCCATCGAAATCTTCATCCAGGTTAAGCTCCTCTATGGCCATTGAACCGTGAGAATCCAACACAATGGAGCTAGCACGCTCGTACACAATGGCGGGAATGGGTGGACAGAGTGTTGACATGACGTCATTCAAGATGGCAGTGGGTTGCGGGCGGGCGGTGCAGGAAATTCAAAGTTCAAAATATTGTCCCAAACCCAAAATTTGTGTGCGAAAATCGATTTTTTTCAAGCGAAAGTGGAAGTTAGGGAATATTTGGTGCATGCCGCGAAAGTGGATTCTGCGAATCCTGCTGTAGCGAAAGTTGGTGCACTACTGTACACAAAATGTGCTATGCTCGTGGGTTCCCGTCGCTGTTTCTCAGTAAGTCAAATTTAGCTTTAAACTCGTTTAAGTTTTTAGACTGGACGATCTCTTTTTCCGGGCTATTCCATAAGTCTATACTTCTGTAAGGAAAGCTATATTTCTTGTGTGTGTGTGTGTGTGTGTGTGTGTGAGAGAGATGAGGGGGGGGCAGCAGTGCTGTTTGGCTTTCTTGCCTCCTTCCGTTCCCCCATCCTCCCCCATCCCCCTTGGCACAATGCCAGCTGCCTGCCTGGCTGCTTAGTTGCCCTGAAGCATTGTTGAACACCATGCATCCCACCATCCTACTCAACTGCATGTGATGTTTGATGTGCCATTTTTCAATAACAGTATTGTTTATGAACATAATAACATTACCTATGGTGTTTCTGTCAGTCTCTACTGATTAAGGTAGTGTATATGAGAGCTTGGGTTTGGGTCTGGAATGCATCCCTGGCTTTACTTCAGTATCTTATGGGGAAAATTGCTTCAATATCCGACATTCACTGACCGAATGCTCCCACTGGTACACAACATTGCTAGATATCAGGATATGGGTGTAAAGGTACTCGTAGAGACAACTATCTTCCCCAAGCCTCAATACAAAGCAGAAAAATCAAACCATCTGAAACATGCACAAGCTGAAATAGGGTTTTCACTGTACTTCACCTGCTGTAAATTTTCTTCAGATGAAACTGGGAAGATACCGTACTTGTTTCTCTGACTGTACAATTTTCATATGAAAAACTGAGATTTTCTTCAGCATTTTTCAAAAAACTGAGATTTTCTTCAGCATTTTTCAAATGAAGCACTGTTCTCTTGGAAAACTAAATTATATGGGTTTCAAGCCAAAGGTGCAGCTAGAGTCTCTGCAGCTAAAGACTTGTATACTGTATATGTGATGAATGCTGTCATACGCGGTCTTTTATGGCTTCTAGTATCTGTTTTACTGCATTTAACACACTAAGGCATATCTAAGAAATTACTGTAGTATAACTACTGAAGAATAATATCATGAAGAGCTTACGTACGGTGTATTAATAACTATCATTGGAGAGTTTTTAGAAAATATGCTACTTCTCGTCTCAGCAGGGGTAGCCCCACTTCCATATTGAACTACCTGGTGATCACTCACAACTCTGGAGTTAGTGACGCTGGGAATTCAATGCATATTCATCCAGTTAGTTTCCTGTATTTTTCTTACCATTATCAGTCAATTTTCCGTAGCTAGTTCACATCACTCGATTTCAAAAAATATTTTTTCTTGTCAATTTTAGTGTGATTTGAATGAATTTGAGCATTTTTTTTCAGAAATCATTCGTTTTTTATAAGGCCTATCCAAGGCAAAATACAGCTACCTATTACAGTACTCGGTAGTTAAGGATGCAGCCAGGTTATCTGTGGCAATGTTTACTGAAAATCTCCGACTGGCTGCATTGTTTACCAACCACCACTCCGGCCAAAGCAATGGTAAGCTTAATGATTTAACCAAACCTAACCTAGCCTCACCTGCGTTTGACTGCCAACTTTCAAAAAAAAAAAAAAAAAAAAAAAAAAAAAAAAGCATTAAGAATGTTAAATATTGCTGGCTACTAGCAACGTCAGTGGAGATCTGAGGTAATTATAGGATTTTTACATTAAACATACTCACTTCATGTAGGCTGCCTACTTCTTCCTTAGCCTTTATCATTCTTTTTCTGTGCCTGTCTTCCTCTTTCTCTCATCTTTCCTGTCACTTCTTATTGCTTTTCTTTCCTTTACAGGCGGCTTTACATTGAGTGACAATCCAAATGGTTTCCTGTAAGCCAGGAAACCATTTACAACGCCGGGTGGTAACTATATAACCAAACTATACGAGCTCCCTACGTGTCAACAGGTGGGTTGGTGGAGGGTTAGTGCCCCTCCCCGTAAAACAAATAACTCAAAGTCAAATGGCCACCCCGTACGGGATTATGGCGTCTGGCAATAGATAGCTAGATAGATAGACATACTTAATCTAAAAAAAATTTATAGTGGAATAGATTCAAAATAACGTGGTCAACATCGCTGTATCAGATTTCCTGGATGAAGTGATGTGAACTACTGAAAAATTACCCATTCTAAGCATGGTAAATTACTTTTTCCTACTGAAAAATTTCCCCCATTATTATCATCACATTCATTAAGCCGTACCTGCAACTGTTTCTGGTGTAATGGAGGAAACATACTCAAAGGTGGATTTATTTTCCCAACTTCCCAAGTGGAGGTTAGGTTAGGTTATTACTGTTGGTACAGTTATGCTAGGTTACGTTTAAGTAAACAGGTTAGGACTGTCCTTCCCTTCCGCCATTGTGCTGACGAATCGAACAGTAGTTGTCACGGCGGAAGTTAAAAACAGAGGAGAAAGATATAACAAGAAACGTTTATTTACCATCCCAGGAATAATCAGAAAAATATAACTGATTATCAGGAAGAAAAACTTACTTGGTAAGGTGCTACTGTTTACAATAATGCGTATATTTACCGGTTATGTTAAATTATTAGGTACAGTACGCTAGGTTAGGTTAGGTTTAAACACTTAGGTTACCGGTAGGCCAGTCCCTTCCGCCATTATGCTGATGAATCAAACAAGAGTTGTCACAGGAACAGCTAAAAACAACAGGGAAACATATTTAAGAAAGGTTTATTTACCCCAGAAATCATCAGAAAAATTTAACTAGCAGGAAAAACTTATTGGTAAGGTGCTTCTACTGATAAAGATAAAAGCATGTTTACCAGTTTTGCAACCTACCACGGCAAGATTTAAAGCTATACAATTTGATGTACAGTAAAGTACTCGACTTACGTAATCACTTAACTCCTCTAATTCTTATTTACTTCTTCTTGAGTTAAAGGGCGTTGTAGTCAGAAGAATAATTCACCCTCGCCAGGGCCAAGCTATTATTTACCTCCACATGCGTACTGTGCTTGCCAAAACAGACGGGAAACGCGCACAGACGTCCTGGTGCCTGACTAACGAAGTAGGACTTGGCGCGCATTTTAAATAAGAGATCAAAGTTTTTGGATAAGGTCAGCTCCAATATTTCTTATCTAATTTGGACTGAATTTGGCGAAAGCATTGAAGGTCAGACAAGAATGAAGTGCAGTAATCTGATTTTGAAAACACTTAGCCATAAGTCACGGTCAGAGGTTAAGGTTAAATGTTTGGCCCTTAGACCAGCTGTAGGGATCAGGTACAGTGTATTGCTCTCTCTGGGTGGTCCTTTTTGTTCATATTTCACTTATTAAAATCTGGAGTGTATCTGTTCATATCATTCTAACATCTACACAGTCTGGTCATCCACCCATCCATCATCCAATCCTATGCCGCCCCATGAGGAGCGTAGATGGCCTGAGCTAGGCAAATTGGTCCTGACATTTAAGATAAGAGTGACCAGCCTCACTCATCCCTGAGTGGCATTACGTGAGCAATAAACCCCAACCACCCCTTGGATATAAACCAACACAGGCTCAATCTGACCGGAGAGCCTTAATTACCCACTAAACCACCAGGCACCATAATTTGGTTATATGATTACCACTCAATGTAGTAAATGGTTTCCTGGTGTTCAGGAAACCATTTGACTTGTCATTCAGTGTAAAGTCACCCATAGGCAGAAGGAAAAGGAAAGAGTGAATTAAGGAAAGACCGAAGAGGGAGTGTAAAGTCACCCGCAGGCAGAAGGAAGAGGAAAGAACGAAGGAGAGAAAGACAGAAAAGGAAGGAAGGAAGAGAGGACAGGGCAGACCCAAAGCAGCACTACATCGAGTGAGTGGATGGTGAGCACCCCCACCTGCCACCATAGTCTGGACAAATAACATAAAACAAAATATCAATCTGTTCTATTTACAAATACATTATACCAGTACTTTAAGGAAGAGGAACTAGGAAACCTCCTTGCCAATGAGAATATAGCTCTTAGAATCAAGCTAAGATTAATTTTGTATTTTTCATCCAAGAGAAACCATCACCATTACCATCATCATCTTCCATACAAGGTAGATTGTTTCCTCCTGGGAAACCCCTGACAGGATGGCCACAGCAGAACCACCAGCAGGCCACTTTGCCATTACATACCTCACTTGCTCTATCAGCAACTCTTCATCTTCCTTCTCCCACACCCATGTACTGATCCAATTTACTCATCTATTCCAATTATAATTCCCTAAAAAATCATCGTCATCATCACTGAATCCTGTGTTTCCCAATGAGGAGCATAAGAGCCCGGGACTAAGCAAGTTGATCCTGACATTTAAGATGAGAGTGACAAGCCTTACTCATCCCTGAGTGGCATTACGTTAGCGATAAACCCCAGCCAACGCTTGGATGTGGAAACTTGAACAGGCTCAATCCGATTGGAGCACCTCAATTACCCGCTAAACCATCAGGCGCCATAAATTGGTTATATGGTTACCACCCAGCGTAGAAATGGTTTCCTGGTGTACAGGAAACCATTTGGCTTGTCACTCAGTGTAGAGTTGCCCATAGGCAGAAGCTAATGGAAAGAATGAAGGAAAAAAAGAGGAGTGTAGTGTCACCCAAAGGCATAAGTGTAATGCTAGGTGTTTTAGGGTCGGCTTCTCGTCCCTCTAACGCCTAACGTGTAGCTGGGTTCTCTTTCTAGACCTGAGCTTAGACAAATAAGGCAACAGCCTTACACGTGTATTGCTAAATTCTACAAGTGGAATGGGTAGATGTCACAAGCGTACTTATTCTGGGCAATTATAAAACTTATGTCTAGATCGTGGGTAGCAGTATCACGCAGGATACTATTTAGGACAAGATCAGGCAAAAGTGAATAGTACATCAACTGAGATCAGGAGTCCTAGGGCAGAGAGATCAAGCACTGTCACTCGTGGGAAGTCTAGACTTTATGTAGAGTTCCGTTCACTGGGGCCGAGGCACTGTTATCACCGTTGGGCTGTCTACTTCGTTTGTCTGTTACGCTGTTAATTATTACTTTGCTTCTAGGAGCCTCTGATTGATCTTAGCGCAAGGCTACATCACTGTGATGGGATTACGTTCACTCAGACACTTTACTCACTGTTCGGCCGTGTTCACTGTCTCACGGTTACCTTACCTATTCCACCTTTCTTTTACATTAACACCGACAGGTTTTACTTCTGACTTCCCATATTTCTAGTAACTCACTGTTCTGCCCTCACTTCACTGTATCACTTTCACTGTCCTTTCACTGTCATCCACTGTCGGGACTGGGCGTGGCGGCGGTCAGGTATAAGAGTGGCGGGAACAGCTCAGCCCGGCTACTGACGGGGCCGAGTTCCGCCGGGGGCCTCCGTATTCAGGGGCCACAGGATCACTCGTAGGGGCGTCCTCTCTCGTCCGAGGCTGTGGGTGACGAAGGGCCCTATGCTCTCAGGACTCGGGGCTGGAGTCTGGCCCTCTGGACTGGGGCTGAACAGCTGCCTGAATCGTTCACTCAGGTGCCTGACGGAGGACAAGGGTCTCCGACGTCGAGGTGTGGAGATATCCCCCTCAGGGGTCCTGGGGGTGGTCTCGAGGTCCAGCGGGCTGTGGTCTCCGGTGGTCGGTGACACCATCAGGAGCAGGCTGCGGCGTCAGCCTCCGTTGGGGTCCGTCAGGCGAGGCCTCTCAGGGACGGGCTGTAGAGTGAAGAGCCCAGTGGTGGTCACAGGGCCTCTCCAGCAGTCCTCCAGGCTGGGACCTCCCTCTGGGTCTCATGGAGGGGAGGCAGCACCTGACGGAGGAGTGGCTACCGGCTGTCTTCTCTCATAGGGCCCGGCTACTGGCCGTGGCCTTCTAAGGGCAGGCTACCGGTCGTTGCAAAGGCCCAGCTACTGGCCGTGACCTGTGTGGGTAAGCAGCTACAGGCCGACTCAAGGGCATCTTCGGAGCGGCTGCTGGCCATCTCCTGACGAAGGCGGAAACGGCTACCGGCCGTCTCCTGATTGCCTCTGGAGAAGCTATCAGTTGTCTCCTGTAGGAGGGTTGAGCGGCTACCTGCCGTCTCTAGGGCACCTTCAGAGCGGCTACCAGCTGTCTCCTGACAAAGGCGGGAGCGGATACCGGCCGTCTCCTGATTACCTCCGGAGTGGCTACTAGCCATCTCCTGATTACCTCTGGAGCGGCTACCGGCTGTCTCTTGTAGGGCACTTTTAGAGTGGCTTCTGCCCGTCTCCTGACAAAGGCGGGAGCGGCTACCAGCCGTCTCCTGTTTATCCCCAGAGCGGCTGCAGGCCGTCTCCTGTAGGAGGGTTGAGCAGTTACCGGCCGTCTCAGGGGTGCTGCCTGGAGCTAGAGTAATAGCTCCACCCCGATCCTGTTGGTGGTCGGCTCGCCTGGAAGGTAGTCTCTATTTCCTGCTATGGTGGCGGCGGGCGAGCTCCAGGTCATAGGGGCGCGCGGTCTGGGCAGACTTATGTCCCTGTCGCCCGGAGTCAGGTTGCGCTCTGTTTGCCCCTCCGTAGGCTCTTTCTAGGGGTGTTGAGATGCCCTCAGCATAACTATTCAGCATTTTAATAAGGAAGAGGAAAGATGAAGGAATGAAAGACAGAAGAGGACAAGGAAAGATGGAAGACAGGACAGAGCAGTCACCCGAGAGCGGCACTACGTCAGATGCGTGGATAGTGAGCACCCCCATCTACCACAATACTAATAAAAAAACAACAAATAAAATATACAAACTAAAATAAAATAAAGACTTAACATATAGTCAGGTTGTATTCTTGTGGGTTTAGGAAGCTTTATAGAACCTTTTCCCCAGTGACTGACTTTGCATATACAGTATTGCTTTTCTAGTATTTAATCACATACATACCTGGTATGTATGCATTGCAGAAGCTGACCTGCACACACAATGTAGATGGACAGCTCTACATACACATTCATGCTCTACATACACACTCTGGGTCCTGAAGGACACCTGATCTGTAGGGCTGAGAAACACCACTTTTTGTCGCTGGACAGTGACTCATCTTAACCCCTCACAGTATGGCACACAAGGGTACAGACATGGAAGGCTTTTGGAATTTATAGCAAAAAATGAATGTGCTGATAAAATTTGCATAAACAAGTAACATGTGAGATATGCAGGAATGAACTGGTAAGGAAGAGGTGCTAAGCAGTCTCCTAAGACACTGAGAATACAGACCTAGAAATGCACCTTTCATTTCAGCAGTGCAAACTTTATTAATTAAGGGATAAATCTAAATAATTAAATGGAAAGGTATAGGTGAAGGAGAAAAATGGTTGAACTCAACTGTGAACAATACACACATCCAAACATTCACAATATTTTTCATGTCATTCCCAACTTCTAATAAGAAATATCTGAAACTAGCACCCTCAAATAAACACATGCATGCACTCATGTGTGCACACACTCATGCATTCATGTGCTCACACACACACACACACACATACACACACACACACACACACACACACACAGTAGAGATCAACCGAAGCTATTTTACAGCTACATCGGAAGCAAAATCAAAGTTAAAATACAGTCACTAAATAAGCATTAAATAAAAATTTGCAGTCAGTTTTTACAGAAGAAAATAATTCTGAGAGAGATGATATGGAACATGCATGCCCAAACATATTACCAGATATACAAGTACAGCATCATAAAAAGGCAAGAGGAGTCAAGTAAATTAGACAAAGGAAAGCAAAGTGTCCTGATGAAATTTCATGTTGGGTGTTACATGAATGTGCAAAAGAGTTATGCAGACCAATATATTTAATATTCAAGGAATCCTTAGGTCAAGGTAAACTATATACCTGACATTTGGGAGAAAGCAAACATTGTTCCCCTATTCAAGAAAGAGGATAGACAAATTTCACTCATCTACCAACCAGTATGACTAACCAGTGTTGTAAGCAAGATACTAGAAAAGTTGATAGGAAAAGTTTGGGTAAACCATCTAGAAGACCACAATAACAGAAAAGCAGTTTGATTTTAGAAAGGGAAAATCATGTGTTACTAATCTATTAAGCTACTAAAATCGAGTTGCAGAAACATTACAGAAAAGAGAAGGATGGGTGGACAGTCTCTAACTAGATTTCAAGAAAGCATTTGACAGAATAATGCACCAAAGACTTTTATGGAAGCTGTACCATCAAGTAGGAATCCAAAGTAACCCCTACTGCTGGATGCAAGATTTTCTCAGAAAAAGGGAAATGAGAACAGTACTAAAATGCCAATGGTGACAACACAAGCCGCCACCACACCCCCAGGAGGACACGGAGGGCTGGACGCTGCACGGATCGCATCCGGGCAACGGGGCCATAAGATCACCCAGGCCACGCGCCCCTATTCCCCAGAACTCGCCCGCTGCCACCACCTTAGTCAAAGTGCACTATCTTCCAGGCGAGCTGACCACTGACAGGATCAGGGTGGAACTAGTCTAACAGTTCCGAGCAGCACCCCAGCCATGGCCTGTAGCTGCTCAGTTATTAAAGAGGCGGCCTGTAGCCGCTCAGTTATTAAAGAGACGGCCTGTAGCTGCTCACAAACAGAAAGGGCCTCAGCCTGTAGCTGGGCACCAGAGACGGGCTGTAGCCGCTCACAAAAAGAAAGGGCCACAGCCTGTAGCCGGGCACCAGAGACAGCCTGTAGCCGGACCACTAATTAGGAGACGGCCTGTAGCTGCTCCATCTAGTGCTGCTCACACCCCCTACAGAAACCAGTGACAGCCTGTAGCCACGCTGGGGAGAGACAGGTATGTCCCCTCTCCTTCTATAGTTGCCTTGGAGGGCACGCCACCGGCAATGACCTGCAGCTGCTCCTCTCCTGCACGGCGCCCTCCTTGCAGGACCTCAGTGATGGCCGGTAGCTGCACCGGCAGGCAGGCGAAGGCCTATAGCCACACCTCGCCTGAGTGCCTGTTAGGGAGTTGGGCCTCAGGCAACGGCCTGTAGCCATGCCGACAGCGAAGTGACGGCCTGTAGCCGCCCTCCATCTGTTGCCCAAAGGAACCTAGCGACGGGCTGTAGCCACGCCGGGGAGAGTCAAGTGAGCATGGAAGTAAAAAAGTCGCTGCATGACAATACTGAGATACCAACTCTAACGTATGGAAATGAAGCTTGGACCTTGTTGAAAGGACATAAGTCTAGAATGAGAGAAGTGGAAATGAGTTATCTGAGAGGGGCATGTGGAGTTACATGGAGAGACAGACTGACAAATGAGGAAGTGAAGGAACATTGCAGTAAGGATGTGATAGAAAGCACTAGGAGAAATATACTGAGGTGGTTTGGCCATGTGGAGAGGCTGGAGAGCAAGAAACTAACAAGAAGTGTATGTGAGTGAGGTGGAGGGGGGGAGAGGGAGGGGAAGGCCAAGGATGAGATGGAGAGATGGAGTGGAGAGGTATATCAGAGAGAGGTGTGTGAGCTGGGAACAGGGTAGTGAAATATTGGGGGACCGGGTGACATGGAGGGGATTTGTTTGTGGCCACCCCTTACGGGATGAAGGCGTCTGGGCATACACTAGATATAGATACAGTAATTTCCTGGAAGATAAGTAATAAGGAACAGTACAAGACCTCTGCTTTATTTATAAATTGGATATTTACTGGACAACAGGATGTGGTTATATATACAGTATAATTATAAAACTTTATAAATGTTGGCCATATCTCTACATACATTCTTAAGCTAGCTGTACATCACACATACAATAATTTATACATCAATTCAAATTAAGGCACCACAACAGACTAAACACACAATTTCATATATACTGTATTTTTAAAAAAATCACACCTGTTGCCTATACATAACTGGTTAAATAATTACTGTTGGATATGGTATACTTCTTTGGAAATTAAAATAATTGCAGTACAAATTAAAAAAAAATAATAATACTGATGTCATGTCTTTGTGAACATACTGTACTTCTAAATATGTACTTAGTTTCTTCAAGAAAACTGAAATATAATCATTACATTGTTACATTCACTCACTCTGGAACAATGCATCAACTCTTTCCTACTTTTCCTTGTAACCTCTTTAATCTTGTTTTGTATTCTTGCTATCTTAAGTTGATTATATTCATCTTAGGCAAGATTTTGCAAACCAGAGCTATATTTACATTAGCCTTTCCTAGTCCGAATAAAATTATCTAGATGTCAAAAAATAAATTAACAAAAAGTGTTACCAGGTTGAAGGAGTTAAATGGAATATTGTGTGGAAATATGAATGTGTATTTCTAATACACAAAGACAGTAATGGAAAGACAAGAATTTTAAATTCACACAGTGCCAATCAGATCTTTTGACTTTATTAAAATATATGACATCCAGTGAATTAATAGTGTGAAAATGGTTGAACAGACTCACCTGGCACATGACATGAACAGCTTTTAAAAGAATTCTAGAAATGAAGCACTTTAAATTTTGGCTTTTCATGAAACCTACATCTTGATGGACATGCATATCTCCCTATACATATGATTTGCAGTTTGGCTTGATCCCAGGTATGTCTTTTTTTTATCATTTTATTCTTGTTATCTCTATACAGTTTTATTTGGAAGGATCTCTTAGTAAAAGGGCAAAAGGAGACTAAATATAACCCCTCAGTAGGAAAAGTCTTCCCTGAGCTGCAGGAAATCTTGAGATGGTAGTGAGAAAAAAATATAGCACTACTAGACTTAAACATTAACTTAATGATGTCTGACAAACTTATGGTGTTAGTAAGATTTAAAGCATTCTGCCAACATGTTTGCATTCTCATCAGTGTGTGTGTGTGTGTGTGTGTGTGTGTGTGCGTGTGTGCACGTGTGTGTGTGTGTGTGTGTGTGTGTGCGTGTGTGCACGTGTGTGTGTGTGTGTGTGTGTGTGTGTGTGTGTGTGCTCATCCTTCATGGTGTAGTATCATGGAACTAAGCTATCACAGTCCTGTACATTAAAGGGTAGATGACCAGTGTACTTCCCTTGAGGGCATTTAATGATAAAAAAACCTCCAGTCACCTCTTGCAGATCAAACATATGCAAGGCCATCACTGAAGATGAAGGAAAGAATCTGTATCATATGTTTCTATAAGGGGTATACTTTACACTACACCAGTGAACTGTACTGCAAACTCAGGGAAACTGACAAACTAGCATTACATGCACAGTGGAACTTTTAAGTCATTTTCTCATAATTTTACTGTGTACTTAGATGAAAAAACAAAAAAGGCAACTTATAAGAAGGAATATCATAGAAAAATCAGTAACGGCACTATGAATGAGTGATAATGATTTAACCACCTAAATCTTATTATGTATATTCTGTTTTAGTCTTGCAACCTTCAAACAGTTTCACTGAGCACAGTGAGACATGAGACTGAAGGGGCTAACTGCTTCACAGCCATTGATGTCTCCATCCAAAGTTTAACAAAACTGTCTGAAAATATCCTATTGTGTATAAAGGCTCTAATATGCTTGCATGTGTTGACCTTGGTCACCAAAAGGCAGCTCTCAATTGTGCTCAATCTCTGGCAGCCTTCCTAATGAGTCCTTTATCCTTGAGGTCACACTCTGTGACCTTGTCCCAGGTCTTCTTTGGCCTGCCTCTCACAACTGTATCCCCAAAGTTCATACTTCTCACCTTCTGCACCCGTCATCTTCCATCCTCTTAACGTGCCCAAACCATCTCAATCTACCCCTCCTCATCACAGCACCAATACACTCCAGTCCATCCTTCCTCTCAACTCTTCAATCATAAACCTAGCCCCCCCAGGCCTTGCATTCAAGGATGCATTACACATCCATCTAATCACTGTCATTTCTGTGTTTGACCCTACAAATATCATCTTCCTTTACTGCTCAGGCTTCACGACCATACAGCTTTACACTCCAAACACATGTGCATACAAAGATCCCTTAGCACATAGAACTCTCTCAATGTATGAAGAGGCAAAAGCTCCCTGAATGTCCTCCAACCACTCCTTGTCTTAGCCACAGAGCTAGTTCCAGCCCCACTTCCAGCACATAACATGTCCTCCACATAACAAAGTTCTTCCACACACTCAAGACTTTCACCAGCAAGACCAATCCTTTCATGCCTGACAATCTCTCTATGCTCTCCCCAACACACCACACACACAATTCAGCATTATCTCATAGTCTACCTCTAATACTACATCTCTTATGCACCCACTTATTACAAACACTGCACTATATGAAGTTACTTTCCACACCCTTGTGACAAACTGCATGTGGCCACACTTCATCTGCTCTCCCATCAGTCCTACATATCACTTTTCCATTATCCACATTTACTCTTTGACCCTTGTGCCCAGTTTTGTCTCTCCACTTTCAAAATCATTCCTATGCTTCTCTTTCATTCTCTGCAATCAATACCAACTCATCAGCATACAACACCTCCAAGAGCAGTCCATTTCTGAAGTCACATGCGGGAGCATTAAGCACCAAGACAAACAATTGGGGGCTCAAGACTGACCCCTGATGCATGCCAACATTCACAGAAAACCAGTCACTCAAATCTCCATTCACTCTCGCCTGGGTGTGAGTACCCACATACATTGCCATAATCACTTGAACCAGCTACTTCTCATTTCTAAGCTTTCTTATTGCCCACTTCACCATCTCCCTATGGACTGCCAAAGCCTTCCCCAAATCAACAACAAAGTACAGCTTCTTTTCCTGAAGCTGTCAGAAAAATATGGCATCAAACCCAAACTGCACCTCACCAATATTCCCTGTCCCTTATCATACCTTCTAGGACTCACTCCATTACCTTCATTATCTGATGCAAGTTTATGCCTCTATAATATTCCTCATTCCAGAGCATCACCCTTCCCCATATATGCATTTACAATCACACTCTTCAGCCAGGCATCTGGGGCAGCATACTCATATGTAACTGAATTTATCAAATCAGAAAAGTTAACCTAATGAGTCGAGCTCTTTCCAATGCGTGTTAAACTCATCTTGGGGTATAGTATTAAGAATAATTTTATCATGGTAAAGCAAATAATGAGGATACTGTATAGTTCTTGACACATTACTTTCTTCACAGATCCTTTCTAAGGTAAATATAATACTGTACTCAAAGGGTCACAACAACAGTGAAAGAACTGTCACTGGAGAGCAGGGATAAAACCAATTACACAGATATGATCATACCAAGTGCTCATGATGCAGTGGCCACAATGCCCCAGTTGGAATGACTGCCTTTTATTAATTTGATCCCCATTTGAAATGATAGCCTCCCATAGGTTTGATCTGCAGAAAGTGACTAGAGGCCTAAGATTATTTAATGCCACCTAAGGAAGTACGCTGGTTATCTACCCTTACTTGTACTGGATTTGGCTATGGTAGCCTACTCTCAGGTCACTATACCTTAAAAGGGGTATAATATGACAGGTTATATTACCTTGCTATATGTTGGTCATATGTTCCGAAACATCACAACCTTTTCCATACAACTGGTACTTGTACTGTAAGCTGGGAGAAACTGGCAAAGCAACTTTACATGTACCAATGTAACTTTAGTCTTTTGATGCCGATTGTTCCACTCATTATTTTATGGAAGTTATCATTACATGATTTTGTTTATTTGAGAGAAATTTCCACTGTCAAAGCTTCATACCACTGCCTAGGAGTTTTATTCATGTCAGTACAAAATGATTTCATTTAGATGACACAAATTGTAGCTGACTGAGCCTTAATAGGCAATTTTCTGTAAATAACCATGGACCTAGTTATATATACTGGTACAGTATATTAAAAAAAAGTGCAACAATTATGACAACTTTCTATATTATTCTTCTCAAGAAAGGGGTGTTTCTGAGACAATTACCTAAAGCTGACGACTGTGAAAGGCAATGATTTTCACAAACAGCATGAGCACCATCCAGTGAAAAAATTGATTCTTAGAATGATGGAAATATAATAAATTTCACACAACTACTAAAGACACTAAAGACTACAACTGTATCCACTTACATCTTGCACATAGTGAAGGTGGTTTAACTCTTTAACCCGTGGATTTCGAGCCTCAGCTCAGGCTGGGTAGCGTGGCGTTGCAAGGCACAGCTCAGGCTGTGCTGGCTATGCATCATCGCTAACTACTCCACCCCTACTCAAACTTATGCAAGGTGCTACACAAAGAGAGAGAGAGAGAGAGAGAGAGAGATTTTTTTCTTTTCACCAGATGATGCCCTGGATGTTTATCTTTAAGTTTATGATAAACAAAAACAAAAAATTTTTTTGTTTGTTTTTTAAAATCATTTTTTCACCACTCTCCTACGTAAATTTATGCATGGCCCTATGCAAAGACGGAGAGAGAGAGAGAGAGAGATTGTTTTTTCACCAGATGATGCCTGGATGTTTATCTTCAAGTTTATAATAATAAAAAAAAATAATCTTCATTTTTTGCACACCGCACGGTGGGGGTAAAAATAGGTAATTGGGCAATCCACAGGTTAATCAACTGCCATACTTTTTAGTTTCTTCTTACTACCTCCAGATGATTATTATTCAAGTTAAGAAGACCACATCTTACCCCTCGGTTCCAAAAGGTTTGTCTTCATTTGAATAAAATCACTTGGAAGGAGCAATAGAGAGGCAATAAAAATATAAGATTCAATGGGGTCAAAGGGATAGCAGCTTCAAAACTGGACTTCCCTCTCCTCGCATGAGTGGATTTTTTTTTTTTTTTTTTCCTTCCTGATTCAAGTACCTGATATGTCAGTTTTTACTCTAATCTCCCCATCCTATATGTACATAGGAAATTAGGTTGAAATGATAAGGATTACTGACGTACAGGTAGGAGATAATATAAGCAGTACAGCGTATGTGTATGAATAAAGCAGTAAAGGCCTGCCCCAAAGTACCATCTCGGAGGTGTAGAGGCCTGAGGTTACATCATACAGTAGTTGTCTATATTGTACACTGAAGACTAGATGACCAGCTTACTTCCTTTGATGGCATTACATCATCAAAATACCTCTAGTCACTTCTTGGGAATCTAACCTATGAAAGGCCATCATTCCAAAGTGGCATTTCTTAACCAATGCTGTAAACCATCAAGATGAGCAACTGTAGAAATGTGTACAGAACATTTACAAAATAATTAATCAACTGGACTGATGACTACATGCAGTGGTTACTAAAAGTATGCATACATTGCAAGACAGATAAATACAGTAGATCCTTGTTATAACAGATTTTGGATTTGACGAACACCTCAGAGCCCACCAAACTTTCATCAACTATACCAAACAATGGTCGTTAGTGGGACGCAATACATGTGTTTCCTACCCGTTTTACTCCAACCTGACCTGAAATTGCCCTCCCCATCATAACTGCTCAGCTGTAATAAGAGATTTTAGTAATACTGTACTAACCATAAAGAAGTGCTATGACAAGGATGTGAAGTAAGTTGCAAAAGGGCAAAATTATGGGCCAAATTAAAATAAAATGGGTATAATTTTCATTTTTAGTACTAGATTTATAATATTGTACTGTATCCACTTATTTTCTAACTTGTGCTTGAGTTCCAATCTGAGGGATGGGGAGACCCTGGGATTCAATGAACTTTTGGCTTTACAGAAGTTGGCTTCCCCCTAATTAGCACATTATAGCAAGAGTCAACTGTATAATGAAACAAACCAGTATTGGGTTCTGCCAATATCTGACATCATAATGATTCTTATTTTACTCTCCTATAATATAAAACCTCCTTGTATCGGGTGATGTACTTTCAAGTTATTTTTGCTACCCTCAGACAGTTTTTTAGCTTTGGGGAGACATCATGTAATGAAAAGTTAATGAAGTTTAAATTCACCTTCTCAAGCTGGAAGTGTGTCTCCATAATCTGAATAAAATAACCAGGTCATAGCAAGAACAGACTGAATGGTACATCATTGTGGTGAAGGGGTAAAAATGATGAGGGACTGTGGATAACAGACAGGTAGTTCTAATTTAAAGGTGCTTCACTTAATGTTTCGGTATTTACCCCTTCAGTCCAATGATGTATTATTTAAATTCTTGCTATCTCCAAACAATTTTATTTCCCTTTGGAGACACTTTTCAAACTGGAGGGGTTAGATACAGCCTACATAAATTTCTCAGCTACAGAGCTCCATCAGACTGAAGATCATCTTGTAGCAACTACAGCATACTGCATAATAATATGTTACATTACTGAAGGAATTGATTTGCTGATGAATTAACAGCATTTTTTTTATTTAACTCCTTCATCTGATGTTAAATTTTGTATTTTTTTTCTTATCTTTAGACAAATTTTTTCATCTTAGGACAGACTTCTGGCATGGAGGGATAGGATACAGTCTTCAATAATCCATCCACAGCTACAAGTCCTGTCTACAATGAATAAAAGGATCTGCTGGTAACAAGAATACTGGTAATATGAAAAAATTGGTCACACCTTTTGATTTACTATAATGTCCTTCTGGAATCAGTACTGAGTGTGTTTTGTCCTTTGCATGAGTCATTCATGAATAAAAATCTTGTCCAAGTTAAGTCCTTCATTTTGATGACATATTTTTACATTATATTCTTGCTACCAACAGACAAATTATTTTAGGATAGCTCTCTCATGTTGAAGTGGGAATCGAGGGCTACACATACCCTCAGCAATTAAAAGTTTCTCTCAACCTACCAGTATATAAAATCACCTGGAGGTAATGACAAAAAAATATTGGACTGAAGGGATAATGCGTGTTTCACTCAAAGTAACATTTCACCTATACACATCGTATACATCCCTCAAATTGTATGCCAGTACATTGTTTTATGTCAAGGATGTGCTCCAAAATATCACTTTTTCCATACAGCTGGTAATGTATCATCCTCATCATTTTCCAGTTCCAAAATGACCTACACAAACAGAAACATACAGTATAGACCCAAGACTAGGCTACTCAGTTCCAATATTTTCTGGTAAGCCTCAGTTGCCTGAGTAGCATCACACAAGCAAGAAATCCCGATCATCTCTCAGATGAAAACCCATAAAGGTACCCTCCAGTTGAAGCACCACAACTTTTCCATATAACTGGTAGTGTCAGCTGGAGGAAACTGACTAATTCATCTTTATAGGTCACAATGGTAATTTCACTGGCAATACAGTACTTTTGTAATTTTCTGTGAACTTAACTACAAAATGGACAAACAAAAAGTCTACATATAACAAGGACTTAGTTTAAATATGTTTTTCTGCTCATAGATGATTTTCTCTAATGTGATGGATCAGGGAAGAAAATGAAGATCATGCCTTACATGTGAAGCAGATGCAGAGGAATGGTTTTAAAATCTTTGACTCTGACTTAAGATCATGTTCACTTACTCTGTTTTCAAAAAGTTGAACTGAATATTTTCAATCCATTTTGGAGAGCTTTTTCAAACTGAAGGATTTACAATATACTGTACATACCCTTCCATTAACCACTTTACTACTACAAATCCCTCCTCAGTCTGAATAAAATCTTCTAGTGATAGAAAGAATACAAATATATCACCAGATTAAGAGGGTTAATAAAGGAGGAATCAATGTCAGATGACTTGATGAATGTTTATAAAAAAAGGCAATACATGTCAGAAGATGTTTCCTAGATGATGAAAGGTAATGCAATGATATGGAAGAGCAAGACTGGGGAAAGAGACAACTAGTGAAAGAAAAGCAACAGATATTCCTAGAGTATATTATCCCTTTCAGGGTGTAAGAATCCTAAGCTAGGCTACTGTACAATGAGGTATGGATGACCAGTTTACCTCTCTGGATGGCACTGTATAATCAAAAAACTCCAGTCACATCTTGAGGACTGAACTTATGCAAGCCCATCAACCAGACCATCATATGTCTATGACACTGATGCCATTTGGATTTATACTGGGTAAGAGTGCAGACATCATCATTATACACAAGAAACTGCAGATGAAGGTTTGGAGAAGATGCAAGAACTTCGCCTAAGTTTTTGGATTCAAAGAAGAAACTTGACAAGATGCCCAGAGGAGTTGTACTGTGGGAAATGAGAAAGTTAGAATAATAATGAAATGAAGTCTAAGATCAGTGAGAAATATGTATGAGTGGGTGAAACTGAAGTAATGAGTTAGCCTCTTCAATGCAGTGACATCTTTAAAAATTTTATTAACTTCAGGAAAGGCCTCTCATAGTGAAAAGGTTAATAAATGCTATACTGTAACTCCCCTAGTTTGAGAAAAAGCCTCTGAGGTTGCACGAACAGTTTTACAACATGATCAGTGTAGGGTAAATAGTAAAGATGGTCATCTTGGGTTCCTCCTGAGCCACATTCTGATTATCAAGGTACTTTAATTCCTTCATTACAATTACCTAATAGTTTTATCCTTGTTACTGCCTGACATCATCATTATCCAGACCTCCTTTCCCACCCTAGGGCACGGTGAGGAGTAGCAATGTCAAGACAGCCCAAATCTGCCAAATCCAATGGGCCACGCTTCCATTCACTCATCATTCAAGCTCTCGGAATCCTGGCTCTATCGGATATGCCAAAAACATTCACCACTTTCTGTAGCTTCACATTAATGTATCCGATTGAGTCAATCTGGACGCTGCCACGTTAAAAAAGGGGTGCCAAATCCCTGATCATGCACTTCTCCTCACAACATTCATCTAGCCAACTCGATCTCTTGTCAGTTCCCTAGCTTCACAGACCTCCAAACCTCTCTTCCTCACACACTCATCCACCATATCTCTCCACCTTCTCCTTGGCCTACCTGACCTCCCCCTTCCTTCAAATTTGCTCAGGTATACCTTTTTCAACACTCTATTGAAATATGTATACCTGATAATTTTATTTAACTTGGGAAAAAGATACTGAACTATGGAGGTTAGATACAGCCTTCATAATACCCTAAACTATCAAATGCCTCACCCTTAAGTTAATAATCTGGTAGCAGCAAGAGAATGATAATTACTCAATGGAACAAAGTTATTAAGTAAATCAATTAGATTTCAGGTCTGGACTAAAGTGGATATTGCTTTTTGCAAATCATCTGGTTGTTGTTGTGACCCCTGACTCATCTGAATGTGTCAAGAGGCCTACAAGATGGAACTGCCTTTCTGTACTCTATCATCCTCCTTTCATGGAACACAGTTGTTAGACATATGTATAACTTAGCAGAACCACTTGCTTATATCAGTGCAACCACGGGAAGATGTCCTCCTCCAGAACATTCTCTGGTCCTGACTGCATATAACAAGGAGGCCTACAAAAATTTAGAAAATGCTGTATAGGGGAGGTTTGCACTCTCAGGGATTTGAGACTGATTGTGGGGAAAACAAAGGTTATGGTTAGAGTTGGTTTGTTTTCACTATCATAACTGGGCCATTCCCACAACTTGAGTATTAAGTCATAGTGGCATGAAATTCAGTGAGCCTTCATAGTAAAGAATGAGTCTCCTTGGCTACTTGTCAAAGTGCCCCTCCAACATGACATTTGGCAATCAACTGAGCTAAGAGGGGTTAGGATGTATCTTTATTAAGTTACATAATAGTCCACTGGGCAAAAGCACACTGGAGTTATCAGTAGTCTTGTGCCACATGCCAGGTGCAGTCAGACTGAAGGGGCAATTTGACTAGTTAGCAAGGATAATTATTTATATCTCTTAAGTAAGATGTTTAATTTTGTGCTATGGTTCTTTGAAAGCAGTGATAAGAAACAGGGAAGTGAGCATGGAAGTGAAAAAGTTACTACATGACAGTACTGTGATACCAACTCTAACGTACGGAAGTGAAGCTTGGACGTTGTTGGAAGGTCACAAGTCAAGAGTGAGAGCAGTGGAAATGAGTTATTTAAGAGGAGCCTGTGGAGTCACATGGAGAGACAGGCTGATGAATGAGGATATAAAGGAGCGTTGTGGTGTTGATGTGGATGTGACAGGAAGCGTTATGAGGAACACACTGAGGTGGTTTGGCCATGTGGAGAGGATGGAGGGTGAAAGACTGACGAAGAGAGTGTATGTGAGTGAGGTGGAGGCCGAGGATGAGATGAAGGGATGGGGTGGAGAGGTATATGAGAGAGGGGGGTGTGAGTTGGGAGCAGGGCAGTGAAATGGCGGGGGACAGGGCGACTTGGAGGCGATTTGTTTGTGGCCACCCCAAACGGGATTGAGGCGTCTGGCAATAGATAGATAGACAGACAGCAAAACTGTGGTGTAAGGGGGTAGGCTGCATGATGTGAGAAATATTTGGTGTGCAGCATGTACGGATATTGGCCTGTGGATTACAGAGAGGAAAGTGAAGTTTTGGGTTGACAAACACCTGAAAATGTGTGGAAGAGTTTTGTTACCTAGGGTACATGCTAAGTGCAGAAGCTGAAGTTAACTCCATTTGCTAAAATGAGAAGCACAATGAGGTGGTTTGGCCATGTGGAGAGGATGGAGAACATGAGACTGACAAGGAGAGTGTGTGTGAGTGAAGTGGAGGGGGGCAGAGGGAGGAGGAGTGAAGAGGTATATGAGAGAGAGGGATGTGAGCTGGAAGCACGGCAGTGAAATGGCGGAGGACAGGGCAACATGGAAGCAATTTGTTTGTGGCCATCCCTTACAAGATTAAGGCATCTGGCAATAGATAGATTGACAGATAAAAACACGTGGAAGAAATTTTGGGAACTGTTGTCTCTCTTGATCATGAAGGGGTTTCCTTTTGTGGCAAGGGAACTCTACAAAACATATAAGAAATGTTATGCTGTATGAGAGTGACTCTTGACATAAAAGAAGATGCAACATAAAGACTGGAAAACACATAAATGAGAATGTTAAGGTGGATGGGCAAGGTACCACTGAGTGACAGAACTGTGGAGTGAGTTGTGAGAAATTTGGCACATGAATTATTACAAAGTGATGCTAAGTGGTAGGTGTAAGATGGTTCAGGAATGTTGAGAGGAAGGGGGGAAGGAGACTATTGAATGATGGAAGAGTGACCAGAGGCAAACCAAGGAAGACATGCTACTAAGTCTTGCATAGAGACCTACACAAGGGAAATGGCTCAGATCATGACATATGGAGAGATGTCATCAAATGAGATCTACACATGCTGGCATGGTCAGAGGTCTCTAGACATACATGATGACTTAGTACTAAAGTGATAGAGTGGGGTTATATCAGATGATTCCACACCAACTATAGTGAATTCTCTTCTGTGGTGACTGAATGATGTGTACAGCTAAGATGGAACAGTATGAAAGGTAAAATGAAAGATGTAATCAGTTATGAGTACGCCATGTACACAGAAGATTATCGGGTCCAGCAATGGTGGAGGATAGGGATGTGGCTCCCTGGAAAGTTGGTGAGTTTTACTACTCTGGTGACTGTGTGTGAGTGTGCATGTCCATGCATGAATACAGAAGAGAGTTCAGTTACAAAAGTTAAAAATGGTTAAAAGACATTCAGCAAGTCAATAACCCAAGTGACAACAAAGAGACATTCTCTGCATGTAAGGGACATTATGTATCTCATGAGTGTGAATTGTGGTACTCTATAATAGTGAAATGTCAACAGTTAAGGAAAATATGCCGGCAGATATAAGCACACTGAAATGAGAATAGTGGGATGAATGTGTAATGTCATTCAAGGAGACAAAACAATGCGTGCAGAATTAAGCACATATTTGCATTTTATGTACAGTTTATTAATTAGGTGATGCAAAAAGGCAGACTTAGATGTTTGGATATTAGGCAAGAATATGTAAGAATAAGTGGGAGTAGCATTTCACAAGCCGGAAAGTGGACAGGAAATACCAAATGTGTAAACAAAGGGAAATATGCAATGGGGTTCTCAGAAGGGAACTAAAAAGTTAGTACACTCATTAGTAATGCTATGGGAGATTGTACACAGCTGACCCACGCAAACATGGAAATCTACTTTACACAGTGTATGTATGTATGTATGTAAGTACTGTATATAATACATGAGCAGTAGTGATGAGTTATCTGAAATATGTGGAGTTACAAGGAGAGAGAGACTGACAAATGAGAAGTCAAGGAATGTTGTGCTATGAATGTGACAGAAAGCATAAGGAGAACTACACTGAGGTGGTTTTGCCATGTGGGGAGGATGGAGAGGAGAGACTGACTAGGAAAATGCATGTGAATGAGGTGGAGAGGGGGATAGGGAGGGGGAGATAATGGATGAGATGGATGGAAGGATGGAGTAGAGAGGTATATGGGAGAAGGAGGTGTAAGTTCAGGGCAGGGCAGTGAAATGGCAGGGGAAAGCATCGTGGAGGTAATTTGTTGGTGGCCACTCCTAATGGCATTAAGGCATCGGGCTATATACAAACAGATAATTACTTTAACTCATACCTGTACTGCAAATACTTTTGTGTTCATTTGGCTTAATGTTGATTTACTTCCCAGGCAAAGTCATTACTGGGAGAAGGTACAAGAAAAAGGCAGAAACCATCTATGTGAATATTCCAGTACAAGCAGTCCTTATCATAAGTCAAGCACGTGCTTCTAAATATGACATTTTCCAAACAATGGTACTGTAAATTGGGAGAAACTAGCACATCAGCTTTATATGCAGCAAGAGAACTTTAATTGATGTTTTTCTGTAATTTACTGCACAATTAATGAAAAATGCTGAAAAGGCAACCTATGATGAGGACTTACTCTATCATAATTACTGCATTAGACAAAATGCTGCACCAAAGTTTCACTATTCTGTTATCTTCTTCAGCATATAAAGGTTTCAGAAATGAAAACAAGATGTAATAATGAGATAACCAAAGTATAATACCACTGAACAATACCTTTCCCCAGGACTTGTCCATAATTAAAATACAACCAAGGTGTTGAGCAAAGTGAGTTTACCTGTAAATCAACAGTTTTGGTACATACACATACCTTTATCACCATCATCCTAACCCTATTTCTCAAAATTAACTAGGGTGGGTAGGATTTAGAAAAAATTACAGGAAAACATATGTCAGGAACAAGAAGGCCATCAACAGAGTCCAATGAAAATGACCACATATCTATTCACTCATCATTCAACCTTGGAAATTTTCAGCTCAAACTCACATGGATAAGTCTTGCACAACAAGAACCATATGTTTGTGAGTCTGGGAGGCTTCCTGGAACCTTTTCCTTACCAGTTTACTTTTGTATTGAGTTCATATTTTCTTATACTATACAGTATAATATTTATATAATCTATGCTGACATTTAAAAAACATACACAAGAATAATATCGTATTGAATGAAAAATAAAATGTTAAGGAAGGGGTGCTAGGAAGCCTCTTACACCAACAAGAATACTGACCTATGTGCTCCATCTGATTAAGCAGTTCTTGCAAAACTGCAGTCATACATATTTTCCTGCATACCACCCTTTACGGGATTATGGCGTTGGGCAATAGAAAGATAGATAGACCCCATCCGCATCTACCATTCATCGCCCATCAAAAAGTTAAAAATGAGGTGCAACTCTAGTCTTGCATAACTTCATATAACCCCATCCATTTATGGTATATCTTTCATTAATTCATTTGTATTTCAGCTTCCATATCTCACTTGCTCACATTCACTTACCATGTCAAATCATCAACTTCTTCACCTTTCACACCTCCTCTAACCCTCAAACTCACTCTCATAAACCATTTCACTATTCTACCTATTTCCATTCTCTCCACATGTTTTTCTATCCTTGTATGTAACTCACATAATTATAACCTACCCTATAACAGCTTATTTACTCTTCTACTCTTTGATCAATAAACTTCCTTATCGTACATTATCGTAAGTCTCCAAGTATCTAATAATTTCCGGCCCATACAATTCACATAAATTTATCAGTACCATCACTACTGCTTTATTAATTTTATAAACTCATGCTCTGCAAATATCTTGCACTCATACATCATATAATGTGGGTAATTGTACAGACATCCTCATATACTCACCTTACAGCCTCTATACTGTTTTCTGTTCCACATTAAAGCTACAGAACAGGCTACTTTTTTCTTTCCTTTAGCCACTCTCCATTCCACCTGATTTTTTCATTTCCCTCTCTTTCTATCACTACATTAATGTACACTGGTGGTCATATGCTGCATCCCACAACAAGAAATTCTATCAAATAAGGACCTGGATTCTGATTACCACCCTTATACTCCCTATTCTTCCATCTAAACATCTCACATCCCCCTCTTCCTGAAGCTTCATTGTTCTAAACTCTTTGGCTGATAATCATATTGTGCCTGGGAAGACACAACATTTGACCACAAGACTTCCACTATATCCTCCTCCATTATCAAATCAACATGTTACACTGAACACTGAATCACCTTCTCTGTCAACACACATTACTTCGTGCATTTCTACATAAATTTTCGAGCACTGACACTTACAATCATTTACAGAACACAGAAAAAGCCTGCTGAGATTTCATTCACCGGCACAACATAAAATGCATAACACATATATTAGATCTGAGATATTCTATTCCTCACCAGTTTTACTACTGTTTCAATAACTCTTGTCTCTACTTCTCTCCAAATCCTATTTTAACCTCAAACCTAACAACAACAGTGACATCATACACATTATATCTCACTGCACAACTGACCTAATTATCAATTTACACTCAGGGAAAACACATTCTTCCCTATGGGGAAAAAAAAAAAAAAAAAAAGCTTCAAAACCTTGTACTGTATGCATAACACCTTCCAGAATCCCCCTTTTTCAGCTTGTCATCGTTTCGATTCGTTTTTCTTTTCATTTCTGAAGGCTCCAACATCCTTGCATGCGTCGGCCTTGGTCACCTAACTGGCTTTCCATGCTGCTTGATCTAAGGCAGCCTCCCTGTTCAGTCTCTTAACCCTGAGGTCACACTTAATGACCTCGTCTCACATCTTTCTCGGTCTACCCCTCACGACCCCACCCCCAACATTAATGTTTCTCATTTTCTGTACCCAATTATCATCCCCCATCCTCTTCACATGCCCAAACGATCTCAATCTAACTCTCCTCATCACAAACAAACACATTCTAGTCCCATCCTCCCTCTCAACTCTTCTATCATAAACCCAGCCCCCCCCAGGCCTTGCACACAGGGACGCACTGCACATCCACCTAATCATTGTCATTTCTGTACGTCTCAGCCTAAGAATATCCTCCTCCTTTACTGCCCAGGTCTCACTACCTTATGCTTAAAGCTAATGTAGGGCCTTTCCTAAAGGCCCTATATTACAATGGTATGCTAAAAGTTTAAGTACAGAAAGATTTCCCTCAATCTGTAGAGGTTGTTCCACAACGTCTGACCCATGTCAAGAACTTGGCGGCCGGGCACTGGTCAGAACTGCACTTGTTTTCTCACCACAGTTTGAAGTGGCCGCCATTTGCTCTCGTAACAAAAGCTAGGGAGGGATTCCTACCAGCCGAGCCAACCATACTTCAGTTTCCCCTGTGACTCTGCCAGGTGTAAGATGATATTTTCTTAACCCTTCTTGTCCCATTCCGTTCCCACCTCACATGGACTTTGCTTCGTCCACTCCTGCCAAACCTCTTTCCAAGGATACAAGGAAAGGACTGTGGTAGTGCCATAGGGCATGCCCTGGACACTTCTGTGTCTATCTAGTAATGGAGAAGTTATCACAATAAGAATGAAGCCAAAATCGGGGCTGTGCGCTAACACATGAATGCAGCCTACCTCTTGTGCCAAAAATTACTCCTCTTCATTACGTCATTACTCATCGATGCAACTACCTACAGACCTGGAGATACTCTCCTTCGCAAGAAGATGAGTTGATGAGTAATATGGTTTTTAATTTGTTTCCCTATCTGCAAAAGTTTTTGAGATATTACAGTTTGAAAACTGGCTATTTTCCCATAGTGAGTGAACAATGGCTCTATAAATAGCCTGGCATGGAAAGATTAAGGTGAAGCAAGCTATGGCTCTCACAATGCTTGTCTTTAAATACTTTTTAAAAGTAGTCCTGTACTTGCAGAAAACATAGAATAATGTAAATAATTTATGCAAAAAATATTTTAACATGATAAAAAGACAATGTTAGCAAAGTAAAACCTCACTATAACAGATTAATTGGGGCCCAAGCCATTCTGAAAAAAAAAAAAGCAAAATTCTGATAAAAGCGACATCTGGACTCCCCCCCTGCTAACCCGGACTTTTTTTTTATACTATATCAGACATTAGTCCAGATCGCACCAACAGTTTACAAACTGTTTTCACTACCACTGTAGTACTGTACTGTATTACACATTCACTACAATCATCAAATGATATAATATATATAATAATACTGTACTGGACACTGATAAACATGTCTTTTATTTACTATTAAACTCTGCTATATCGAGGTCTTACAATATACAGTACAATGTAAATGAATTACAATATTAGTTATCAAAACCCATGGGCTGTGCCTTACGGAGTAATAAGTCAAGGGTAAGCTTGGGCCCTAATCTGCGCTAGTGGTGACATCTGGTGACAAGCAATATCATTTTTTTTTTCTTTAAGAGTAATTAATAGTAAGGTAAGATCCTCAAACAGACATGTTTAAACAGCTTTTATATGTTATCTGTGTGATTTAACTGAATATCGGAAGTTCAATCCATGCTATAGGTACAGTAATAAAATACATGGTGATATCTCGTACATAACAAGAAAGTTAATGTTCTTGGTACACATGCCAACTATGAAGTGTCATGACAACATCAGATCATCTTAGTGTTTTAACCTCAGGCACTGTACACAATATATTTTTTCTAACACCATTTTAAAATATTTACCAGCAGCATCCTCTTCATAATTCTTGGTAATCCTTAAGGAGACATAGGACCAAAATATTTTACAGTTCTCATCTGTTTTAATCTTACCTTAGCTCTTCATGGAATTCTTCACATATTTTCCAATTGTGTTTTCAAGTTTCAATGTTTTATATTTCTTTTAAAACTGGTAAAAAGCAGTGTTTGTTTACAGACGGACACTGTCTTATGGTGTGCGAAGACAGATGGAAGCCATCTTGGAATGCCATTTTTTAATGAAATTATCCTTATCAGTGCCTATTTATCCAGACCTAGCCTGAATTTTCATAACTAAACCCAACCTTATTTATCCTAACCTTACCTAACCTACTTTAAGCTAATCTAACTAATTTTTTGCTATCCCAATGAAACTTATCTTAACCTATCCCTTATGTAATCTTGACTTCTTTGTTTACTGATGGATCCTCTTCATGCCTGAAAATGCATTCTGCACACCTTTCTCAAGTCACTGAATCAGTTCAAAGATTGGTAAATTTTTAAGAGGTGCTCCTATATCTCCTTAAGGATTATCCAATTCTTAGACCTCCAGCACTAGCTATCATATTTACAACATAACTACTGACTGAAAAGTTTATTACTGTTAAAGTATATAAAGTATACATACAAATAGGTGCTTTAAAAAAAAAAAAAAAAAAAAAAAAAAAAAAAAGGGAAATAGTCATTCTGTTGTTGACAAACATCTTTACAAAGAATAGTCAAGACAACTCCCACGGCAGTGCTTCCAACATACCAACTGTTCCTCAGGCATGTAGGAATGGTCACACAGGGCTAAAAACTGTCCCCTTTTCCTTAATGCTCTCTTAGCATACCACGTAAAAACTGACGGCTTGCTTGTGCTTTCTGTTGTGCATAAAGTAGGACCTCTCCTTTTGTTTAAGCATACAGCCAAATATCATATGCATCTTAGTTCTTCTCATGCTTTCTTTGTTATCTGCCTCACTGCAAATTTGATCTACAATTCATATCACCTAGCTACCATACCTCTCCAGTAATCAACTTGTTTTTCACTAATCACACAATCTAAAATGTCTTACCTTCTCTATCATGATTCTTTCATACAACTTACAACACTCAGCTGACTCATTCTACAGTAATATACAGTCAAGCCCCAGCGTGCGATGGCTAAATATGTGATCAATTGAGAGAACTAAAAAAAAAAAAAAAAAAAAAAAAGTTATTCTGTACTCAGTTTCAGATCAATGATCTTGGAATCTGCTTATACGATAATTGTGGTGGCTGCATATGACAACTGTGAGCATACAGGATGTCCCTCCTGTTATTCTCAAAAACTGTGCTTCTGTGCTTACACCCTGCCTAGGAAAAACTCTTTCGCCTTTGTCTATCAACTTGTAACTTTCCTTTTTGCTGGAAGTTTGCTCTCATTCAGCCAGTCCCAAAAAAGGGTGACCATTCCCAACCCTCTAATTATCATCCAATTGCTTTAACATCCTGTATCTCAAAAGTTTTCGAGGCTATTCTTAATAGAAAAATCTTAAAGCATCTTTCCTATCACAACCTTCTTTCTGATCATCAGTATGGGTTCCGTCAGGGACGCTATACAGGCGATCTTCTCACCTACCTTTCAGACTCCTGGTCATCCTCCTTTCGGGACTTTGGCGAAATCCTTGCCATTGCACTTGACATCTCAAAGGCTTTCAATCGAGTCTGGCATAAATCTTTAATTTCCAAACTGCCCTCTTACGGTTTCTATCCTTCTATGTGCCTTCATCTCTAGCTTCCTTTCTGGGCGTTCTATAGCTGCTGTTGTAGACGGCCATCGTTCTTCTCCTAGATCTATTAACAATGGTGTTCCTCAGGGCTCTGTCCTATCACCAACTCTCTTCCTTTTATTCATCAATGACCTTCTAAGCTGTACATCTAACCCTATCCACTCATATGCTGATTACTCCATCCTTCACCTATCCATTCGATTCCCACAACGTCAATCTCAGCAGTTACTTCAACAAACAGGGGATGAAGCTATGGCACACCTAATGTCTGACTTGGCTTGTATCTCTGACGGGTAAAAATAACATGGTTGTTTTTAATGCATCAAAGACTCAGTTTTTGCACCTATCAACCCGACAAAATCTTCCACAGGTATACCCGCTAATATTTAAAAATATGCAGCTTAATCCTGCATCGTCACTGAACATGCTTGGGGTTTCATTTACTCGGGACTTGTCTTGGAAAGATCATATTACATCTCTTGTAAAATCTGCTTCCAAGAGATTGGGTGTGCTAAGCCGACTCCGTTCCTTCTTCACCCCTGCACAATTGTTGACTCTATACAAGAGTTTTATCTGCCCCTGTGTGGAGTACAACTCTCATGTGTGCGGAGGCTCCCCACATACAGCTCTTTTCAATAGGGTGGAGTCAAAGGCTTTTCATCTCATTAACTCTCCCCCTCTTACTGACTCCCTTCAATCTCTGTCTCTTCACCGCACTGGGCATCTTTATCTCTTTTCTATCGCTACTTCAATGGTCACTGTTCCTCTGAACTGCCTCCATGCATTCCTCCACCTCTACAATGGACGCGTAGCACCCGTCTAGCAGCAAACTCTCATCCCTTTTCTGTCCAACTCTCTAATGCAAGCGTTAACTGTTACTCCCAGTCCTTCATTTATGCAACAAGTCAACTCTGGAACTGTCTCCCTCTGTCTGTATTTCCTACTTCCTATGATCTCCAATCTTTCAAATGCAGTGTGTCCAGGCATCTCAAAATGATTGGATCTTGAATTGGCTCTCTCTTGTATTTTGTTTTCCTCATGGAAGGAACAGTTATTGCAGGCTCGTGGCCTTTGGTTCCTCCTTCCTCGCATAAAAAAAAAAAAAAAAACTCTGATGAGGTATTTTGTTATATATTGTGTCAGACATATTCATTTAGCTTAAAAAGTGCACCTAAATAACATAAAGGTTAACAAAGGCTGTATTTAACCTTTCCAGCTGGAAAAGTCTTTCCTGATCCCAGTACAGTATAACTGTAATGAGAGAGAGAACAAATAATAAAATACATCATTGTAGTGAAGGGGTTAAGTGACATGATAACTTTTTGTGTGTGAAATAATGTCCGGCAAGTGTGCAACCCCTAGTGGAAAGTGTGGTGCTACTGAGGATGTTGAGGGGAGGCCTAAAAGGGTAAGGCATAGCCTTTCCTTTGATGTGAAATTAGACATGGTTAAGTGCCATTAGGATGGGCTGGTGAACAAGACTGCTGATGCCTTAAGCTATCCCAGTCCACAGTTTCTATCATAATTTAATAATCTGAGGCGCTCCTACCTTCGATGCAGAGTATGCCTATCCTGACTGCAAAGCACCTAACTGAAAGATCCCATTAAGGAGGAGATGGAGTGTCACCTAGCACTGTAGGTTAATGAAAACATTGTGAAGAAGCCCCTGTATCACTGCTTCATCTGCACAAAGGAAATAACTCACGGAAAAGAGACGAGTGGATGTAAAGGTGCAGTTCAAGGCAATCACTGGGTGGTTTGACTGGTTTAACCCCTAAAGGACGGGCATCGGAATGATTTGACATTCGCTCAGGACAGGCATAATCGGCGTGTGCGTTGGGGGGGGGGGGATGGTGCAAGGGGATGGGCTGGCTGGTTGGGGGAGGTGGGGGTTGGTGTTGAGGATAGGGTGGGGGGATGATGGGTGAGGGTGGGAAGTGGGGGGTGGGGAGGGGGTGGGGTGGTGGGTAGAGGGGTGGGAGGGTTGGTAGGGGGTGGGGTGGTGGGTAGAGGGGTGGGAGGGTTGGTAGGGGGTGGGAATGGAGGTGGGGGTTGGAGGGGTTGGGTGGTTTTGGGGGTGGGGATGGAGGTGGGGGTTCCATGGAAGGGTGAGGTGGTTTTAGGGGTGGGGGGGTTTGGTGGGTGGTAGGTGAGGGGGTGGTGGAGGTAGGTGAGGGGGGGGTATGGGGCAGGGGGTAGGGGGTGGTGGAGGTAGGTGGTGGGGCTTGGGGTTAGGGTGGTAGGGGGCAGTAGAAGGGGGCTAGGGGCTGTGGAGGGAGTTGGGCCAGCTGTAGGGGTTTGGGGGTGGGGAGGTGATGTGGGGGGGTTGGGGGGGGTGACCACACATGTGGACACCTGTCTTTTTTTACCCTAGTACCCTTGGACAGCATATGTGGACACCCATCTTTTAGGGGTTAAGGTCTGTGCTGGCCTTAAACATGTGACCATGCACTGGGAGGACTAGTGCTGACCACATGGTGGCTGAGGCCTTCCCTGCCAAACTGAAGGCATTCATCATGGAAGGGGAATTGTCTCCAAAATAGACCCTGAACTTTGATGAGACAGGCGTGTTTTGAATATGGATCTCCCAGAAGACCTACTGTACATTGGCAAGAAGAACGTGTGCCAAGCTTTATGAGTGTGAAGGCCCACATTATCATTCTCACTGGGAGAGCCCCTTGGTACTGGCAGGGTATGTTAAGCAGAACCTGGGAGTTATTTGGAGAAGTAACCTCATCCTTGGCTGACTGCATTCTGCTGATCCTACATGGCAGGTTATCTGTTGGCCCATCCACACGACTTTGCCACCTGGAGCAATCTGGTTAACCACTTTCTCTTGGTGGACAATGTTCTGAGCCACCCAGACAGCACGGAGAACTGGGTGGACAACGTTAAGGCGATGTACCTGTCTCCTAACGCAACATTGTTGCTCCAGCCCATGGACCAAGATGTCATCACTACCTTTAAGGCCCACTACCTCCACTGACGCAGTGCAACGGTTTAAAAGAAATATAACATCAAGAATGCCATCAATAACATCAACTGGCATGAAGTAAGTCCACCCAAGCAGACTCAATGTCGTCTGGAGGAAAGTCTGGCCAGAATGTGTTCGCTCTTTCACTGGGTTCCTGGTGGTAGACATACACTGTGAAATCCTCGACCTCTCCAACAAGGCATGGTTTGACAAAGGTTGACGAGGCTGATGTGCAAGAGGTCCTGGAGAGCTACACCGAGCAGCTGTCCACAGAAGAGCTCACTGAGCCAAACAGGTACCAGAGGCAAAGGAGGATGGCAAGGATGGAGAGGAGGACGGACCCATTCGTGTCCTGGACATCAAGACACTAAAGGAGTTCCTTGCCAAGATCAACAATGCCATTGCCTACACTGCAGGACAAGGACCCAAAACTTGTGAGGAGTGACACGGTGATGTACGGTCAGAGAGCAACACCTGTGGCCATCTCCTGGTGACTTAGGAGAAGGCAGCACTGCAGATCACTATCACTCCTTTCCCCTTGCAGCAACCACCGGCATTGAGGAAGAGCTCGGGCCATCAACAAGTGGCGAGAGCATGTTACACCCTGCCTCTGTCTTGTTTTCACTGCCTGGCTCACCCCCACACTTCCTCACCACAGCGCTCCCTACCTGCCATATCGCTATTTTGTCCTTCAGCCTCACTGCTTCGCTATCCCTGTCTCACCCCTTAGCTCTTCCCCTTGCTCCACACCTCCTGAGGAACTGGAGTGATCGTCCAGGCCCTCCAGCTATCCCCAGTTGCAAGGGGTACCCTTGGTGCTGACTAGAACTGGCCTAGAACACACTTCAGGTGGGTGGCAGATGTTTTTTGAGATTTTAGGTAACATGGTCCATGGCCCCCACCCTTTCCACTAAAGCCATGTTAAATTGACTTCAGTAAACGATTTCTTGGTGTGTTATCCATTTTCACTTGTCATAACCCAATCGCATACCTGTGCATGACTGTAAATGTCACCTACAACTACCTTTGGATACGGATACAATCACAGCCTTTTCCCACTCCACTGGTAAAACTTCGCTCATCCAGATATTATGGCATACTTGCAACTGCTGGACCGTAATGAGCTAGTTTTAGCATGTGATTTAGTTTCCAGTCCATAGAAAACACGAGCTGTACCATGGCTAACCTCAGTATAGGAATTCCTTGAGAGTGAAAAGTGAAAATGAACTGGAGGAGTTGTATACAACCTTCACTTATCTCACTTCTTGTTTGTTCTCCTAAGTTAAATAATACCACTTGGTAGTATCAATAACGTAAAAATTAAACCAAAGAATAAAAGTCAGATTTTATCTTTTTTGGTTGTACCTCCTCAACACTAGCTGCCTTCCCATTCTTTAACCTTTAATTCAAGTGCCTTCACTTTTACTACCAACACATTTTCAGGCATTACACTCCACACACCACGAGGCCCAACACTGTTTGTTGCAGCTTAGCTCCTCTTCATTCCCATTAATCAGTTTTTACAAAGCAGTATTTCAATCACAATCATTATAATTTTCATCTATCCCATATGTGTCTCATTTATTATCATTCCTTACTCAGTTTCATTTCTATATTTTCACACCTCTTTCCAATACAGATCCCTAAACTCTGAGCTCATACTGTTAGTTTTTTTTTCAACTTTTCCTTCACCCTGACACAACTGAATTACACATTTCCAGGGTGATACACCTGAATTACAAATTTCCACATGTGATGTAGATATCAAACACCACCATTTCTTTTTGGTTAATCAATTTCTAAGCAAATTCTGTCCATAAATAATGGGAGCAAATGAGATGGACCAAGTTTACTAAAACAGAACACTTGTTAGCCTGCAATAGGGTATAATTCTGAGGAGTGTTCATCCAATGAAGAAATGTATGATGCACGATTGCCATGGGGAACAAATAGGGTATAATTCTGAGGAGAGTTCATCCAATGAAGAAATGTATGATGCACGATTCCAAAGGGGAAAAAAATGTCCGTAGAACTAGCAGTAACATGGCCTGTTTCCATAACTCCGCTTTTCATAATCTCACAAATTTTTTAAAGCTTCTCAAAGTTAGTTATGGAAATGAAGAAATATGTATGGTAGTACAGTACCGGTGCTTGAGGACCTATTTACATTTGAGCATGTGGCAGCTGATATATCATACTGAAAAAATCACACAATGTAACTTCTGCTGAATAAACTGAATAATGATAAACCAGTCTGAGTATATATAACCAAAAAAAAGTACAAATATTTGTGCAGTCACACTGGCCCTTAGCAGTCAATGAAACAATTAGTGTGCATGGGCACACACGCATGCACGCACTCACATGGGCACAAACATGAATACACACTGTATGCACTCATGACTATGTAGGTACTGTACAGTCAAGTCGCCTACGACATGGCTAATTGGTTCTGGACCGTGACCGTGCCACAGAAAACCATGCCATAGAAATAACTAAACCTGTGAGAAAAATGGTATTTGGTTCTGGACGTTCACCCAAAGTCCCCTTTTTCACCCCACTTTTCCCCATTTTCCCCACTTTACACACGCACACAATCAAGCAATCAGTCAATGCATGTATTACAAGTAACAACAGGCACAAAAAATGGGAGAGTTATCAGCTTTGTGTCTACTTGGGCAATACCATGCGCTGCAGATCTAACGAAAAAATGCTCGGCCAAGTAGACACAGATCAGCTGACAGACCAAAACATTAAAGATGGCGGAGGCTGTCTGGTCAAGCACTGATTGAAGAAGTTTATTTGATAAAGTCTGTATGCTCAAGTGTCAACAAAACTCACATTCAACACATTAATAATCATTTTTATATACGTGCTGATGATGGGAGACATTATACTTCGTCTTAGCTCAGAGACAGGTGCTTCGTCACTAACCCGTTCACAGCGGTTTTACAAAGAAACCTATAAACTAATCACAATACCAAAAGAATCTTTAATGTTTCATTACTTAACACAATGAATTTGGTGGTTTAATTTCATTAGAGAGAAAAAAGTCCACAGTTGGAGCTGAAGTGGTCGCCATCTTCTTTGTTTACAGACAGGGGAGCGCGCCGACTGCCAGGGGAATTTGCCCGCGTTTCAAACCATGCAGCACCTGCGCCATAGGTATTTTATGCGTGTGGTTTGTTTTTGCGGGGTTTGGCACCTTGCCGTGTCATAGAAAGTACGCGTCATAGGCAACTTGACTGTATTCAGACACACTAAATGATTGGGTGGTTATTGAGATGCCTGTAGTCTAAAAATGAAAACAAATTTTAGTGTCATGCATTTCAATCACTTCTCCAGGAAAACCTAAAATCATACCATCATGGGTGGTACACCACAGTATGGAGATGACTCTTACCTAATTTATGATCGAAGAATAATTTGCGCTCTGCATACAATGCTCTTCAACATAAAATTTAACAGCCTATTCAAACATTCTTTTCACTTGTGCATGTGAACCTCTCAATATTTCAACATCTTTGCTGAACACTATATTATAAGTCGGAATGTGGATCACAGAGTAATGGACACTACATTCTAATAAGCTCCAGTAATGGTTTTCAGGTGTTCTTCATTTCTTTTTTTTCTTGCAAGCATTCATGCCTTATTCAATTTTTAGTAATATCTGTACACTTCTTTTCTGGTCTGGTAACAAAAACAATTGCTCCTTGTAACAATAAGTCTGTGTTATAACTAATGACTTACTCCACCACAGGTATCAGGTACAGTACATTTTCATTCAGAAGTTAGTTGTGCTCTCACAGAGTGAATTAATTTACTTGTTAGCTAAAACAAATTTTAAAAACACCCATCCATCCATCATCCAATCCTTACTGCTCCATTAGAAAAAATATTCATCATTTCATTACCATGGTTAGATTTCATTACTCTCTAATAATTACTCCGCTAGTTCATTATTTTGTGCTCAAGCTCTCTGTACATCTCCAAAGACTTAATAACATACCTACTGTATGTATTGAACTGTTCCAACATTTGTAACCCTGTGTTATGCTGTATCTTTAGCACATTACCTTACTGGATATTGGGAAATTAAGATTTAGACTTTTACATAAAGGATCTGATGCAAAAGCTGTGATCACTTTATATGTGTTAACTGTAGTATTTGACAATCTTACTAATGACTTTGTGCAGTCTTTAAACATTCCAATGGTAGATATGCATGAGATCTGCAACTTAAACACTGTAAAACATTCAATTATTCCATCAATGCATTAAAATTTCATAAAAGAACTATACCTGCATTTGGAAAGTTGTTCCTTTTCATTCCAAATATGCATATCATTCTTCCATACTATCACGTCATGGCGCTGTGATAACTAACATTTTATTACTCTAATTATGTTCTTCAGTCCTCTAACATAGCCTCAGGAGTGAAGGCATTCCAATGGATGACTTCAGATGTGTCATCCACATCCTCACTATCATCTGACAGTTGAGGATTCCATCGATTAGGGGAACAGTCCTCACTAGCAGAATGCCAACCATCTTCTTCCTCATCATCCCCTACTCCTATGCCATCACCTAATTCATCTCCTTCAAAACCAGTGTCAATATCCTCATCACTATCATGGGTATATGCATCCACTAATGCACGGATACACTGCATTCTTGCATCTACCCCTTCTTCTTCTTCATCATCATCATCATGATCATCATTGTCATCATCATCATCATCATCGTCATCATCATCATCATTCTCAAATGCTTCTCTAGCATCTTCAGCCACTACAAGGCTTTCCTCTTCACTGTTGTCATCTTCTGTCTCACCTTCTGCATCTACTCCATCATCAGGATCATCCTCATCCTCTGTTGACTCATCCTCCTCCCAAGGTTGTGCTGAAACACTGGGGACAATAAGCATGCGATGGAATCTGAAAAAAAAAGAACACCATCCACTATGACCAGTCCTTCAAAAATTAGAAGACACAGTATACTGTACACTTGTACAGTATTACACCATACTCTAATACCCCACACAATAATCCTGTACGTATACCATACCTTCAAAACAATCTGGTGTAGAAGTGCTTACCTTCGAGGACATTTGATGCAAATTATGTTACTTCTGACTTTTCCACAAAAGATTATCAGTAATGCAAATTGGCTTAAAACTTAGGTAATATATTTGGCAAACAAAAACTTGCATGGGATTTACATCAGATTTCATGGAATCAAAGCCATCCAAAAGTTACACCATGTATAAATAAGGAAACCAGCCTGCTGGGAGAAGTTGAGAGACAGGATGGGATTGAAGTGCATTGGTGTCGTAATGAGGAGGGGTATATTGAGATGGTTTGGGCATGCTGAAAGGATGGAGGATGACAGCTGGTCGCGGAAGGAGAGAAGTGTGAACATCGGGGTTAGGGCTGCAAGAAACAGAGAGAGACCTGGGATGGGGTCACAGGGTGTGACCTCAGGAATAAGTGCCTGAGCAGGGAGGCTGCTAAGATCAAGCAGTGTGGAAAATCTCCATTATGTGACCAAGGATGATGCATGCAAGCATGATGGAGCCTTTAAAAATGATACAACAACAACAAGCAACAGAATTTCTACTTTATGAGAATCACTTCTAAATTAACAGTTGAAAACAACACCAATATTAGTATCAACTCAAAACATATTTTTCCCATTTAGTGCAAGCCACAGCAGGTCCATGTTATAGGCAAAACTATGATTTTATAATTTCCTGCCTCCAGTTACTGCCAAACACCATCCAGGACATGTGGGCAGCATCCCAGCTCATCCCACTCTGCCTTTCCCCCAAATGACTTGTTTTTTGAAGATGTGTCATTTATCTCTGCTTACTGTCACCATGAGCACCAACCATCTCCATTCAGCTCAATGAGTTACAAGGACTTACAATGAAAAGTTACTACCTCAAAGGCATTGCTGTCCACACCTACGAGATAATTCACATTTGCTTGTTAATGCATACCCAATACACTATCAATGTGGTGCGTAAGATCCCACTGAGGTTTCAGTTAAACTGATCTACTGTCGTCCTATTAACAACATTCACAGAGTCTGTTCCAGGTAGAGCAGATCTTGTACGTAAAAAAGATCTCACATGCTGGTAGGGAGAAGGCAGTCGCAACAGACAATCAGGGTGGTACTCCCAAGGGGAATGGGAATGCTGGTGATACGACATGTCGGCAGGTCTTCTGGTAGATCAGGAATGTCTGCTTTTATGAAATTCATATCCTTAAACTGTTCCCTGCTCCAGCCGGGATTCAAAACTGAGTCCCTTACGACTGCAGGCCGCCTCTCTACCGATTCAGCCATCGCCTCCCCCCGGCACGTCCTCTAACTATCTCATGCACTACCCTACATGTGCTTTACATATAAAATGTACCCTAGGGGTTGATGCCAGCAAAGGCATGTGGCCAGAAAACTGTTCTCGCTACCTAGTGGCAGATCTATTGAGGGGAGATGCGACGAGGGCTCCGCCAGCATGGATTTTGGGACCGGGATGGGATGGGACTCAAACCTGTGGTACAGGGCAACGCAGTTCCCAGGCTGCTGCTTCTGCCCAATAGAGAGGGGTCCAAACCAGAAGGTAGCGCCCCAGGAGGCTGCCTTATCAGTGAGTGTACAATGGTGGGGCAGTTACAGTGCCAAGGCATGCTTGGAGGGTGTCCCTGTATCTGTCCTGGCAGGGCACCCCAAGGTCACTGCCACAGCCACCGGTCACGGCTGGTGGGCTATGGGTCCCAGATCCCATGTCTGGACTTGGGAATATGCAGGTGGGTGGGGCCTGTGGTCTGTCTCTCACCGTTAGTTTTACCGATTATGAAAGCATGCCTGAGGAAACTACATCATCCAAGGGGACCAAAGTGGCATCATGGAATGTGGGAAGTCTGAGAGGCAGAGCGAGGAAAGTAGTTGAGGCACTGAGCAGGAGGTGGGTGGATGTGGGATGTGTGCAGGAAGTCAGATATAGGGGAGAATCAGCCAGAATGATTGCCGGGAGGGATTGTCATTACAAGTTATACTGGCAGAGTAGGGCAGATGGATATGGTGTGTCGATGTGTTGGTAAAGGAGAAATGGGTGGAATATGTCATGAATGTAATAAAAGTGAAATGATAATAATAGTAAAAATTTTGTTTGGTGGGATAATGTTTTCATTTATATCGGTGTATGCTCCACAGCCAGGCTTGCATGAGGTAGAGAAGAACTGATTCTGGGATGACTTATTACATGTAGTAAGTGGTATGGGGGATGATGAGATTGCAGTTTTGGGAGGGGACTTAAATGGTCATGTAGGTGAAGCAGCTCAAGGAAACGAAGGAGTACATGGGGTATGTGCACACGGTACATGAGATGAGCAAGGGGAAAAAATACTTGACTCTGGGGAGGCAATGGACATGATTGTGTGCAACACACATTTCAGGAAGATAGTAGGTTGATTACAAATGAGTCTAGAGGAAACAGCAACCAGACAGACTATTTCCTGGCCAGGAGGGCTGATAGGAGGTTAGTCAGACATGTTAAAGTTACAGGAAGCGAGGAGTGTGTGCAGCAACACAGGTTATTGATATGTGACATGGTGCTTAAAATGGGGGTGATGAAGTAGAGGACATATGCACCTAGGTGGAAAATATGTAATTTGGTGGGAGGGTGCACCATTCACTTACTCAATGTACTACTGCTCTCAGGTGCCTGCCCTTTCCTCTCTTCCTTCTTTCAATCCTTTCTCTTCTGTGTTTGTTTCCCCCAGTCTTTCCTCTTCCTTTTGTCTATGGATGACTTTACATTGAGTGACATGCCAAATGGTTTCCCGTACACAAGGAAACCATTTACTACACCGGGTGGTAACCAATTAACCAAATGATGGCACCTGGTGGCTTTGTGGGCAATTAGGGTGCTCCAATCGGATTAAGCTGATGCAGGTTTATTGTTCCTTTATACAAAGGAAAAGGGGAGAGAGAAGTATGTGGTAACCATGGGGGTATTTGTCTTCTTAGTGTGGCTGGAAAAATATATGGTAGAATACTCATTGATAGGGTTAGGCATATAACAGAGGAGCTAGTTGGAGAAGAGCAAGGGGGATTTAGGAAGGGAAATGAATGTGTAGGTCAGATATTTGTTCTAAGATGTTTAGTGAAGAAGTAACTAGAGAAGGGAATGAAAGTGTATGCTGCCTTCATGGACTTGGAGAAAGCTTATGACAGAATAGATAGGCAAGGTATGTGGAAGGTATTAAGAATATATGGAGTGGTGGGGAAATTGATGAGTGCTGTGAAAAGCATGTACGAAGGAGCTAGGGCTATGATACGAGTGGATGGTGAGCTGAGTGAGTTCTTTGATCTGAATGTGGGACTGAAACAGGGATGTGTGATGTCTCCATGGCTGTTTAATATATACATGGATGGGGTTGTAAAGGAGGTGCAAGGTAGGACAGTGGATGAAGGGGTGGCTCTGGTGAATAAGGGTGAGATATGGAAGATTCTGGTGTTGCTGTGTGCTGATGATACAATATTGTTGAGTGAAGATGAATGGGAGTTGCAAGATTTGGTAAATGAATCTGGGACAGTGTGCAGGAAGAAGAATCTGAAAGTTAATGTAAACAAGAGTAAAGTTATGGTGTTTGAGAGGAATGAAGTCACATAATGCAGTGAGGTTGGATGGTGAGGATATGGAGAGTGTGGGTGCATTCAAGTACTTGGGTAGTGTGATAGGTAAGGATGGAACTTTTGGGGATGAAGTGCTTGAAAGGGTACAGCAGGGAAGGAAGGTTGTTGGTTCACTGAGAGCAGTGATATGAAATAAGGAGGTGAGTACGGAAGTTAAGAAGTCACTGCATGATAGTATTGTAATCCCTACCCTGACATATGGAAGCGAGGCATGGACCTTGCTAGAGGGGAACAAGTCAAGAGTGAGAGCAGTGGAAATGAGTTACTTGACAGGAGCATGTGGAGTGACATGGAGGGACAGGTTGACGAATGAATAAGTGAAGGAATGTCGTGGGGTGGATATGAATGAGGTTGAGAAAATTAGAAGAATACACGGATGTGGTTTGGACATGTGGAGAGAATGGAGAATGAAAGACTGACTAAGAGGGTGTACATAAGTGAAGTGGAAGGAGGGAGAGGGAGGGGAAGACCAAGGATGAGGTGGAGGGATGGAGCTGAGAGGTATATGAGGGAAGGGGGAGCGAGTTGGGGGGATGGTAGTCAAATAGTGGGTAACAGAGTGACTTGGAGGTGTTTTGTTTGCAGTCACCCTGTGTGGGATTAGGGCGTCGGGCAATACATAGACAGGTTTATATCCAAGGGATGTTTGGGGTTTCTTACTCACGTAATGCCACTCAGGGATAAGTAGGACTGGTCACTCTCATCTTAACCCTTTTGCGCGCGGGTAAGTTAATAAGCCGGCTTTTCTCCCCCCCCCCCCCGCCACATGCTCCAAAAAAGTGACAGTGGAAAGAAATGTGAGTGTGAAAGATGTAAATGGTAGATTATTAACACATGGGGATAAAGTAATGACAAGATAGAAAGAATATTTTGAAAGCCTGATGAATGGGAATGAAGAAAGCAATGCAATTATTAACAGAGAAGGAATGCAGCACCAGGATACGCGACACTTGCAGATGTGAAGAATGCTGTGAAGCAGCTGAAAAATGGGAAAGCAGCTGGGGCTGATGAGGTGTATGCAGAGATTGTGGTGGAGAAAGCAAAATGAAGTGCTTGTTGGAGATATGTAAGAAGGCATGGATGAGTGAAACTGTGCCAGTAGAATAGAAAAAGGCAGTGATTGTACCCCTGTACAAAAATAAAGGTGAGTGAAATAAGTGCAAGAATTATCATAGCATAAGTCTATTGAGTGCTGCAGGAAAGGTATATGGAAGAATTATTGAGGGGAAAGTAAGACAGATGTCAGAAGCCCTGGCGAGTGATGAACAGGGTGGCTTTAGGAGTGGCCGAGGACGTGTGGATTAAACATTTGCAGCAACACTGATAGTGAAGAAAGTGTGTGAGAAGGACTCTAAGGTGTTTATGGCATTTATGGATCTGGAAAAAGCATATGACAAAGTAGACAGAAAAGGATTGTGGAAGGTTTTGCACTTGTATGGAGTAAATGGTAAGCTGCTAGATGCCATCATGAGTTTTTATAATGGTAGTGAAGCATGTGAAAGAGTAAATGGGCATCTAAGTGAATGGTTCACGAGCAATGTGGGCATGTGACAAGGTTGCGTGATGTCCCCATCGTTGTTCAATATATATATGGATGGGGTGATGAGAGAAGTAAAAACACGAGTAATGGAGAGAGGGATGATGTTGGTAAGGAATGGTGATGGATGGAATAACAGAAATTTTTTGTATGTGGATGATGCAGCGTTACTTCCAAATACCGGATAAGAGTTTGGTAGGCTAGTGCAGAGTTCTGTAGAAGTCTGTGAGCGTCATGCTTTGAGAGTAAATGTAGAAAAGTGATGGTTATTGAGAGAGAAGGTAACTCCCAGTGTGATGTTACAGAGAATGGAGAGAGACTGGAACTGGTGAGAGAGTTCAAATACCTGGGTACAGTGATAGAAAAAAGAAGAAAATGTGCAAAACAAGTGGAGAGTAGAGTGACACAGGGAAGGAAAGTGGCTGGTGCTATGAAGGCCTTGATAAGGAACAGAGGCTTGAGTGTTGCAGCTGTGTAAGGCTTACATGAATGTATGTTAGTACCAACTCTAACAGAATATTGTGTGGAATGAAAATGAAAAGTCAGGAGTATAAGCAGTGGAGATGGGATTGCTGAGGAATGTGTGTGGGGTACAGAGTGTCGATAGGATACAGAATACAGTGAACTCTCACATTTGGCAAGTGATAGGTGCGAAAAAAAACTCACCTACTTGGCTTTCACCAAATATGATCTGAATAACTAATGGAAAAAAATAGTTTCTGGGCATGCATGACTGGACTGATTTTCCACCTATATTATAACATTACTGGGTGTAAATCATGTGATCAACACACATAACATGATTCAACTTAATCTATTTTAGCCAAAAAACAATACAAAACAGAATAACTGACATAAGAAAAGAAAAAACTGAGCTTGATGCACACATGGTGTAAGGTGCGTGGATGCCTTAGTTGGCACCTGAAGTATGACTCCCTGTAGCTTCTGTTGTCCCTTCCTCCTGTGGATTTGAAATGTTTTCTGGCCCTGATCTAACATCTTGATAACTTTCTCTTTGTCCTGCAAGGTGTACTTGTTGAATTTCTTCCCAACTATGTACTCACGTTTTGGCCCTTTCTTCACATCTGGGCGATTTGGTGGTCTGCCACAGTCACCCATTCCACCTTTCTGTTTCATCAGCCATTATATGTTCTCAAGTCCTCAGTACAGGTAGGAATCACAATAAAACAGACAAAATGCTGCACACGTGATGGTGGTTGGCAGAGAAGTGTACCACATATGATGGTGGCTAGCAGAGAAGTGTCAACAAAGATATCTCGAAACTTCAAGAGGTTTGAGAAGATGAGACTTGAATTTCACAATACAAACTAATCTTTGTTGAAATTAATTAAGATTAATAAAAAAAATTGTTGAAATTAATTGGTATAAAACCACAGATTACAGTTACGGTATATTATTATAAACAACTCGCCAAATGTGAGATTTCTGTCACTAAATTAGAGCGTTGTGTACAATCCCATCCCATCGTCAAAAGTGAATTCGCCAAATAAAAACTCGTCAAATGTGAGAGTTCATTATAATGTGATTCGTGAAAGATGCAGAGTGAGGAAGTCGGTGGACACCAGAATCAAAGAGAGTCCACTGAGATGGTTTGGTCATGTGGAGAGAATGGATGACAACAGAGTGGTGAAAAAGGTATATCTGTGCGAATTTGGAGGGAGAAGGCAAGGTAGGCCAAGAAGAAGGTGGAGGGATATAGTGGATAAATGTGTGAGGAAGAGAGGTGTGAAAGTTGGTAAGGCTAAGGGACTGACAAGAGATCAAGCTGGCTGGATGAATTTTGGGCAGAGAAGTGCATAACGAAGGATTTGACACCCCTTTTTAATGTGACAGCATTCGGATTGGCTCTAGCAGATAGGTATATATGAAGCTACAGATCGTGGTGAATTTTCTGGCCTATCTGATGGAGGCAGGATTTTGAGGGCTTGAATGGTGAGTGACTGGAAGCATGGCCCACTGAACTGAACAAACTTTGACTGTCTGGAAATTGCTACTCCTCACCCTGCCCTCAAGTGAGAAAGGAGGTGAGGATGATGATGATGATTAAAATGAAAATTCTATCTATCATCTATCTACTGCCAGATGCCTTAATCCCGTAAGGGGTGGCCACAAATAAAACATCTCTATGTCGCTCAGTCCCCCGCCATTTCACTGCCCTGCTCCCAGCTCACATCCCCCACTCTCATATACCTCTCCACTCCATCCCTCCATCTCATCCTTGGCAATCCCCTCCCTCTCCCCCCCTCCACCTCACTCACATACACCCTCCTCATCAGTCTCTCACTCTCCGTCCTCTCCACATGGCCAAACCACCTGAATGTGTTTCTCCTAATGCTTCCTATCACATCCACATCCACACCACAAAACTCCTTCACTTCCTCATTTGTCAGTCTGTCTCTCCATGTGACTCCACATGTTCCACTCAAATAACTCATTTCCACTGCTCTCACTCTTGACTTCTGTCCCTTCAACAAAGTCCAAACTTCACTTCCATAGAGTTGGTATCACAATACTGTTACACAGTAGCTTTTTCACTTCCATGCTCACTTCCCTGTTTCTTATCACTGCTTTCAAGGAACCAGCAACCTTTCTTCCCTGCTGCACCCTTTCAAGCACTTCAACCTCTAAACTTCCATCCTTACTCATCACATTACCAAGTACTTAAATGCACCCACATTCTCCGTTTCCTACCCATCTAATCTCATTGTACTTTCACTGACTTTACTTCTCTCAATGACCATCACTTTACTCTTCCCTACTTTCACCTTTTGATTCCATTTCTTACACACTCTCCCAAACTCATCCACCAAGCATTGCAGTTCCCCTATGTCTTCACTTAACAACACAGTATCACCTGCAAACAACAGTACAGGGAGTTTCCAAACACAGCCCTCTCTCACTAAGGCCACTCCAACATCCACTGCCCTACCTTGTATCTCATTTATAACTCCATCCATATATAGACTGAACAACCATGAAGACATGACTCATCCTTGTTTCAATCCAACCTTCAAAAAGAAAAACTCACTCAGTTCACTATCCACATGCACTGCAGCCTTAGCACCCTCATACCTACTCTTCACGGCTTTCAACAACTTCCCATCTACAGTACTCCATATATTCTTAATACTTTCGACAATCTTTGTCTATCCACCCTGTCATATGCTTTCTTCAAATCCATGAAGGCTGCATACAACTTCTTCCCTTTCTTAAGAAACTTTTCCACTAAATATCTAAGAATGAATATCTGATCTACACAACCTCTTCCCTTCCTGAAATCTCCATTCTTCTCCAACTAATTCCTCTGTAATTTCCCTAACTCTGTCAATAAGTATCCTGCAATACAGTGGAATACCTTAGGGGGGGAGGGGCAAGGGGGAGCTGTTTGAAACTGCCCCCTGGGCCCCCAATTGTGGGAGGGCTCCCAAAAGCCTAAAAAATTTATATCCTTTTATATTAATATTTAAAAATACATATATTTATCATCCCAACAATCCCGACTGAGATATTAGATATTAGGCTTTTTTATCAACTAAGTGGTGGAGCATGTATGTTCATTGCAAATCTCACCAGATGTTGAAGGGGGGCCCTGCAAAGAACCTAGCCCTCCGGTCCCCCAAATCTCTAGGTACGCCCCTGCTACCATATACTTTTCCTAATACAATAAGAAGGCAAATGTCCCCATGATTACCACACACTTCTTTTTCCCCTTCTCTTTTGTACAGGGGAATAATTATACCTGACTTCCAATCCTCCAGCCCTCTACCTTCCTCCCAGGCCAATCTGCACATCTTCCACATCCATTCTATTACTATCTCTCCCCAGTGCTTCAGCATTTCACCACACACTCCATCACTTCCTGGGGCTTTCCCTATTTTAACTTTCTTCATTGCTTCCACAACTTCTATCCTACTGATTTCTTCCTCTCTTCTCACATCCCTCCTTCTCCCAGCCATTCCCCAGCCACTTATACTTGTATGCATACTTTCATTCTCTATATCCAACAACTTGTTGAAGTGTTCTCTCCATCTGCTCACTTTTTCTCCCTTCTCCACTTGTAATCAACCATTTTTATCTTTCACTTCCCAACTAACTTCTTTGGCACCCTGTCTAACTCTCTTTATCTCTTTCCAGAACATTTTCTTACATTCCCTCCACTTTACACTCAAATTCCTTCCAAATTCTTCATCCACTCTCTTCTTACTCTCTCTTACTAATCTTTTCACCTCTCTTCCTCTCTACATATAACTCTCTTTTCCGTCTCTCAACTTCTTCGATGCCCCTGTTTCTCATCCACTCATTATATACAGTACTTTCTTCTTTTGTGCCACAGCCTCTCTCATCTCTTCAGTCCACCATGCTGTTCCCTGTACCCCCTTTTGTCTTCTCTTCACCCCGCACACCACCTCACATGCTGCACAAATTTCTTCTGTGAATGTCTTACACACACCTTCCATGTCCCCCATCTGCTCCAATCTATATTTACCCAATCGCTTCTCTACTACCCTCTTATATTCTGACTTTTTTCCATCCTCTTGTAACTTTTCTACGCTCCTTGTAAGAACTACTTCCTCCTGTCCTTTCCTTCTTCTATTTCTTCATTTTGTTTGGACTTTGATTCTGACCATCACCAAGTGGTGGTCCAAAAGTCCATTTCCCCAACCTCTATATACTCTTGCATCCATTACACACCTTCTCATTCTTTCATCCACACACACATAATCAATCATTGCCTTCCTTTCATTCAGTTCACTATCCACCCTTCTCATCACTCGCCAGGTATACCTATGGACCATTTTGTGCCTGAAGAGAGTATTAGCTATCACCAACCCCCTCCCGGCACAAATGTCCACTAAAGCACTGCCATTCTCATCCATCTCTGCAGGCACACCCCACTCACCAACTATTCCATCCACCTTCACATTCCCTACTTTTCCATTCATATCTCCAATAAAAAACACTCTCTCATTCCTTTCAAACTTTTCCAAGCACGCTTCCACATTTACCCAGAACTCTTCTCTCATTCTGCTTGCACAAACTTGCGTTGGCGCATACACGCACAAAATCGCCCACATTTGTAGTCCACCTTTCACTCTTACCCACACAATCCTTGAACCAACTGATCCATACTCTCTTATATTTTCCTTCCATCTGTTACTCACAACAATACACACTCCTCCTTTTGCCCTCTCATTCTCACCTACTCCTGCACATATACCCCATCCATACTTCCATTCTCTCACACTCTCATCTCTCCATTTAGCTTCAGTTAATCCACATACATCCACTTTCGCACCCTCAAGCACCTGGACATTCTCTGTTTCTTTCACCTCATCATATGAAAGTTATTGAATTGAATAACTTTTGTGCAGATCGCTGCAACAGGGGCCTCACTTTCGCCACCTTAGCCGCAGTCAAGGGGTTAATATACAAAATAGTGTATTTTGCAGACAATTACTGATCTAGCAAACATAACAATGCTGCAGCTTGGATCTGCTGGGCACTGAGTGTCTACTTTATAAATGTCATGGTGCTAGAGAGGGACACCTTCATTGATGGCACCGATAAAACCAGGCAGTTCCAATTCCTGGTTATAAAAACATCCCTCTATTCCCTCCCTATCCCCTGAAAGGAGGATAGTGAACTGCAGGAAAAGGGCAACCTCAGCCTGCAGTCCACTGTGTATAAGTCCAGATAACCTTGGAGCCACTACTACTACTGCTACTACTACTTTTACTACTACATATATAATTTTCACTGCTCACCTGTCACTCCCATTGCCTACATCATTATCTTCATCCTCAGTATCATCTTGTGATTGGTCAACAGAAGAGTCTAGAACCACCAACTCTGGGGATGCTGGAGAACAGACAACAGCTGGGGCCAGGGCTGGGGCGGGATTGGGAGTCAATACAGACACAGATGTGTTTGAGGTCTCATGACTGTCTCTGAGGGAAAGAATGATATCATCTTGTGACTGGTTCGCAGAAGAGTCTACAATCACCAACTCTGGGGATGCCGGAGGACAGACAACAGCTGGGGCCAGGGACGGGGTGGGACTTGGAGTCAATACAGTCACAGATGTGTTTGTGGTCTCATAGCTGTCGCTGAGGGGAAGAATGATATCATCATGTGACTGGTTCACAGAGGAGTCTAACACCACCAACTCTGGGGTTTCCAAAGAATGGACGACAGATGGGACTGGGGCTGGGGAGTGGCTTGGGATGAGTCAAAGATGTATAAGAGGCTGAATGACAGTCTCTGAGGGAAAGACTAATAAGCTACTGACGTCAAGGATTACAATAAGGATATACATCTCTTCTATTACTGTTTATCTTTCTCTTCCCTGATCCCCATTCCCCTCTCTCCTCTCTTTCTCACAGTTTATCTTTTATGATATATAACTTACAGTGCATAAAAATGCAGTATACAACAAGAAGGAGCACTTAGCGAGTGCAATACCTGCAAGCCCAACAGTCGATGAGTTAAACATCTGACTCTGACTTGTGACCCTGACTTTTACCAACTGCTCTCAAAATCAAATCCCTTCATCCTTACCTTACCCTGAACTCTCCCACAAAGTCTGGTCAAAATCAGATATATAATGCAAAAGCTGACCTTGCCATATGACCTTGGCCTTTTCCCACAATCCTGACATTTAAATGGCTATTTTAAAAATCTAAATTCTTTGTTCTTGCCATACCCTGAACCATTCCACAAAGTTCTGGTCTTAAATAGGATAAATACTATTTAAGCTGACCTTGCCCTGTCACCCTTTCCCTTCATCAATTATTCTAAAAAACAATAGAGTTCACTGACTAACCTTCAACCCTCCCATCAAGTTTGACTGAAATCTGATGAAAACTAAGTTATTTTGTTCACACACACACACACACACACATGACATTATAAATACATGTAGTGATCAACCTAAGCTATTTTACAGCTACAACCGAAACAAAACCAAAGTTAAAGATAAAATACAGTCCCTTACAGATGGGGGGATCATCTATACATAAGAAAATGATATTTGTGATGCACTAAATAAAAATTTCCAATCAGTTTTTACAAAAGAAATTTTGAAGATGATATGGAACATGCATGCCCACACATATTACCAGATATACAAATATTGGAAAAAGTACAGGAAGAGTTAAGTAAATTAGGCAAAGGAAAAGCATATGGTCCTGACGAAATTTCAGACTGGGTGCTACACGAACGTGCAGAAGAGTTAAGTAGACCAATATATTTAATATTCAAGGAATCCTTAAGTCAAGGTAACCTACCTGATATTTGGGACAAAGGAAATATTGTTCCCCTATCCAAGAAAGGGAACAGAGAGAATCCATTCAACTACTGACCAGTATCACTGACCAGTGTAGTAAGTAAGATACTGGAAAAGCTGACAAGAAAAGTTTTAGTAAACCATCTAGAAGAACACAGTATGATAACAGAAAGGCAGTTTGGTTTTAGAAAGGGAAAATCATATGTTACTAATCTATTAGGCTACAATGACAGAGTTTCAGAATCATTACAGAAAAGAGAAGGATGGGTGGACAGTATCTATTTACTGTAGATTTCAAGAATGCATTTGACAGAATACCACACCAAAAACTTTTAAGGAAACTGTACCATCAAGGAGGAGTCCAAGGCAACCTGTACTGTTGGATGCAGAATTTTCTCAGAAAAAGGGATGTGAGAACAGTACTGAAGGGAAATTACTCATCATGCAGGGAAAAGACTAGCAGAGTTCCACAAGACTCAGTCCTGGGACCAATTATGTTTTTAATATAAATGACATAGTAACATTGGAAATGGAGGCTATTTAAATTTGTTTGCTGATGATACAAAAATACAAAAGAAAATTACTAACAGATTCTTGTAAACAGAAATAAGAAGAATTAAATAAACTTCATTAATGGAGCAATAAATGGCAAATGGAATTTAATGTGGACCAGTGTCGTGTAATGTTGGTAAAAGTGAAAAAAAAGACCAGATTGGGATTATAAGTTAGGGAAGTTCAACCCTACACATATTAGAAAGGGAGAAGGACCTAGGAGTGATTCTCAGTAACAGACTATCTCCAGCTGAACACATCAGTGAGAAGGTACATAACATGTATACGCTGCTTGCTAATATGAGAATAGCATTCACATATACAGTATAAATGAAGACATGCTGAGAAAGATAATAACATCATTCATCAGATCAACCCTGCAGTATGCATCAGTAGTCTGGAATCCACATCGCAAAAAACACACAGATAAGACTGAAAATGTACAAAGGGCAGCTACAAGATGGGTACCAAGTTTATGGGATCTATGTTACGAAGCAAGGCTAGAAAAATTGAATTTACTTACAATACACGAGAGAAGGAAAAAAGGAGACATCTATCTATCTATTTATTGCCAGACATCTTAATCCCATAAGGGAAGGCCACAAACAAATCACCTCCATGTCGCCCTGTCTTCCATCATTTCAATTCCCTGCTCCCAACTCACACCCCCCCCTCTCTAATATACCTCTCCACCCCATCCCTCCATCTCATCCTCGGCCTCCCCCTCCCTCTTCCCCCCTCCACCTCACTCATATACACTCTCTTCGTCAGTCTTTCACCCTCCATCCTCTCCACATGGCCAAACCACTTCAGTGTGTTCCTCATAACGCTTCCTATCACATCCACATCCACACCACAACGGTCCTTTATATCCTCATTCGACAGCCTCTCTCCATGTGATTCCACAGGCTCCTCTTATATAACTCATTTCCACTGCTCTCACTCTTGACTTGTGTCCTTCCAACAAAGTCCAAGCTTCACTTCCATATGTTAGAGTTGGTATCACAATACTGTCATGTAGTAACTTTTTCACTTCCATGCTCACTTCCCTGTTTCTTATCACTGCTTTCAAAGAACCTGCAACCTTTCTTCCCTGCTGTACCCTTTCAAGCACTTCACCCTCCAAACCTCCATCCTTACTCATCACACTACCCAAGTACTGTACTTAAATGTACTCACATTTTCCAATTCCTCACCATCCAACCTCGCTGTACATTCACTGACTTCACCTCTCTCAAAGACCATCACTTTACTCTTCCCTACATTCACCTTTAGATTCCGTTTCTTACACACTCTCCCAAACTCATCCACCAAGCCTTGCAGCTCCCCTTCGTCTCCACTCAACAACACAGTATCATCTGCAAACAACAGTACAGTGAGTTTCCAAACACTGCCCTCTCTCACCAGGGCCAATCCAACATCCACTACCCTACCTTGTAACTCTTTATTACCCCAACCATTTACAGAATGAACAATCATGGAGACATGACACATCCCTGTTTCAACCCAACCTTCAAAGAGAAAATTTCACATAGTTCACCAGCCACACGCACTACAGCCTTAGCACCATCATACATACTCTTCACAGCATTCAACAACTTCCCATCTACTCCATATATTCTTAATACTTTCCACAATCCTTGTCTATCCACCCTGTCATATGCTTTCTCCAAATCCATGAAAGCCACATACAACTTCATTCCCTTCTCTAGAAACTTTTCCACTAAAGATCTAAGAATGAGTATCTGATCTACACAACCTCTTTCCTTCCTAAAGCCTCCCTGTTCTTCTCCAACTAATTCCTCTGTTTTTTCTCTAACTCTGTCAATAAGTATCCTACCATACACTTTTCCTATTATACTAAGAAGACAAATGCCCCTATGATTACCACACACTTCTTTTTCCCCATTTCCTTTGTACAAGGGAATAATTATACCTGACTTCCATTCCTCCGGGACTCTACTTTCCTCCCAGGCCAATCTGCACATTTTCCACATCCATTCTACTACTATCTCTCCCCCATGCTTCAGCATTTCACCACACACTCCATCAATTCCTGGGGCTTTCCCCAATTTAACTTTCTTCATTGCTTCCACAACTTCTATCCTACTGATTTCTTCCTGTCTTCTCACCTCCCTCCTTCTCCCAGCCACTTATACTCACATTACTTCCATCCTGTATGTTCAACAATTCCTTAAAGTGTTCTCTCCATCTGCTCACTTTTTCTCCCTTCTCCACTAGTAATCTACTATTTTTATCTTTCACTCCCCTGCTTACCTCACTTCCACCCTGTCTTATTCTCTTCACCTCTTTCCAGAACATTTTCTTACAGTCCCTCCACTTTACACTCAAATTCCTTCCAAATTCCTCATCCAGTCTCTTCTTACTCTCTCTTACTAATCTTTTCACTTCTCTCTTTCTTTCTGCATATAACTCTCTCTTCCACCTCTCAACTTCTTCCACATCCCTATTTCTCATCCATTCATTGTGTGCTTTCTTCTTTTGTGCCACAGCCTGTCTCACCTCTTCAGTCCACCACGCTGTTCCTTGCACCCCCTTCCATCTTCTCATCCTCCCACACACCACATCACATGCTGCACATATTTCTTCTGTAAATATCATATATATATATATATATATATTGTTGTTTTTTTTTCTAATTTCCCAGTATGAATATTTGATGATTCTTATACCATTCTATGCCAAAAGTTCATATTTTTGGGTCAGACATTAGTCAAAGATTCTGGCAGTCCTGGAAAGAGTAAAAATACAATATTTCACCTGTAACCTGTTTGAACTGTTAACAAGGTGTTTATGTATTTCAAAATTTGCAAGAAATTAACCAAGTTTCCTACTTGATGTCAGAGGAGTTAGCAGTGCCAGGAGTCAGGACTAGAACCTCTGACAAGGGTGACCTTCAGGCTTGATAACTGATTGCCTTAACCTTATAACCACAATGAATTTTCTTTACTTCTTTCTTAATTCTTGTTCTCATGACCATAATTATTTTATAATACTTATTCAACCCAAGGCTCAAGCTGTATCAGTTCTTGTACTAAGGACCTCAACGGTAAGTACAATAAAAGTAAACAATAAATGTGTACACTTTACACTACTGATTTTTTTTTCATTATTACCCTTTTATATCTCTGATTAGAGAAAAAGAAATAACAGTATGTGGAAGCCTGTTGCATAACTTGTATATTATTAAACAGGTTATTAAAATATAATTTGGCTGCATCATGTACAGTTAAGCATATCAGTAGTTCAAATGGTTCTAATTCTATTACACATTAGCTGGACTGGCTTAAGGAACTCTTATAATTATAGTCCAGTATGAGACAGCCCTAGCATGTAATCAATATGGATGGTAGGTGTTAGTGCTGAAGTAGTGACATGTAGAGATGTAGGAGGACTATTGGGGCCCATGGAGAACTACTGGGACTAGGGAATAGGCCCTGAAGCCTTTGCCTAGAGTTGGACACGTAGAAAAAAAAAAAATCCTGTAACAACCTTTAAAAGAAATATTTTTGCCTTTTAGAAAAAGGAAACAATAAAAAACAAGTTTTTTTTTTTTCTGTATATATTTTTTTGGGGCAAAAAAAAAAAAAAATCCCCCCCCCCACCACCACTGTCACCAACCCCCTCCCAGCACAAATTCCACTAAAGCAGGCACATGCCACTCACCAACTACTCCATCCACCTTCACATTCCCTACTTTTCCATTCATATCTTAAATCCAGACTTAACCTACTGCTGTTCAAGTCTAACTGCTACAGATATTTTATGAACAGCAGACACCAGGTAATCTGGTGCATGGATTTTTTTTTTTTTTTTTTCCCCTCTGTTCTATTATTAAAAAAAAAAAATCAAAAACACTCTCTCATTCCTTTCAAACTTTTCCACGCACACTTCCACATTTGTTCCAAACTCTTCTCTCACTCTGCTTGCATGATCTTGCACTGGCACATACATGCACGTAATCACCCACATTTGCAGTCCAGCCTTCAATCTTTCCCACACAATCCTTGAGCCAACTGATCCATACATGATTATGCTATATAACTGCATCTCAGGGGGTAGGGGAGTTTTTCAAGAATACTCCCCCAGTATCCCTGCTTGTCGTAAAAGGCGACTAAAAGGGTTGGCGGAGGGTTAGTGCCCCTCCCCGGAAAACAACTAACTAAAAAGACAAACAATAAGCCTCGGACAAGGACTGACCAAAAGATGACGACCAAGGACCGGACAAAGGACATGATAATTGAAACATGGAATGTAAGGGTAGAGAATGCTGAGGTGAAAGAGAGAGAGATTGTCCAGGTGCTTGAGGGTGGAAAAGTTGATATATGCGGAATAACTGACACTAAATGGAGAGGTGAGAGTGTGAGAGAATATGGAGTATGGATAGGGTATATGTGCAGAAGTAGGTGAGAATGAGTGGGCAAAAGAAGGAGTATGTACAGCTGTGAGTAAAAGATGGAAGAAGAGCATAAGAGAGTATGGATCAGTTGGTTCAAGGATTGTGTGGGTAAGATTGAAAGTTGGAATACAAATGTGGGCGATTGTGTGTGTGTATGTGCCAATGCAAGATTGTGCAAGTAGGGTGAGAGAAGAGTTCTGGACAAATGTGGAAGTGTGCATGGAAAAGTCTGGAAGGAATGAGAGTGTTTTTGATCGGTGATATGAATGGTAAAGTAGAGAATGTGAAGGTGGATGAAATAGTTGGTGAGTGGGGTGTGCCTGCTGAGACAGATGAGAATGGCAGTGCATTAGTGGACATTTGTGCTGGGAGGGGGCTGGCGATAGCCAATACCCTTTTCAGGAACAAAATGATCCACAGGTATACATGGCGAAAGATGAAAAGGGTGGGTGGTGAACTGAATGAAAGGAAGGCAATGATTGATTATATGTGTGTGGGTGAAAGGATGCAAAAATGTGTAATGGATGCAAGAGCTTATAGAGGTTGGGGGAGTGGATTTTCTGACCACTACTTGGTGGTGGCCAGAATCAAGATCCAATTAAGATGGAGAAATAGAAGAAGGGAAGGACGGGAAGAAGGAGTATTTGTAAGGAGAGTGGAAAGGTTACAAGAGGATGAGAAAAAGGGAGAGTATAAGAGAGAAGTGGAGGAACGATTGGGCAAATATGAATTGGAGCGGATGGGGGACGTGGAAGGTGTGTGCAGGATTTTCAAAAAAGAAATATGTGCAGCATGTGATGTGGTGTGTGGGATGAAGAGAAGACGGAGGGGGGTGCAAGGAACAACGTGGTGGAATGAAGAGGTGAGACAGGCTGTGGCACAAAAAAAGAAAGCATACAATGAATGGATGAGAAATAGGGGCGTGGAAGAAGTTGAGAGGCAGAAGAGAGAGTTATACTGTATGTAGAAAGAAAGAGAGAGGTGAAAAGATCAGTAAGAGAGAGTAAGAAGAGAGTGGATGATGAATTTGGAAGGAATTTGAGTGTCAAGTGGAGGGACTGTAAGAAAATGTTCTGGAAAGAGGTAAAAAGAGTAAGAAAGGGTGGAAGTGAAGTTAGCAGGGGAGTGAAAGATAAAAATGGTAGATTACTAGTGGAGAAGGGAGAAAAATTGAGCAGATGGAGAGAACACTTTAAGGAATTGTTGAACATACAGGACAGTAGTAATGCGAGTATAAGTGGCTGGGGAATGGCTGGGAGAAGGAGGGAGGTGAGAAGACAGGAAGAAATCAGTAGGATAGAAGTTGTGGAAGCAATGAAGAAAGTTAAACTGGGGAAAGCCCCAGGAATTGATGGAGTGTGTGGTGAAATGCTGAAGCATTGGGGAGAGATAGTAATAGAATGGATGTGGAAAATGTGCAGATTGGCCTGGGAGGAAGGTAGAGTCCCAAAGGATTGGAAGTCAGGTATAATTATTCCCTTGTACAAAGGAAAAGGGGAAAAAGAAGTGTGTGGTAATCATAGGGGCATTTGTCTTCTTAGTATACTAGGAAAGGTGTATGGTAGGATACTTATTGACAGAGTTAGAGAAAGAACAGAGGAATTAGTTGGAGAAGAACAGGGAGGCTTTAGGAAGGGAAGAGCTTGTGTAGATCAGATTTTCATTCTAAGATCTTTAGTGGAAAAGTTTCTAGAGAAGGGAAAGAAGTTGTATGAGGCTTTCATGGATTTGGAGAAAACATATGACAGGGTGGATAAACAAGGATTGTGGAAAGTATTAAGAATATATGGAGTAGATGGGAAGTTGTTGAATGCTGTGAAGAGTATGTATGATGGTGCTAAGGCTGCAGTGTGTGTGGATGGTGAACTGAGTGAATTTTTCTCTTTGAAGGTTGGGTTGAAACAGGGATGTGTCATGTCTTCATGGCTGTTCACTCTGTACATGGATGGGGTAATAAAAGAGGTACAAGGTAGGGTGTGGATGCTGGAGTGGCCCTGGTGAGAGAGGGCAGTGTTTGGAAACTCCCTGTACTGTTGTTTGCAGATGATACTGTGTTGTTGAGTGAAGACGAAGGAGAGCTGCAAGGCTTGGTGGATGAGTTTGGGAGAGTGTGTAAGAAATGGAATCTAAAGGTGAATGTAGGGAAGAGTAAAGTGATGGTCTTTGAGAGAGGTGAAGTCAGTGAATGTACAACGAGGTTGGATGGTAAGGAATTGGAAAATGTGAGTACGTTTAAGTACTTGGGTAGTGTGATGAGTAAGGATGGAGGTTTGGAGGGTGAAGTGCTTGAAAAGGTACAGCAGGGAAGAAAGGTTGCTGGTTCCTTGAAAGCAGTGATAAGAAACAGGAAAGTGAGCATGGAAGTGAAAAAGTTACTACATGATAGTATTGTGATACCAACACTAACGTATGGAAGTGAAGCTTGGACGTTGTTGGAAGGACGCAAGTCAAGAGTGAGAGCAGTGGAAATGAGTTATTTAAGAGGAGCCTGTGGAGTCACATGGAGAGACAGGCTGTCAAATGAGGATATAAAGCATTGTGGTGTGGATGTGGATGTGATAGGAAGAGTTAGGAGGAATACACTGAGGTGGTTTGGCCATGTGGAGAGGATGGAGGGTGAAAGACTGACGAAGAGAGTGTATGTGGGTGAGGTGGAGGGGGGAAGAGGGAGGGGGAGGCCGCGGATGAGATGGAGGGATGGGGTGGAGAGGTATATTAGAGAGGAGGGTGCGAGTTGGGAGCAGGACAGTGAAATGGCGGGGGACAGGGCGACGTGGAGGCGATTTGTTTGTGGCCACCCTGAACAAGATTGAGGAGTCTGGCAATAGATAGATAGACAGACAGAATACATAACCTATGGGGAAGCATCAGCAAGAGGACACTGAAGAAAACTACAGTAAAAGAGAGGTGATAAAGATGTAAGGAAATTCTGTTTCCCAAACAGGGCAACTGATCAGTGGCACGCACTACCAAATGAAACAGCGTGTGCCAAAACTATTCGTAAATTTAAGGATATGTAAGATAAAAATGACTTAATATACGGGACAGTAAGAGCTTGACTCATTCCTGTAAAGATACAATTAGGTACAAACAATTACGTAAGAACACACACATTTAGTAAACATTATACCTACACTTGCACAGGCGTACCATAACTAGAAATCTTATGGACACTAACAAATCTAACGATGTCCAATACTCACCCTGTCTGACTTCTCAACTCTTGATCAATTCTCCTGGCCAATTCTAAGTCACGCTCTTCTAACTTCTGTCTGTAAAAGAAAAAAGAGTTTGCACATTTACCATATGCTTATTGCTACAATACTACATACAAACATAAATGCACACATACATACATACAGTACATAAAGTAATAAACCCTACTTGTGATCATCATCTGTTAGTTATAGTACCATATTTTTCTAATTATAAAATTATATTGTGTACAGGCAGTTGTGATTCGTTTTGTTTTGTTTTAAAAGGCTCCACCATGTTTCCATGCGTCGGCCTTGGTCACCTACTTAAAGAGGGAGGGAAAAAAAAAAACTTTCCTTAGCTTGCTTATGGTAAAAATTATAAATACCAAATGCTGATTCTGTAAAAAAAAAAAAAAAAAAAAAAAAAAAAAAAAAAGTAACTGGCAACCCTATAATCCATTTCAACGATGCTTGGTGGCCTTCACCTCCCTCCATCCTCAATAAATGCACGTGTAATGGCCAAAGATGAACAACAAACTGCTGCGTTGTATGCTATATTGAAATATTTGACAATGTCGGAGAAGAGCACCTAATTGCGCTATATTCACTGTTCAGTAGTGGTCGGAAACCTACCTCAGGCATGAGAAACAAGCCATAATGAGCAGGAAAAAAAAAAAAAAAAAAAAATTGAGTATGAAAGAAAAAGGTGAAATTTTGGATAAACATGATTGGGGGTTAGGGCCAAGCATCATCATCATCATCAACATCCAGACCTCCTTTCCCACCCTAGGGCAGGGTGAGGAGAAGCAATGCCAAAATTTGCCCAGTCCAATGGGCCATGTTTCCATTCACTCATCATTCATGCCAATGGAATCCTGGCTCTATCGGATACACCAAAAACATTCACCACATTCTGTAGCTTCACAGACACATATCCGACAGAGTCAATCTGGACGCTGCCACAATAAAAAGGGATGCCAAATCCTTGATCATGCACTTCTCCTCACAAAATTCATCCAGCCAGCTCGATCTCTTGTCAATTCCCTAGCCTCACCACCTTCCAAACCTCTCTTCCTTGCTCAGTCATCCACCATATCTCTCCACCTTCTCCTTGGCCTACCTCGCTTCCTCCCTCCTTCAAATTCGTTCAGATATACCTTTTTCACCACTCTGTTGTTATCCATTCTCTCCACATGACCATACCATCTCATTACACTCCCTTCGATTCTGATGTCCACTGAATTCCTCACTCCACACCTTTCACGAATCACATTATTTCATATCCTATCCACCCTCTGTACTCCACATACATTCCTCAGCAGTCCCATCTCCATTACTCTTACTCTTGACTTCATTTTCATGTCACACCTTAGTCTCACATCCACATGTTAAATTTGGCACTAACACTTCTTCATGTAAGCCTCGTGCAACTGCAACAATCAAGCCTCTGTTTCTTATCAGGCCTTCAATGCACCAGCTACTTCTTAGCTGGATCACTGGAGAAAAAATAAATAAAAAAATAAAATAAAATAAAAATAATGTCACAACACAAAGGCAATGCCAAGCACACGTGGAGTTACTGCTAACAGTAGGGTGACCATGTGAATACTGTATGAGCTGCGCAACGTCACCCACTCCCCACCGTTGCCACTAGCCAGGCTGATTGGCAGGGACACGTGGCAATACCGCACCGCTGGACACGGAAGTGGTCTGCTATGGACTTGATGGCACACTTAATTTACGGAACTTTTTCCAGTAATTCAATTATTTTCAGAATGGAACTTCCTTTACAGACTTTTCTCAATTAAATGGAAATACCCTTTAAACGGGTGAAAAAATTTTAAAACTCTTGTTATTTCGGGCTTCCGCTACATCGGTGTTAGTTAAATCGAGCATCTACTGCATTGCAACTTCTGCCTATCAGAAATCTTTTATTCCCACAGCTGCATCTCTCTGGAACTGTCTTCCCCAGAGTGTTAACTCCTAAAACTTCAACCTATGGCTGTTAAAGTCCAACTGTTACCAATTTTTTATGAATGGAGGACACCTGTAATCTGATTTATGGATTATTTTCTTAATTCATGTTTTTCCTTCCTCAGTTCATGTGAAAAAAAAAAAAAAAGTGTGTGTATGTGTGTGTGTACATGTACCATAGCAACTGTCAGGCAGCAGTGGCACTCTGGCATAACAGTGGATGTTTTCACTATATGGGCAAACCCCGATCTATGATACCCCTAGATGCGATACCCCGGAATAGTGATAAGGGTAGAAATACCACCCCACCCTGCCTATCGTAGGCCTACCCCTGCTTTTGCAATGGGTTTTTATTTTTTTAACGATTTTGATGATGTTTTAGACTTAAATTTTGTGCTTAAGTTGATTTATAAACTGTTTTTAGACTTAAATTAATACGTTTAGTCACAGGTGGAGTGAACACTGTCATTTGGGGTATGCCCAAAACAATTGGGCAACTAGGCGTCTCAACAAAGAATATTTCGTGTTTGACCACTGAACATCTAACCCATCACTAAATACAAAACAATAATTATACATAAGTATCAGTAATTATGAAAGCCCTAAAGGGTATATATTTCATGCATTTAAGAAAACTGTGACCAATAAATCATGTGTTTACATTCGGGTTGTTCATGGAAAAATGCTTTGAAAATACATAAGAAATTTGTAATTCAATGTTGGACCATAAAAAAGAAGAAAATAAAGGAGATCAACAACCTGAACAGTAACTAAAATAACATAAAGAGGGGCCATTGAAAAGGCTATCCCGATTGCAACATCAACTGATAAATTGTGTTTACATTTGGGCTGTTCAAGGGAAAATGCTTTGAAAATACAAAGAAATTTCTAAATAAATGTTGGAAAATAAAAGAGAAGAAAATAAAGGAGCTCAGTGACCAGAACAGTACCTAAAATGACATAAAGAGGGACTATTGAAAAGGCTATCCCGAATGCACCACTGATATATAAATCACGTTTATATTCGGGCTGTTCAAGGGAAAACGCTCTGAAAATATAAAGGAATTTCTAAATACAGTAAAACCTCAATATAACATACTTCAATAGACCAGAATTCACTTTTGTAAGGCTTGAGGAGCTACCGGACTAAATTCCTGTATGTCAGAAAAAGTCCGATAAAGCTAGAAGCAGTCCGGACTGCCTGACCACTTCAGCTATATTCATCACAATAAGGTAAATAAAAGACATGTTTATCAGCGAACAGTACAGTATTATTATATATATTATACCATTTGATTAATGTAGAGAAGTTATAACACAGTACAGTACCACAATGGTAGTCAAAACAGTATAAAAACTATACATGCAATCTAGACTAATGCCAGATATAGTCCGTTATAGTGAGGTCTTACTGTAAATGTTGGAAAATAAGAGAGAAGAAAATAAGGAGCTCAGCAACAGAACAGTAACTAAAACAACATAATGAGGGGCCACTGAAAAGGCTATCCCAATCTCATCACCGTTAAGAGAATTCCCTGTCAAAACATCAACTATTCTTCGTCACAACAATTTGCACCTTGGACAATTCTGCGTTATTCATACTTTATTATTATGCATAACAGATGTTTATTTGCTTGTCTCAGGACCGTCTGATGGTGGGATTGTATACAATGCTGCTGCTTCTTCTCTGCAATGTCTGAATTAGAGTTGGAGATCTCATTCTCCGGTGACACTGACCGGGTACAAGTGAGACAGACACTGGTTTCAGGCTTAGGTTAGCTTCTTTTACAGCTGTCAGGCCATCTAGATTGGCTTTAAACTTTTTTTTGGACTCATTTGGGTGCGCTGAGAACTTTCGGGGGAAACCCAAGGCTCAAAAACACATCCTTATACTTTACACATTAAATCTACACCGAGATATAAAGCCCCGCCTGGAGATGGGTTTTTACTTAACAAATTGCATTGTTAAACTGGGGTTTGCCTGTACGTGTACTCAATTCATTTTGAGATGGATGACTGTTTTTAGTAAATTCTGATCAGTTCCGTATCCTTTATTAAATGATGATGTTGCGAGGCAAACATAACTGACAGTGAGGGAGTGATACTGACAGAAGAAGGGAAAGACAGCTGTCTTCCCTGTTCCCAAACAGCATTGCTATATTGAACTTCAGTTGTAAAACACTGTAATTTTCTTTTTTTCTTTCAAGTGTGTATTCAAGATCTGTTCAGAAATCTGACCTTAGGCTCTAAAAAATTAAATACCTAACCTGTTGAGCCAAGACACTAATCCCCCTCAAAGTAGGTGCCTTCTGACTTGACATGTGTAGCCCAGCGTTCTTTCCACTGCCTGGAACATTTTTCAAAGTCGGTTTTCTGCATCACCTGCAGGTGCTTTGTCGCATCTGTCATGACCTCTTCTCTTGGATGATCGTTGCTAAAGCCATGCTGGAGTGTGCAAATGGCAATCCAGACTTCTGAAGACCATTATCACTGGAGATTAGACTTGGGTGTACGGGTACGACCCAGAAACCAAAGGACAGTCGTCCTAGTGGAAGCATGCAAGGTCTCCTCAGCCTAAAAAAGCACTACAGGTCCACAGTATGGTGAAATGCACTTGCATGTTGACAGTTTTTTCTACTACCATGGTATTGTGCATCACAAATATGCACCAGAAAGTCAGACTGTCAACAAACATTACTACCTAGACATTATCCATCATCTTCGTGACACAGTTTGGCAGAATAGGCCAGACCTTTGGAAAGTGGCAAGTTGGAAGCTGCACCACGACAATGCGTAGGAGCATTCTTCTCAACTGATTCAGGAATTTTTGGCCAAGCACCACATCCCGCAGGTCTGCCAGTTTCCCTACTCACCAAACGTGGCTTTGTGTGACGTTTGGTCATTCCCCAAGCTCAAAACTCCACTGAGGGGTTCATGATTTGAGAGAAGAGATCATGATGAATGTGACGAAGCACCTGCAGGAGATATGGAAAACCGAATCTGAATAATGCTCCAGGCAGTGGAAAGAACATTGGGCTACATGTGTCAGGTCAGAAGGGGCCTACTTTGAGGGGGATGTGTGTCCTTGCTCAATTGGTGAGCTACTCAGTGGAATCTCATAAATCACGTATTTCTAAACAGCGAATTCATAATATGAGTAAGTGGCAACATTATGCAACAGTTTGCAGTATCAATAATTTGCGAAATCATACGTAATTCGTGATTGGAACCTTGAAAGTGAAGGTCTTCTGGTGCACTTTTGAACATCTATTATGCTATGTTAGCACAAATGTGGTAGGTGGGGGCACTCATCATCCACTCACTCAATGCTGTAATGCTCTCAGGTGACTGCCTTTTCCTCTCCTCCTTCCTTCTTTCCATCCACTTCTGTCTTTCTTTCCTTCTACAGCTACCGTAAATTGACTTGGGACCTCCCCCCACAAGATATTAAAAAACACAGAAATCATAGTATATCACAATGTTTGTTCATGAAATGCTAATCATTAATATGATGTCATGTTTCCCTTGTTTTTTAGGATCAGTTGAATACATTTTGGCATGGTGTCACTTAGATCTCTAAAGTAATCTAAGGACATTTCTTTTGCACCAAACATTTGTCAGTTCAGTCTTGAGGTTGTCCAGATTGGGTGTCTACTTCTCTGCCATGATTTCCTTCATCTTTGCCCAGAAATTTTCTATTGGATTTAGATCTGGACTGCTGCCAGGCCAGTCGAGGACCTCAATCCGATTATCCTGAAGCCATTTTGTCACCTTTCTTGACTTGTGACATGGAGCTGAATCGTGCATGAAAAAGTTGCATCCACGAATAGCAAAACAGTTTAACAAATGATCTTTCAGAACTTGAATGTACCGGCCACCATTAATCATCAAGTTCCTAGGAAGAAAGTAGAGGCTTCCTTTTCCCTTTTCACTTGAGGAACACCCTCATACCATTACTGATTGTGGGTGCTTAACAGTCAGCACTGTGTAAGCAGGGTCATATTGACTACGGGAGGCAGTTCAATGAACCTTGGCAGAACGCACCTGGAACATTTAAAATGTGCTTTCATCGTAAAACATAACTTTTCCCCACACATCCGATGACCAGTATGCATACTTCTTGGCAAACTAAATGTGCTGCTTCTTCATGAGGTCAGTGAGAAGTGGTCTCTTGGCTGTGGTGCGGCTTGGCAAACCCAGCTCCTTCTGCAAGCGGTGTTGGATAGTTCAAATTGAGATGTCTTGTAACAGCTGGGGATGCATTCTCTTATCTGTACCTCTGGAAGTCATCCTCTTCTTTCCACCACCATCCTTGTGCTCTGGAATGACATCAGGTGGCAGGCCGCGTGCTGCAGCAAGAATCTTCATGACAGTCGACTTTGCGCGTCCAGTACGTTCACAAATTGTGTTGATAGGGATATTATCCTGCCTCTATACAATGATACGGACCCCCTCATCCCTTGAGCAGTACCTTCCAGGCATTGATAACGAGGATTAGTAAACTTGAACAGAAAGTGGAGAATTTAGTGTTAAAAGATGTGTCTAAGAATACGGAAATTACTATACAGAGTCTGATCCAGTCCAATGAGACGGCGAATGAAGAAATAAGAAATTTGAAGCGTGAAAATACTGAATTGAGGAGGAAACTAGAAAAGAGTACTAATAAAACAGAGAAGGTGAGTAATGTATTAGAAGAACATAAGGCAAAGTGGGCACACGTAGAAGAAGAACAGAAAGAAATGGTCAGCTTAAGAGAAATCATCCAGGAAGAAAGGGAAATGAATAAGAAAAAGATGGAAGAAAATGTAGTGAAAATACTGAAGAAAAAAGAGAAAATAGTGAGAGAAACTGTAGAAAGGAACAGATGCGTGGTAATATTTGGAAACAGGGAGGAGGAAGAAAAGGTTAGATTCGTGAGACTTGAGAGAGACACGAACCAGGTGAGAGGTATATTAGGCAAAATTGACCCCGAAGGAGACAAGTGGGTAAAAGAAATTGAGGAAGTAAGGAGGATAGGGCCTTATAAGAATGGGGAAACAAGACCAATGAGAGTCAAGCTGACATCAGAATGTTTAGTAAATGATATACTCAAAATGGCCTGGAAATTAAGCATAGAGGCAGGGATGGAAAATATTATAATAAGAAAAGATTTAAATGAAGAAGAAAGAGAAGTTTTAAAATCATTGAAGGATCAAGTAAAGGAAAAAAATGATAAGAGGACAGAGGAAGAATGTAATACTTTTTTTTTGGAGAGTAATGGATATGAAAATAAGGAAGCAGAAGCGAAGGAAACTAAGGGGGATAGCTATGAAAGATCAGAAATTGAGGAAGTGGTACTGATGGAGAGGAGGGAAGAGGGTAAAAAAAACATCAAAAATAATTTAAAGGTGATATACACTAATATTGATGGTTTAATATCGGCAAAGCTTGAAATTAATGATTTCTTGAGAGAATATGAACCTGATGTCATGTGCTTTGTAGAGACCAAATTAAGAGAGGATATTGATGCTCGTTTGGGAGACGGTAAATACAATCTGTGGAGAAGAGACCGAAAAGAAAAAACGGGAGGAGGAGTGATGATAGCAGTGAAGAACAACATAAATTAGATACTGTGGAAATGGGAGAAGGCAGGGCTGAAGTGAGAGATATGAAATTAGAAACTGGAAAGAAAGTTAAGAGAGATATGGCGGTAGTGTATGTTCCCCCTAAGACGAGAGCATGGAATGATGATGAATACCAGGAGATGTTGTCAGATATGGCTAGTTATTTACAAAAAACAATTGAGAAAAGCAACAATATAATATTGGTGGGTGACTTTAACTGTAAAGAGGTGAACTGGGAGGAATGGGACTCAGGAGGCAGCGAGGATTCGTGGGGCACTATATTATTAAATATAATAATGAATAATGTGATGACGCAATGGGTCAAAGAAGAGACACGGTTCCAAGGTGAGGACACACCAGCAAGGTTAGATTTACTGTTTACCAAAGAACCCGACGTAATAGAAACAATGAAATATTTCTGTCCTATAGGAAAAAGTGATCATGTGGTCATTGTATTCCAGATGATAATAGGGAACGTCGAGCCAAGAGACGAGCTTCATAGACAGGGAAGATACAACTTTGGGAAAGCTAATTTCACAGGATTGAGAAAATTTTTTGAAAATGCGGATTGGAGAAAATTCACAGAATCAAGAGAGATACAAAGGAAGTGGGATATCTTTCTAGACCTCTATAATTTGGGAGTGGAAAAATTTGTACCAAGAGTAAGAGGGAAAGAAAACAGGAAAAAGGAGTGGTTTAATAAAAGGTGTATGATAGCAAAAAGAGAGAGAGATAAGGCGTGGAACAAATGAAGAAAGAGAGGCAACACCAGAACAAAGGAAGAATATAAACGAACAGTGCAGCGAACAGACAGAGGTTGAAGGGAGTCAGTAAGAGGAGGAGAGTTAATGAGACAAAAAGCTTTTGACTCCACCCTATTGAGAAAAGCTGTATGTGGGGAGCCTCCCCACACATGAGAGTTGTACTCTACACAGAGGTGAATAAAACCTGTGTATAAAGTCAACAACTGTGAAAGGGTAAAGAAGTTATGGAGTTGGCTTAGCACACCCAATCTCTTGGAAGCAGATTTTACAAGAGATGTAATATGATCTTTCCAAGATAAATCCTGAGAGAATGAAATCCCAAGCATGTTCAAGGATGATGCAGGATTAAGCTGGATATTATTAAACATTAGTGGGTACTCCAGTGGAAGATATTGTCAGGTTGATAGGTGTAAGAACTGAGTATTTGATGCATTAATGAGAATGGGAATATGGTTTAGGTATATGTGAGGGAGTCAATGAGAATGAGAGGGCAAGAGAGGGAGTATGTCTGATGGTAAGCAAGAAGTGGAAGGAGAATATAAGAGAATGGGTGCAAGGATTGTATGGGTGAGGATGAAAGTAGGTATACAAGCGTGGGTGATTGTATGTGTGTATGCTCCGACAGAGGACAGGGAACGAGTGGCAAGAGTGAAAGATGAGTTTTGGGTGAGAGTAGAAGCATGTATGGACAAATTTGAGAGGAGCGAGAGAGTGCTTTTGATTGGAGACATGAATGGCAAAGTTGGGAATGTACGAGTGGATGGAGTGGTTGGTCAGTGGGGTGTGTCAGCTGAAGTAGATGGGAATGGTAGTGCATTGGTGGACATCTGTGCTGGTAAGAGGTTGGTAATAGCCAACACCTACTTTTGGCATAAGATGATCCACCGGTATACATGGAGAGTAATGAGAAGGATGGATGGTGAACCTGTTGAACGAAAGGCAATGATAGACTGTGTGTGTGTGGATGAGCGAATGAGAAGAGAAGTGTTGGATGCAAGAGTTCGGAGAGGGTGGGGGAATGGAGTCTCGGACCATCACTTAGTGATGGCCAAAGTAAAGCTGCAAAGAAAATGGTTGAGGAAACGAAGGGGAAGACAGGAGGAAACAGCTCCTGTGAGAAGAGTGGAGAATTTGCAAGATAGTGAGAGAATGGCAGAGTATAAGGGCATAGTGGAAGAAAGATTGAGAAGGTATGAGCTAGAGCAGATGGAAGGGGTGGAAGACGTATGTAAGATATTCACGGAAGAGATAGGCGCAACATGTGAGGTGGTTTGTGAAGTGAGGAGGAGATGCAAGGGTGTGCAAGGGACAGCATGGTGGAATGATGAGGTGAAACGAGCTGTAGAACAAAACAAGAAGGCATATAGTGAATGGTTAGCGAGTAGAGGTACGGGAGAAGATGAGAGACAGAAGAGAGAGGTATATGTGAGCAGGAGACGGGAGGTGAAGAGACTGGTGAAGGAGAGTAAGAAGAAAGTGGATGAAGAGTTCAGGAGGAATCTGAGTGTGAAATGGAGGGAGAGTAAGAAATTGTTTTGGAAGGAGGTAAAGAAAGTATGGCAGTGTGAAAGGGGAAACAGTAGGGTAGTAAAAGATAGGAATAATAGATTGTTGGTGGAGAAGAGAGAGAAATTGAGGAGATGGAAGGAGCACTCTGAGGATTTGTTGAATGTAGAGAGTGACAGTAGTGCGAGTATAAGGGGTTGGGGAATGGCTGGGAGAAGAAGAGATGAGAGGAGAGAGGAAGAGATCAGTAGGGCAGAAGTAGTGCAAGCAATGAAGATCAAGTTGGGAAAGGCCCCAGGAATTGATGGAGTCTGTGGTGAAATGCTGAGGTATGGGGGTGAGACTGTTGTGGAGTGGATATGGAAGTTATGTAGATTGGCTTGGGAAGAGGGAAGGGTTCCAGAGGACTGGAAATCAGGTATAATTGTTCTTTTACACAAAGGAAAGGGGGAGACAGAAGTATGTGGTAACCATAGGGGTATTTGCCTTCTTAGTGTGACTGGTAAAATATATGGTAGAATACTCCTTGACAGGGTTAGGCATATGACAGAGGAGCTAGTTGGAGAAGAACAAGGGGGATTTAGGAAGGGAAAAGGGTGTGTAGATCAGATATTTGTTCTAAGATGTTTAGTGGAAAAGTATCTAGAGAAGGGAAAGTAAGTGTATCCTGCCCTCATGGACTTGGAGAAAGCTTAGGACAGAATAGATAGGGAAGGTATGTGGAAGGTATTAAGAATATATGGAGTGGAGGGGAAACTGTTGAGTGCTGTGAAGAGTATGTACGAAGGAGCTAGGGCTAAGGAGCGAGTGGATGGTGAGCTGAGTGAATTCTTTGACCTCAATGTAGGACTGAAACAGGGTTGTGTGATGTCTCCATGGCTGTTTAATATATACATGGACGAGGTTGTAAAGGAGGTGCAAGGTAGGGCAGTGGATGTGGGGGTGGCTCTGATGAATGAGAGTGAGATTTGGAAGATTCCAGTGTTGTTGTTTGCTGATGATACAGTATTGTTGAGTGAAGATGAATGGGAGTTGCAAGGTTTGGTGAATGAATTTGGGACAGTGTGTAGGAGGAGGAAGCTGAAAGTTAATGTAAACAAAAGTAAAGTTACGGTGTTTGAGAGGAATGAAGTCACAGAATGTACAGTAAGGTTGGATGGTGAGGATATGGATAATGTGAGTGCATTCAAGTACTTGGGTAGTGTGATGAGCAAGGATGGAACTTTGGGGGATGAAGTGCGTGAAAGGGTGCAGCAGGGAAGGAAGGTTGTTGGTTCACTGAAAGCAGTGATGAGGAATAGAGAGGTGAGTATGGAAGTTAAGAAGTCACCGCATGATAGTATTGTGATCCCTACCCTGACGTAAGGAAGCGAGGCGTGGACCCTGCAAGAGGGGAACATGTCAAAAGTGGGAGCAGTAGAAATGAGTTACTTGAGAGGAGAATGTGGAGTGACATGGAGGGACAGGTGGACGAATGAAGAAGTGAAGGAACGTTGTGGGGTGGATGTGGATGTGGTTGAGAAGATTAGGAGAAATACACTGAGGTGGTTCGGACATGTGGAGAGAATGGAGAATGAAAGACTGACTAAGAGGGTGTATGTAGGTGAGGTGGAGGGAGGGAGAGGGAGGAGTAGACCGAGGATGAGGTGGAGGGATGGAGTTCAGAGGTATTTGAGGGAATGGGGGGTGAGTTGGGGGGAGGGTAGTCAAATGGTGGGTGACAGAGCGACTTGGAGGCATTTTGTCTGCGGCCACCCTTTGCGGGATTAGGGCGTTGGGCTATAGATAGAGATAGATAGAAGAACAACAAGGTTACTTTTACCCCAGTCAGAAATATGAACAAAGTCAGACATTAGATGTGCCATAGCCTCATCCCTTGTTTGTTGAAGTAACTGCTGAGATGGACATTGTGGGAATCAAATGGAATGGTGAAGGGTGGAGTCATCAGTATATGAATGGATGGGATTAAATGTACAGCTTAGAAGGTCACTGATGAATAAAAGGAAGAGAGTTAGTGATAGGACAGAGCCCTGAGGAACACCAATACTGACAGATCTAGAAAAAAGGTGGCCAACTACAACAGCAGCTATATAATGACCAGAAAGGAAACTACAGATGAAGGCACAGCTAGAAGGTTAGAAAACATAGGAGGGCAGTTTGGAACGAATGATTTACGTCAGACTCGATCGAAAGCCTTTGAGATGACAAGTGCAATGGCAATACTTTCGCCATACTGCCGAAAGGAGAATGACCAGGAGTCTGAAAGGTAGGTGGATTGCCAGTGGAGAGTCCCTAACAGAACCCATACCGACAATCAGAAAGAAGGTTGTGATAGGAGAGATGCTTTAAAATCTTTCTGTTAAGAACAGACTCGAAAACTTTTTAAGACATAGGATGTTAAAACAACTGGGCGATAGTTAAAGGGTTCGGAATGGTCACCTTTCTTTGGGACTGGCTGAATGAAAGCAAACTTCAAGCAAGAAGGAAAGGTACAAGTTGACAGACAATGGTGAAAGAGTTTACCAATGCGGGGTATAAGCACAGAGGCACAGTTCTTGTGGACAACAGGAGGGACCCCATCAGGCCCATATGCCTTGTTAGTACTGAGGCCAGTGATGGCAGAAAATATATCTGCTGAAGAAATTTTAGTGTCAGCCATGAGGAAGTCAGAGGGGGGGGGGGAAGTGATGGAAGAACAGCACCGGAATCGTCTAAGGTAGAATTGGAGGAGAAAGTCTGAGCGAAGAGATCTGCTTTATCAGTAGAAATAGCTACAAAGCCATCAGAGTAATAAGAGGAGGGAAGGATGAAGAGGTAAAGTTGTTAGAAAAGTTTCTGGCAAGGTGCCAGAAGGAGTGGGAAGAATTCGAGTTGGAGAGTTGATAGCATTTAGTACGGACAAAATTATTTTTAGCAGAGCGAAGAACAGACTTAGCATGATTCCGGACAGAAATAAAAAAATAGATGTGATTCAGGGGTGGGTTGGATCCGGTACCTTTTATTCCTTCTCCTTATTGTGGACAGCATTAGAACAAGTGTGATTAAACCAAGGCTTTTTCACACTAGTCAACAGATATGAGAAAGGAATGTAGGCTTCCATGCCCGAGAGAATAACCTCCGTAATGCGCATGGCACACTCAGTTGGGTCCTGGTCATGGAAGCAATAATCATTCCAGGGAAAATCAAAGAAGTGCTGCCTGAGGACCTCCTGATCAGCAGCTCCAAAGTGCCACAACCGACGTTTCTTTGGAGGGTACACAGGCCGTACTGGAGCGATAGGACAGGTTAAAGTAATAAGGGTGTGATTGGAGGAACTCAATGGAGAACAAAGATTAACAATGTAAGAAGAAGGATTAGTTGTAAAGAAGGGGTCAAGTATGTTGAAACTCTCTCCAAGGTGGTCAGGGATATGGGTAGGATGCTGTACAAGCTGCACTAGGTCATTAAGGATAGAAAAGATGTAGACTTGTTCACCAGGTGGATCAGTGAAAGGTGAGGAGAGCCAAAGGTGATGGTGAATACTGAAATCTCCTAGAATGGAGATTTCAGAGAAAGGAGAAAAGGACAGGATGTGTTCCATCACAGAAGACAGTCAAAGAATTTTTCATAGTCACTAGAATTAGGGGATAAGTAAACAGCACATATACATTCAGTCCGAGAATGGCAGGAAAGTGGAAACCAGAGTGTAGAGAATTCAGAAGAATCAAGTTCAGATGGACAGCTTAGTAGTGACCCATCTGGCTCAACGCCAAATGGACAGCTGACTGGGGATACCGATGCAACACCCGGCATTTTGCATTATTCAGCATGGTAGTTGGCTGAATTACACTGGATAGCTGAGATTATTGTAACAAGTATTACTCATAGGTTACTTTCTGTACGTATACTGTGACTTGATATGTAACCACTTTACTCCATCAGGAAACAAATCAGTACCGTATCCCACCACCATACTTTTACAGTCCCCACCCTCCTTGTCTCCCTACCATCGCCCACCCTTCCTATCCCTGTGGCTGTAGCACGATCCAAGACAGTCTATTGACTCTATTATTTCAATGTCTAGAGTTCCTCCCCATATTTTTGTGTCTATATGTTTATTTACATTGTTACCAGAGCAAAATGGTCATGGAAGGGAGGGTGACGTTCTTTTCTAAGTGACTGTACACTCACTCTGAAGATGAATCACTGAGTGACTGTACTTGTGGCTGAATGTTTCCTGCCTAGGAGTGAACAGTGTGTGGTAAGGTACCAAGCTTACACCCACATTTCACTCTCATGGTAATACAGTATGCTTGCATAGTACGCGTGATCACAGTGCGCAAATCACCTAGTACACAAGTGACCAAAAATCACAACCATAAAACTATGAAAGTGTGGGTTTAGTCTATGATACGCGAAGCAGAGGCAAGGAGTGGCCCAAAACCGCTATTTTCCCTGACTAAACGACCCCCCCCTCCCCGCACGACGCGCCAATAGTGACTTAGAGACTCGTGGGGAAGGTGCTCAAGAGGAGTCTACAGTAAGATCTCGCCAATAACAACTTCGACAATAACGTTTTCAGCAATAACGGTAAGTTAGAATAGATACCCAGTTTCTCTACTAATATTTGGATTCACTTGAATGACGGTTATTTCACGAAGGCCAAGTTGTTATACTGGCAATACGTTCATAACAAGATGAAGAATGAAACAGACAAACAAGAAAAGACGAAGGAAATTGCCAAAAATGTGAGCAGTAGAGAGGAGGAGATAGAGGATCCTCCCCTTACCACCTCTCCTGACTCACCTGCCACTGTCCCCTCCTCCTCCACTGCCCCACCTGACTCACCAGCCACCTCCCCCTCCACCTCCACAGCCCCACCTGACTTGCCTACTTCACTTGGCATACCTGCAACCCCCACCATAATGACTGCTGCTGCGTTCTGGAAGAAATGTAACATTCGATGGGCTGTAAATTTCTTCATCAAAGTCTGGAACATAACAACACTGGCAACCGTTAAACAAGCGTGGTGCAGCCAGGGCGGCGGAGGGCACTGTGTGTTGCCGCGCCTCAGAACCCCTGTTATTAAAGTCCATCAGGCTTGTTGTCTGTTGTTGTTAAGGTGACTGGCCATATTTTTGTTATTGTCGCTATATCTGTAGTGTATGTCTGAAAAATTTTCCCTTTATTATGTCTGTAAGGGTAAAAAAAAATGTCAAGGTAGCCTATGAGGGGAGTACTGCCCATATGTAATTTTTCCCATGAGATTATGTATCCATAGTGTACAATTTCACAGTGCAGGAGGACCAGGACTGCGCATCCCCTCACATACTGTGCGAGCTTACTGTACTTCCCATGGTCAATGGTAACCACTCATCTACTACTGAGCTGTGAAATAGGCTGCACAAAGGCAAGAATCTCTCCGAAGTTAAGACAGACAAACAACAGCGGAGTACATTGGGCTATATGCAGAACAGGAGGCATCATAGCACCTCATCTTTGGTAAAGTATTTTCCACATTATATACAGTATACTTTAACATTTAGTACATTATTTTCACTATTATATTGTACAGTACAGTATTAGTATCATACAAGATACTATGGTATAACATTCAGAATAAATCATTACAGTACTGGTAGTAGTATTACAAAACCCCCAAAGCCACTCAGAATATGACCCTTTATGTGCTGTCTTCACGGCAAACTATGCTGTGATTCCGACGAGTTCTGGTATGCTAAGACTGTGTGTTTGCTATGTGCTGTGTGGTGGTTCTTTTGTGTGTTCTATGGTCTGTGGTGAATGGTGGGTAATATTGTGCATAATGTGTAAGACCAATTAACTTTTTAAGTACAGAACCATACTTTTAAAATATTTTCAGTGTTGTATCTTCATGTGTAAAATTCTCCCGACAATCTGCTGCCAGAATTGTGTCCTACCTTTGATATTTCTCATTCCTCCCCAAACACAAGACAGTATTTTTAATTCAGATACTCATTTGCTGCTTGCTTCATACTGCTATGAGAAAAATTTTTAATGCAGCACCTTCTACTATCACAGCCTGCTAAGAAGTGTTGGTAAACTTTTTACTGTAAAAGTACAAGCCAACTGCAGCCAATGTTTACATTGTGCATTATATTGATCCCCCTTAGCTCTGGCTATAGTAAACCATGATTTGCAACTGGGGGACATGTATCAGTAATTTGTTTCAGTAACCTCTGACACATTACTAAACATGATATAATTACAGTACCATACTGTTAACATCAAAACTGTCACTGACTCACTCCACTAAAACTGCAATAGCCTAGATGCATGAAGAAAAAAAATTACAGAACCCTTCAAAATATTTCAAGCAAAAAAGACTAACGTAATGGAGTAGGGGCATGGACGACACCATGGATACTGGTACTGTAATTTACAATTTAGTGGCCATGGGAAAAGAAGTTTGATGGTGACATGAAAATCTGTGAATCTGCAAACACAGCCTACATCAGAAGTGCAACTGTACTGTCATACACTACTGCTGTACCAGTAAGAACCTAAATACTGCAGCTTACTAAACTGTATTACAGTATTCAAATCAAGTGTATATAAGAGACAATATGCTAACCTGAGGTGCGTAAAGATGACATGATTGTCGTAGAGCTCATCAAGCCTGACTCCTCTGTGCAACATGCGACACATTGAGCACTCCAGTGTTCCATCCCGCCGCCACAACAGCCGAGTGCAGTTGGCACAAAATGTGTGGAGACAGAGCAGCAGCTTGGGATATCGCATGGGGTCACTGATGTCATAGTCTTCAAAGCAGATGGGACATGAGAGCTCACGAGGTACCAAGTCTTCAGGACAGTAGGTTGCCATGTTAATTTTTTTTTTCTTGTTATGCACACAGAGAATTGTTTTCCTGTGAATTTTTCTTCTACTTTTTCATACTACACAGTATTCAATCATCAGCTCATGCTAATCAATATGCAATCTGGTTTACATAAAAAATTATATCACCTTCATGATGACAGCATTTTCTTTACTTATTATAGCAGTACATTAGTCATGTACAGTACAATACTTAATACACTAATTTGGGGAATCCAACAGATCAGGTTAGTTAATTCATTAGCTTAGATACGGTACAAAATAAGGCCACAACCAATATCAATACTATGGATAAAAAATCTTGATGTGATGACTTGGTAATCTGAAAAGAGAAATGATAAATATTTACCAGTACCGGTAATTCAAAACTATTCCTACATAATATACATGACTGAATATGCAGCACACCCTCGATATAATGAACTAATTGGTAACAGACCATTGACGTTAGAGCCAATAGTTCATTAAAACCGAACATCATGCTGTTCTGTAATTTCCCAGGTGTCTTGGCTTATACCAAACAGAGATCTTTAAATGCAGAGCATCATTCGGCCACACAGTCGTAAACTATAACAAACAGCTAGGTCTAAATGGCTCTTTTTCTCAATAAATGCTCTATTTATGGCTCCTCTCAAGAAAATGGTCACTCAGAGACTGATGCGGCATTCTGTAAGATGCGAAGGAGCACGTGTGTGTGTGTGTGTAATTCACCGGGTCGGTCAGGATCACTTGATGGTCGTAATTGTCAGCTTTTACCCTCCCGGAAGGGAGCTGAGAGCTCATATAGCCCGATCTAAGGGCAAGGCTGTGACCTTCACACACACACACACACACACACACACACACACACACACACACACACACACACACACACACACACGTCCCCTTGCTCAAGGGGAACAGTAGCCACCCACTTCATCAGTGAAACTTTTCGCAACCTAAGTGAGGCGCGAACTCCCATCTACCAGATGGCAAGCGAGAACGCTACCACTGAGCCAGCAAGCGGGGTGTGTGTGTGTGTGTGTGTGTGTGTGTGTGTGTGTGTGTGTGTGTGTGTGTGTATTTACCTAATCGTATTATACTGGATTTGTATTATACTGGATTTTCTACAAATATTTATTATCCACTATAGATTTAAAAACATGGAAGCTCTCTGCTCGCACCACCTCTCCCTCTAAATTATCCCAACTGTCTATAGTTCTGTTTGGAAAACTAAATTTCTTTACATCATTGAGGCATCGACTCCTCTTCAGCTTGAATTCATGTCCTCTTATTCTTCCATCATCTTTCACAAAGAGGTCCGCTCTGTCCACACATTCTATTCCTCTTACTCCTCTAAACACTGCAATGAAATGTCCCCCCTCACTTCTCTGTCTCAGAGTTGGCAATTTCAGCTTTTCTAATCCCTTCTCATAAGACAACACCCTCAAGCTTAGGGTCAATATTGTGGCAATCCTTTGTATCCTTTCTAGTCTATTGGTATGCATTTTCAATTGTGGTGACCAGATCACTACTGCATATTCCAGTCTCGGTCTTGTCATGGTCACTATTAACTCTCTCAGCATCTCTTCATCCATACAATTAAATGACACTCTCATGTTGGTCAGTACAGTATCCTCGCATCCAACACGGTAATATTGTCATGCATGGGTCACGTGTTGGACCAAAAACGTGTTGGACAAACAATAGAGCTTATGGGGAAAAATGAATTATGTCAGCAACCCTAGGAAAAGTCACCCTAAATACCTACCATATACCTATACATATATTGGTACTATTGTAATTATAATAAATGGTACTGTGCTATGAATGATAACTAACCTTTTAGGATAGTGTTGGTGGGCTTGCTGGGAATGGAAGGTGGTATCCAAGGCTGTAGGTAGTCCTACTGGGTCCCCGGAGGATGGCTGCTGGCGTCACTAGTGGGTAATGGCTGTTGCTCCTCCTCAATCTCCCTCATAAATCCTTCGAAATCACACTCAGAATCACTATCTTCGTCCACAGCCATGGAAGGTCCTGCTTCTGCCTGTCCTAGCACTCTGTAATCCTCGGCAAAGGGCATGCTTCTCACACTGTTGCCAGAGCCCCGTCTCGTGACTGTGGAAAGTGATCGCTGTCGCTGACTCGGTAGAGAATAAGGAGAAGCAACTTTGTTTATAAACTGGTACACACGCTGATGAGAAGGGTTTCAAAACGATTGATATTTATTCTAAAATATTAATATGTATTCAGTGTCAGGCTAAATGTTCAATGCTGTAATACGATACATTCTCTGTCGAGTCGCCTGGGTTTTGGTCACACTGTTTTGCCCATCGTATCCTCGGCAGGAATCCATCCAGATGAATTCCAAATGCCCGTGGTATCGTCGGAAATTTTACCACGTTACCGTTCCGATTTACCATCGTATCCTCGGCAAACCTGGTATGAAGTGCCGTGTGATAGCCTTCAGCTGCCAGGATCTTCTCTTGGTTTTTTATTATGGTCCTCACGTTGGCTTCATTCATGTCGTAGGCCTTGGCAATGTCAACTTTCCTCTCCCCTTTCTTCTTCCTCTCGATGCTTTCTAGCTTGGTGGCCTGAGGGGGGTGCCGACGCTTCTTGGGGTTCTCAGAAGGCTTCCTAGGCATCGTGAGCAGGGTAAAATGCAGTAACAAGGGCAGAAAATGCAGCAAGAAAAAAGCACCTTCCAGTGCGAATGATGCGACTGAGTGGCCCTGTGGCGGGAGAAATTTAAACAAAACATCACGTGACAGCAGAAGCGTTTTTAATTGGGCAGCATCACGATCACGTTACGATTTGCTCTCCGTGCTGGACATGAATCGTGCTGGACTAACGCGTGTTGGACGCGAGGGTACTGTACTCCTGTTTATGTTTCTCTGGCAATAGCTTATCCTGTATAGTCACACTAAGGTCCTTTCCTGTTTTTCCCTTCCCTATTATTTTATCTCCCACACTGTGCACATACCTTGGTCTCTTATTGCTGACTCCCACTTCCAATACATAACATTTATTCGTGTTGAATACCATTCTCCACATTTGACTCCACTTGTAGAGTTTATCTAGATCGTTTTGCTATTCCCTACAACAATTTATTCCTTTAATATGTTTCATAATTTTTGTATCGTCTGCAAATAAACTCATATAAGTACTCAACCCTTCAAGCATGTCATTTACATATATCAAGAATGTGACTGGGGCCAACAACAAACCTTGGGGCACTCCACTAGTTACCGTACTTACTAGTCTGTGTGTGTGTGTGTGTGTGTTGGGACACCACACTGGTCAGTGTTTCCCACGCATCCATTCTTTTACTGAACAAAATTCGTTGCATGAACATAACATTTGGCCAGCTCAAAGTGGTCGTTAAAATCGAAATTTGTCAATAGAGGGTTCAGTATATTGAGGATTTACTGTACATGGGTATGTCAGTTCCCTCCAGTTCCACATTTACATGCAGGCCAAGCTTCCAAGCAATACTGTATCTCTGAACTCGAAGACTTTGTTCAATATTTTTTTTAGATCCCTGTATTCCACAGCATGTCTCCAATAAAAGTTTCACCAAGTCAAACATAACAAACACAGCACTGCCACAATGCTTGAAACCTGAAGCCTGCCTGTCACTGTAGAACAAGGGAACTGTATATGCACTGAACAATAACAATGTTAAAGCAGCTCCAATAGTTTTCTCCACAAGACAATTTGAGATGCAAATCCATCATGAACCAAACACATGTATAACATGCCCTCATTTTACGATCAGGATGCATTTTTAAAAATGGACTGAATAACAAATTTACTAGCACTGTAACTACTATTTAAACAAGCAAATAATTGCAGAAAAGGAAACCGGGCACCAGAGTAATCATTTATTTTAAAAAATAAATAAATAATAATAATAATAATAATAACAATAATACAATAATCATCATTCATCATCATCATCCAATCCTGTGTTGCTGCATGAGAAGCGTAGGGGCCTGGGGCTAGGCAGACATTTATCCCTGAGTGGCATTATGTGAGCAATAAACCCCAAGCGCACCTTGGATAGAAACCTTCACAGGCTCAATCCGATTGGAGAGCCTTAACTCCCAACTAAACCACCAGGCACCATAAAACAGGATTAATATAAGCAGAATAATATAAATTATAGGTAAAATAGGGATGGGGTGAACAACCAGCCAAGTAACCTCCACTGACCACCAACACCTGTGACGACAATTTTAAGCAGGAATAAAGGGTTAATACACATGAAATACATGACATCTGCGGCAAGACTCTCGAATCGATTCTCTAATTTGGGATATTACCTGCTTGTTAAACAGGCAGTGGTGTAAATTTCAAGACCTCGTATTTGCGAATTCTTGTTAAGCAGTCACTCGTTACACGGGGCTTGCCTGCATAGTGATATTCTACCTAGGCTTCAAATTAACACATATACAAAAGGCAGACTTGTTCACATCACCTGGTTAAGAAATACTGAAAACCTAAATACAGTCACCTCTCGCACAACGTGTGATCCTAGTGCACAAAACTCACATAACACGGAATGCAAAATTTGAGGCCAAAAAATGGTCACAAAGCAAAAATGATAGGCATAACGCAGGTGGAGGAAGCTGGTCATTTTTTAAAAAATTGTACTACACTGTGATGATAGAGATAACGCAGCCAGAGGCCCCAAATTACGGCTGTCATAATGCGGTGGGAACAGACATAACACGGCCAGTGATAATCATAGCACAGGTTGCATCAGGCAATGACATATGGCTGTCATGTGTCTCTGTGGGGTGTCGTCACAGTCCACTGAACATTCCTGCCCCAGCTGAACCTACCTTCTCCCCTTGGTCTGGCTGGACACGTGCTCTGTGTGCTTTTTTTTTTTGGCCATGGAACTCCACTCCACCTCCCCCACAGTTGGAAAAATCACAGATTCTTTAAAAAAAAAAAAAAAAAAAAAAAAATTTTTTTTTTTTTAAATTGGATTTTTTGGATTTAAATCAGATTTTTTTTTCCAATCCAGTTTCTGCCTTTAGGAACTGTGTCAAAAGAGTACCATACGGGGTCTTTTTAGGCATGATTATATATCACTATTCAAATAAACAGACTTGGAAAATTGAAAATAATATATTATAACGTGAATGGGAAGTGGGAGTAAGGCAGTGCATCACAGGGTAGCACTTCTTGGTACACTCACACTCAGGGTTGGAAAAAATAGCATATATACATACATATATATATATATATATATATATATATATATATGAAATCTATCTATCTATCTATTGCCAGATGCCATAATCCCATTAGGGGTGGCCATTTGACTTTGAGTTATTTGTTTTACAGGGAGGGGCACTAACCCTCCACCAACCCACTTGTTGACATGTAGGAAGCACATATGTTTGGATGGTTTCTTGGCTTATAGGAAACCATTTGGCTTGTCACTCAATGTAAAGCCACCTGTAGAGGAAAGAAAAGTAATAAGAAATGACAGGAAAGATGGGAGAAATAGGAGAGGAGGGCAGGCACAGAAAAAGAATGATAAAAGGCTGTAGTATTTTATTTCGGTCAGATTTTTAAATTCAAATTGTGGTACCAATAGGTGGTGGTGACCATCATCCACTCACTTGATATAGTGCTGCCTACTTCTTCCTTAGCCTTTATCATTCTTTTTCTGTGCCTGCCCTCCTCTCTTCCCATTTCTCCCATCTTTCCTGTCACTTCTTATTGCTTTTCTTTCCTTTACAGGTGGCTTTACATTGAGTGACAACCCAAATGGTTTCCTGTAAGCCAAGAAACCATTTACAATGCTGGGTGGTAACCATGTAACCAAACCATGGGGTTATGAAAGAGATACAAGGTAGGGCATTGGATGTTGGAGCAGCCCTAATGAGAGGGCAGTGTTTGGAAACTCCTTATACTGTTGTTTGCAGATGATACTGTGTGGTTAAGTGATGATGAAGGGGAGCTGCAAGGTTTGGTGGATGAGTCTGGGAGAGTGTGTAAGAAACGGACTCTAAAGGTGAATGTAGAGAAGATTAAAGCTATGGTCTTCGAGAGAAATGAAGTCAGTGAATGTATACTGAGGTTGGATGAGAAGGAAATGGAAAATGTGAGTGCATTTAAGTACTTGGGTAGTGTGAAGAGCATGGTTGGAAGTTTAGGGGGCAAAGTGCTTGAAAGCGTACAACAAGGAAGAGAGGTTTCTGGTTGTTTGAAACTAGTGATAAGAAACAGGGAAGTGAAAAAGTTACTGCATGACAGTACTGTGATACCAACTTTAAAGTATGGAAGTGAAGCTTGGACCTTGTTGGAGGGACACAAGTCAAGAATGAGAGCAGTGGAAATGAGTTATCTGAGGGAAGCATGTGCAGTCACATGGAAAGACAGACTGACAAATGATGAAGTGAAGGAACATTGTGATATGGATGTAATAGGAAGCATTAGGAGAAACACATTGATGTGATTTAGCCATGTGGAGAGGATGAAGAGCAAGAGACTGATGAGGAGTGTGTGAGTGACATGGAGGAGGGGAGCGGGAGGGGGAGGCCAAGGATGAAATGGAGGGATGGGGTGGAGAGGTATATGAGACAGGGAGTGTAAGCTTGGGAGCAGGGCAGTGAAATGGTGGGGGACAGGATGACAGAGGCGATATGTTTGTGGTCACCCCTTATGGGATTAAGGCGTTTGGCAATTGACGGATAGATTGACTGCTACCACTAGAGGTCCTTACTGAAAAAAATAGTTTGGTAATAGCAAGAATTGGTATATCCGTACTGTGGTTATTGGAGTTAACCAAATGGCAAAGCCACGTGGTATTGTGCTTCGAACGCCAGTATATGCTTTACTTAGTCCTGCTCTTCGACAGATATATACTGTACTTAAACCCGAGCGCCTCCACCTCTTCCTACACTGACCTAACGTGTTCACCCCCCCCCCCAGAACTTCACTACAGAACGCTATCAAACTGTAATATAAGTAATTTCTAAAGCAAGCCACGATACAGCAAACCTCCATCATTCCTCACACTTTTGTCTTCCAAATTTCGGTAGAACTGTCAATACCAATGTCATACTTTTTACGGAAACAGTAATGGTGCAAATGCAACCCGCCACCATAACACAGCAACTGTTGGTCGGGCAGACGGTGTTTGGTTTCTATCTCGAGGTGATTTGCTAATAATTCTGTCTTGTATTTAGAGATTGTCGTTGTATGTACTTGCAGCATTCTACCATAATATATTGAAAAATTAATTCCAAATGGGTCTGGCTATTTATTCAAAGGTAGATCTTTATACTTAACACAATTTTCAGCCTCCTTTTAACTGAACCGGACAATGTTTTGTGTTGACAAGTACCAGTTCGGGAATTTTGGTGACAATTATTATCGCGCTTTACAATATTGGACATGTCATCTGTATTGATTGAATGTGTTGTTGACTTGAACTACTATTGGAGATTCCCTCTTCAGCGGCACTGATTACATCGTTATTTTAAACACTGGTTCTCTCACGGTATCACGAGAAACTGGTCATCTATTTTTTTTTTCTTTTTTCCATTAAGAGAGAAGGGTTTGGGCCGCTCTATTCAAGGCCAAAATGACCAATCGTTTGTCCTTCAATGGAATTACGTGAAAAATAAAATCATACGTCCCTCTGATGTAAATTATTTATGGTCCACATCCTGTCAGATATAAACCCCAGTGGTCCACATCCAGCTAGGGCACCTTAACCCGCTAGACAACATGGTTACTACAGACGACCATAGCAGTCCCTTGGATGTAAAGCCTTTATGGTCCTGTAAACCCTATGGTCCACATCCAGCTAGGATGCCTTTTTCCGGAAGACCACTAAGCGTCCATTTGTTCACACAACAATAGCCGTAGCCGCGACACTACATCGGACTGTCTGGCTTTTCACGAGAACGCGAACCCTTAGGGATAACAGGTCTCTTTGGGCCAAGACCACGGTCCAGACATTTGGTAGCTTGGATGAAGGAGCGCAGTCTGTCCAAGCATGGTAAGAACGTGGAAATTTTGGAAAGATTCGCATATTATGGTATATTGTGGTCCATAATAACGGTCGGTCAGATGATCAGATTTCTCGTCTGGCCTGCAGAACTCGGGTGCTATATTTCAAAGTCTCAATATATATTTGGACTTTTCTGTATTTGACGTTAATTGTCGTTATTTGGGTAGCAGAAAAAAAAAATCGCATTAGATGTACTGCAATAAGTGACCTCACATGATCATGGAATATCGCTGGTACTGACAGATACATAACGAGCGACTACTCCATGAGACTCGGGCCCATACCCACACAATGCGTCAGCGTCAGTTCCAGTTATATGGGCATGTGGTCCGTTTATCTGAGGTTGATCCCTCACACAAAGTTAGCTAGGAATGGAAAAGACGAAGAGGAAAGCAGGGCGATCGCTTCTGTCGACAGCCACATAGTCTCTACCTGAAGGCTTGCACGAAGCTTACCCCCCCCCCCTTCGGGTATGAGTCACGTCCAGGTTTGCCTGAACAGGCCGGCCTCTTCAGGCCACCGGTTGGGCTCGCCTGTGAGTGTACGACCCATGGCTCTACGAGTTCAACGTCCTTCCCTTTGGTATGTATAATGTGCTAGCCACCTTCTCCCGCTTAATGGAGTAAATCCAATGAGGGCTCACCTGGGAGACTTGCCTAGCTTACCTGGTTGACGTTATCATATTCGGACGCACCTGGAAAGCATACCTTGACTACATAGGACAGGTGCTGCACTACATACAAGCCGCAGGTCTGAAACTCTAACTGTCCAAATGCAACCTTGCGAGAGAATCCATCACCTTCATTGGTCACATTATCTCACGCTAGGGACTCGCCCCAGATCCTGATCTAGCCATCGCAGAGATCACCCTGCCTACTGACGTCAAAGGAGTTCGTGCCTTCCTCGGCCTCAACTCTTACTACAGGTGGTTTGTCAAGAATTTCGGCACCATCACCAAACCGCTACACAACCTGACCAGAAAAGGTGAGGCCTTCCAATGGACTGCCCTTAGGCTCGAGGCGATTGTGACACTCAAACACCACCTCGCCACGGCGCCAATAATCGCATTTCCTGGCTATACCCAGTCCTTCCGACTGTACAGCGATGTCTTCTTGGTCGCGATAGGCGCCGTCCTCGCACGAGTCAGGAAAGGTAAGCAGCACATCACAGCGTGCGCCAGCCAGACTCTGACCCCATCGGAAGTCAACTATATGCATCCACAAAACGCGAATGCCTTGACATGATCTATTGAAGCACTTCAGAAGTCCCAGCACCTGCCCTGGTTGTTAGCCAGTTATCCCCACCCCAGCTCCTTGATCCTCGTTGAATACCCCACCAGAGAACCCAGTGAGTGATCCCACTCCTGGTAGCCTACCACCTCCTCCACAAGCTCAAACCAACCACTGTCACTAGCCGAGAGCAACCATTCGACCTCCTGCCACGAGGATGTGGCTTTCAAGACGACGGAGGTGGTAAAATATCCGGGGCCCCATCATGACAGGTCGAAAGGCCTACCACAGTTTCGGCTAAAAGGGGGGGCAGGGGAAAATACACACAGCCAGATCCGAGTCACGGGGATATGAGTGTCCACCCAAGAAGGACACAGGGAGCCGGCGCATCCCGCAGCTGGAAGTCCCTCTAGCCCGGAACCACCACACCACCCATATCACTGATCGAGCCACTGGCACCAGCAGCAGCGAAGGCTCGTCAACTTATTTCTTGCTAGAGGCAGCACAACTGGGCTTGCAGCTTGGCTACACAGAAATGGGAGAAATGGCGTTCCCCCAAGCTAGACCCTGTATTACATCGTATAGCCCCGCTAGGTTACAGGAGCGCGCTACCACTCCCGGCACGGCAGTCCTGGGCAAGGCTCGAACTCACAATCCCCCGATTACGAGCTTGATGCTCTACCACTGAGTCACCGTGCCCCCTTGGCAACACAGGAGTTCCTGTGTTCCAGTGTGCTTGCTAGATGCGGCACCCCCGAGCTTACTAGAGGCGACTTGGCAATGCATCAGGCCCGACTCACACGACCCGTTTTGGTTCCGACAGGCAGTCCGTGGGCTTGACGTTGTCAGAATGTTGTGTATTCACATGACGCGTTCCCGGTCCATCCAGCACCGTCATTAAGTGTGTGTGTGCTCATTGTTGCGTGAGGATCATCGCCGGTCGGTCGCTAAGGAATTTGGCGACAATTGCTATAAGAAGAAGAGGAGGAAGAAAAAGTTCGTGGAAGGATGAGAAGGTTATGGGTACACCAGTCACTGAAAAAGAGAAGGTTCTAGGGAGAATTCTGGACCCTGAATAAAGAACTGGCAGATGATGTATTTTCAGTGGTCCTACTGAAGCAGTACCTTGGGAGTGAAATAGTATATCCTGTATTAAGGCAAGCAAACACCGAATTTTACCTGCAAAGATTATGAGTTATAATTTAATGTATAATAAACTATTGACACACTCACCTGGTTTGTTTACTTCCTCGCCAATCGCTTTCCGTATCTTTATGCAGGTTATCACAGTACTTCTTGTTAGTCACATCAAATAACTCTTCATAAGAAATCACAAGTTCGATCAGCCTTTCGTCCATGATGCCAAACAATGAACTGTATGTGTTATCTGTATTGACAAGGCAGTAACAGCGAGTCGTGGAACAGACGGGTTACTTGACGTATCCTCGGTCACATAAGCGATTACCAATTACCCGTCAGTCCGGCGTCAAGTCGCCAGCTATAATAGCCGGCCAGCAGGATTTCTCGAGAAGATATCCGTGATGTGTCTGTCGGCTGATGGACTTCTGCCGCCGTCAGCTTGACGGGTCATGAGAACAGTTACATTAGAATGCATGTAAGAAATCTCGACGGCGTTTAGCCGCCGGGCTGCCTGTCGGAACCAAAATGGGTCGTGTGAATCGGCCCTAAGGAGTAGCAGACCGTGCACTCTCCAGTGTCCAGCAGGCTTCCCCAACGTGACGGTAGAGAGTGCCCTCCTGCCTCTGGAAAAGGAATCACAGGCTTGGTGACATAAACTTGTTGTTCCGACGGTCTCGGGTCCCTTCTATACCTTCACCGCTAGACCCTCTCTGGGCACAAATCACATCGCCAGACTACGAGGGAGAAGAGCCAGACGTCGGGCCTCCACTTTTCCGGAGCCAGGTTCATAGCCTATCTCCCCCGTAGCCTTATCACCACTCATGCACCACACTGCAACACCCGTACAGACGTAGAGGTAAACCCCGGCCCCCTTCCTTTTCCAGAGAATACTCCAACGGCGAGTTTAAGTGTCTTATCCGGGACATCTCCCTCCAGATTTCCCCCTCCCCAGTTCCCATTCGCCCCACTTAACCGTTTCCTCCAGATAGATCTCGCGATCTCGGACGTAAAGCTGTGCGTAAAGGCTAAAGGGTAGTGTAATAAATTAATAATAAATCTTTCGCCTTGCCATCTGGAGTTCTTGTGTTTACCCTGTACTCTTAAGGTTTCTCGAGTGCTGTTTTGGCGTTTCTCCCTGTTTAGAAGAACCCCACTGTGCTAGGAAACTCCTAGTATAACAACTTCCTATCTAGCAAATCCCGCTTCGGTCTTCACAACATTCCATATACCAGAGTTGCCGTAGATGCAGTGTGTGCTGCAGGTGCCCGAGAAACTGCACATGGTACTGTACAGGGTCATCAGACTCATCACTGGTGAATTCACAATAATATCTACAACCAAGTCTGTCTCGTTTTGTTGGTCAAGGTATTTTACCCATTGGTGTAAGCACACTGGCTATTTAGTCAGATTTAGGACTTTTAGACGCTATAGTGTACTGCAGGGAGAATATTCGTTTGGTAGGTTTATTGGTGGTAGGATCTTAGATTATTTTTTCCTGTAGAAATTAGTTAATAATCTCGTTATCAATAAAAAAATAAAACAAATGTAATAAAAACGTAATAAAATAACAGCTACTTGGGCCTTCAGGCCAGAAGATAGGAAACAAAAAAGGGTTTCAGTGTTCATAGCGTTCAACTCTTTTTTTGCATTGCACTCAACACATCTCTTTCCTTTCATTTCTTAATAGACGTGTCCGACAACCACTGTCTTCACTGACATTTATTTAATTAAGTTAATATGGGTTAATTTACGCAGTTTCGGTGTTGGGGTTATATATGGGTAACTTTGAGTAACTCTCAGATATTCCTGAGGGCAATACAAGTTGTGAGGTACATGGAGCATTAAAATTGTTTATTTATCAGGTAAATGGAAGATTTAAGTTTTACGACTAATATGTGAATAGGTTTAATGTTTATAGTAAGAGTTTTCCGAGTTTACAGATCAATGTTACCTTGAAGGACTAGGCTACAATTGCTCTGGTAGTGGTGTGTGTGTGTGTGTGTGATGTAATTTAGTCAATAGAGGTGTTCTTCAGTATTTTAGGTATATCGATGTTGCCATATTCCTCACAGAATAAAGAGCAGCTGTGAGCCGATGATGCAGGAAATGCTGTAAGAGAAATACCGGTAGGTAAACATACACTATTTCAAGCAGCAGGCGTTTTGTCTGCGGCCACCCTTTGCGGGATTAGGGCGTCGGGCTATAGATAGAATAGATAGATAGAAAGACTACCAATTCAATTCATATTCCTCTAGTTTGTTTTCTGTATTTTCATGACTATTTTCAAGGTGGTAAAGGACATTTTCTTGCTGAATAATTCCCTCATATTATTATCATCACATTCCTTAAGCCCTGCCTCTGAATGTTTCCAGCGTAATGGAAGAAACTTACTTAGCGTTCTCAAAGGTGGAATTTGTTTCCCAGTTTCCTAACTGCAGGTTAAGTTAAATTATTATGTTGTTATAAGGTTAGCTTAGGTTTAGTTAAATGCTTAGGTTAGGACAGTCCCTTCAGCCATTACGCCAACAAATTCAAACGAGTATTCACAATGGAACAGCTAAAAACAACGGTGAAACAGATTTAACAAGAAATGTTTACTTACCAGTCCAGATATAATCAGTAAATTATAACAGACTGGGAAAGTAAAAGAACTGATTTAATAAGGTGCATCTACTGCATAAAACTTATGTTAACTGAAAAATCACTTCATTTTCGGTAAAGCTTGCTGAAACTTGGAACAACACCAGAACTGTTGGTTAATATTTAGCAGAAGCCACAGTGCAGTTTCAGCAGTGAAGTTATTCTCATCTTGGTAATGCTTAAGGGGACAGAGGAAAGTCTTTTTTTTTTTTTTTTTTTTTTTTTTATAGCTCTTCATAGCATTCTTTGAATACCAGTATCTTCTGACTGTTTTAAAGACTAAGGACTGAACAAATGACATGGTATGGATAGCTACAAGGAATGTAATGGGTGCAAATGATGAGGTGAAAGAAAGAGAGATTGTCCAGGTGCTTGAAGGTGCGAAGTGGATGTATGTGAATTAACTGAAACTAAGTGGAGAGTGGTGGATGGTGGGGGCATTTATGGTCCCTTCCCCCTGAGGACTCCGAGGTATCAATATCATGCGCCATTTTTAATTTTCAGTTTTGAAAAGGAAGTGTAGTGTGTAGTGTGCATGTAGTTTGGTGTTGACAGTTAGAGAAACGTGTATTAGAGAGCATGCTGGCCTACTCTCTGTGTTACTGAAACACTGAAAAAGTTCAGCAAAGAGGAATGGTCAGGAACTAGTCCTGAGGGCTGATGAAATGGGAGCTCCAGCTCTCCCTGTCATCAGCTTTCTACCCACCTTAGGAGTACTGCCCTGCTCGACTGGTGCTACAGCACAAATGCTTAACAAATAGTGCAGTGTGTGACATTAAATGAAGTGTCACCCCTTACGGGATTGTGGCATCTGGCAATAGATAGATAGATAGATACCATACTTTTTTGTGTGGAGTGATTGTCCAGTGGCTCTCCAACTGTTGTCCCCCACCTGGGGGGGGGGGGACATTTTGTGACGACTCGTACCGACACAACAAATTTCATTTTTTTTTTTTTTTTTTTTTTTTTTTTTTTTTTTAATAAAGATTCAGGGTCAAAGTCATCCTCCCCAACCCCATCAAACCCATGTTATATTGGCCTCATTATGAGATAAATCATTATGCGATAGGTCTTCACTTGATGCAACCCAATTGCATAATAAGGCTGGACTGTATTGAATTTGGTTCACACTTCTGTCACTCCAGGAACCATCCCTCATCACAAAATCGACATTCAGGTATCAGGTTTAATGTTGTCTTTAATTTTTTTTTTTATATGTCTTTTCTTCAACACTCGGCAGACTTATTCCACAATAATTAGTGCACTTTCTTCAGTCACCATTACATTTGTAAAGTGATGCAGTAACAGCCTTGTTCCACTCCTCTAGTGCAGTGCCTCTCATTCAGGCTTGCTAGTAAACATATATTACTCTAAGTTCATTCCATTCTTTCCATTGCATTTTATCATTTCTGCATGCCACAACTATACTTCAGCACCAGCTGGCTTCCTATCCTTATCCTCTTCTGAGCATTCTTCTCAGTTACTGCTTCCTTCTGTGTGTGCCACCAATCCCAGATGTATTTGTCACTTCCTTTCTCTCATTTCCATTCTCCAGTTTTTGGAGTATGGTAGTCTCTTTTTTCTGTATTCCGTCTGTCTGTTCCATTTTCATCCTTATCTGTTCACAAGTTTCCCACACTCATTCATATCAAGTGGAGTGTGTGAATAGTAAATTCTTGTATGAAGAAAACACCTTTTTTTTTCTTTTCTGTGTGTGAAGTATACTGATAGGTAAATAAAATGGCCATGAACCACCTTAATTAGATGGAGTTTCACAGTCTAAGTACAGTTATGGCCTTCTGGGTCTGGTTAGGTTAAGTTGCAGTATTTTTGGTTGTGTAGCTATTCAGTTAATGGTGAGTGAATGAATGTGTGACATATTACAATGGACATGCTGTTGATTAATTTTCCCTCTTGATTAATTTTCCCTCTCATGCTAGAGAGGGATGAGTTCCCAGGGTTGCATCAGTATAGCTGCCTGTAGCTGGACACTCCACTCCTGTTTTGCAGATGTCCCTCCCTCCCATCTCTGTTCCACAAAAAGAAGGTGGTGGACTGCAGGAGAGGGGCAGTTCAGGCAGCAGTCTACTGGGTTTACATTTAGATAAAGCTGGGACTGCATCTACTACTGCTGCTACTTTTCTCATTTTTTGCTTTCTGAAGCCTACTTCAGCTCATCTTTAGGTCTGAAAAAGAGATTGGGATGATGGTGATGACTACTGTATGGTAAGACACCAAAAGAAAGTAGCCTAGTTCAAATTGAATAGCTTTTCTCAGGGTAGATTAACTTGAGTGTGTGGATAAGAGGAGATACACAATCAAATGAGGAAGTATGGAGTGTTGTCGGTTTGATATGGATGTGCTGGAGTACCCTGAAATGGTTTGACCACGTGGAGAGAATGGAGCATAACACTAACTACAGTAGGAGAGTGTATGTACATGAATTGTAGTGGGAGAGGGAATAATAGACTAAGAATGAAGTGGAGAGCTATATGAATGAGGATGGTCTGAGTTGGAGAGAGGACAGCACAATGGCAGAGGACAGGGTGCCATGTAGGTGACTTGTTTGTGGCCACCTTACTCTGGAATTAAACTAAAGTGTCTGGCTATAGACAAGTATAGTTATATAGAGAGTTCCTGTAACAGAGACAAACATTATCAGGGTGGAGGTATTTGCTGTAACTTTAAATGGAAGAATACAGTTGATAAAATTTATGATAGTTTAGTTACGTGTACATTTTATTAACAGAATGGGTAAAGCCATGTCATCACTAGGCAGAAGAGCCAGACGGCCCTTGAAGGAGTTCAACTTGGAGGAGCGAGCCTTCAAGGAAATTGGCAAAGAGAAGCGTAGTGTTGCACCCAGGCATGAATCCACCGCAAAGTTGATTGAAGAGTCTGTTCTTGGTAAGTTTCTATTTCATATAGGAATCCACTAGATAAAGAAAAAAGTAACATTTGATTAAAGATGTGTTGAATGATTATGATGATTGCTGAATGACATGAAATATAATTTCATTGTTAAAGGCTCCAACATGCTTGCATGCATCGGCCTTGGTCACCTAATGGCTATTGTCCACGCTGCTTGATGTCTGGCAGCTTCCGTATTTAGTACAGTACCTTATCCCTGAGATCACATTCAGTGACCTCGTCCCAGGTCTTTATTGGTCTTCCACTTTCCGCCCTACTCCTAACTTTAACATCTCTCACTTTCTGCATCCAGATATCATCCCTCATTGTCTCCACATGCCCAAACCATCTCAATCTACCTCTTCTCATCACAACACCAATACACTCCAGTCCCATCCTACCTCTCAGCTCTTCCATCATAAACCTAGCCCCCCCGCAAGGTCTCTCACTCAAGGATGCACTGCACATCAAACTAATCAAATTGTCATTTCTGTACACTTGAGCCTGTGCATATCCTCTTCCTTTACTGCCCAGGTCTCACTACCATACAGCATTACATTCCTAACACATGCTGCATGCAAAGATCCCTTAGCACGGAGGGAGAGCCCTCACAATGTCATGAGAGGCAACAGCTCCCTGAACTTCTTCCAACCACTCCTCGCTCTAGCCACAGAGCTAGCTCCAGCCCCAACTCCAGCACGTAAGCACATAACATGTCTTCTAAATGACAAAATTCTTCCACACACTCAAGAGACTCACCAGCAAGATTAATCCTTTCACACCTGAATCTCCACTTGCTTTCCCCGACACACCTCACACATGAAATCAGCTTTATCTCACAGTCTACCTCTAATATCACTACATCTTTTATGCACCCACTTATTACAAACATTGCACAAGGTGGGATTACTTCCCACGCCCTTATGGCAAATCGCACATGGCCACTCTCCCCCTTACATGACAGTACTGCCACTATTCCTGGATACCATCACTTTTGTTTTATCTGCATTTACTCTTAAGCCCTTGTGCCCCATACCATCTCTCCACTTCCTAAATATTTCCTCCGTCTCCCTTTGATTCTCTGCAGTCAACACCAAATCAGTGGCATGCAACATCTCCCATAGGAGTCCATTTCTGAAGTGATGTGAGGGCTTCAGGTACCGTACCATGATAAAGAACAAGGGGCTCAAACCTGGTCCCTGATGCACACCAACACTCACGAAAAGCTCATCACACAAATCTTCATTCACCCTTACTTGGATGCGAGCACCCACATACATAGCCATAATCACTCTGACTAGCCACTCGATCCCAAGCATTCTCATTGCCTGCTTCACCACATCTCAAGGGACTCTGTCAGAGGCCATCTACAATTCAACGAAAACAAAGTACAGATCCTTTTTCTTCCCTATATATTTTTCCGAAGCTGTTGAACAATGAATATGGCATCAGTGGTCCCTTTGCCCAGCATTAACCCAAACTGCATCTTGTCAGTATTCACTCTTTCTCTAATCATGCCTTCTAGAACTCTCTCCATTACCTTCATTATCCAGTTCAAAAACCTTTTGCCTCTATAATTTTCTCTTTCCAGGGCATCATCCTTCCCCTTGTACACATTTACAGTTACACTCTTCCACCAATCTTCTGGGACAACACACTCATATGTAATTGTATTTATCAAGTCATTAACTAACCCCACTCCTGTAACATCTGAGGCTTTTAGCATTTCAGCAATCATCCCATACACACCTGCTGCTGTCCCCACCTACATCCTGCCAATTGCCCTGCTTATAGTAGCAGCATCAGTCAAAGACCAAGGGCCAAACATTGGATATGCTGGCTCCAAACCTTCCCTCTTCCAGACAAACTCCTCAGTTAAGAACTGGTTGTAATGCTCTCTCAAGGCATCTTTAATAACCCCACTGTTCACCACTACCTTTCCTTTGTCGTTCTTCACACGCTGCTCACCTCTGATATCCCGGTTTTTCCTCTTCATCTGTTTTGCCACCTTAAATATCACATTCTTCCTGTCCACGCTCTTTAGGTTATCAAGTAAAAGTCTCCGAGACTTAGGTTTTGCCCTGTAAAACCTTTTTCATGCCCCACTCTTGGCAGCCAAGTATTCCTCTTTGTTACTACCCTTTTTCCATTCCTGGAAAATGCCTTCATTTCTCTTTAACTGCAGCCTCTACACCCTCATCCCATCACCAAGTTACTTTTTGTTTTGGGAGGGTCCCTTGTTCATCCACACACTGAATCAGTAACTCTTAGGAGATTGTTCTTTAGAGCTGTGTACTGTTCATTAACACTTCTGTCTGTGGCCCCTAGTTCAGCCACCACTCTTCTCAGTGTAGAATGCATCCCGTACTGCTTGGTTTTTCAACTTCTATAAGTCCTCTTTTTCAGCACCTACTGCTTAACCTCTAGACGCTGGGGGATTTCCGATGTCGCACACTCCTCCCTACAGGGGATTTCCGTGATTTTTGAAAAAATACCCTTACTTCAAACCTTACTATCTCCCAAACTATAACAGCTAGAGAAAAAAATTAAAGATACATAAGACTCACTAACTCTTCCTCTTTCAATTGAAAATATCCCCACGTCTCCAGCTGGCCCCATCGATGAGTAAGGATAAGTTAAATCTTAAAGGGTGGCGGGAAGACGCATGCAGCTATATACGTCAACTGGCGTTGCTCCGTGGCCGAAATTGTTACGGCTATACATGTCAACCGGCGCGTAGGGGTTAAATACCACATCACATATCAGTGACTTGTGTTGCTGCACACACTTCTTACTCCCTGTAACTTTAACATCTCTCACCAACCTCCTATCTGCCCTCCTTACCAGGAAATAGTCTATCTGGCTACTATTTGCCCCAGACTTATGTAATCAACCTACTCTTTTCCTAAAATGTGTGTTGCACACAGTCATGTTCATTGCCTCCCCAAACTCGAGTATCCTTTCCCCCTCCTCATTTCTTGTACCATATGCACATACCGCATGTACCCCCTCATATCCTTGAGCTGCTTCACCTACAAGACCATTTAAATCCCCTCCCAAAACTGCAATTTCAACATCTTCCATACAGTATTAATCTTTGTCAACCTGTGTGTGTATCCTTTCAGTTAATTTGCATTTTGAATTATATGAATTTGATTAGTAATGGTAGTTTACAGTAACCTAAAGAAAACATGGATTGATATGAACATTGTTTGTTATGGCATATTGTTTGTCAGTGCAGTTCTTGTAAATGTTGCATTTTGAATGGGTCATAATTATTGATTGTTATTTTAAACCGTATGGTGCTGCAAGGGTGTCAGCTTGTAAGAAATGAACAGCTTAATGGGACATGTATTACTGTACTGTACAGCTACTGTAATTTGGTAATGAAGGACCAAATCATATACAGGCATACCCCGGTTTAACAATGCAGCTAGTTAAGTAAAAACCAATCATTAGGCAGGGTATTGTATCTCAAGGTAGATTTAACATGTAAAGTACAGGGATGCATTTTTGAGCCTTGGGTTTCCCCCCCAACCAAGTCCTAAACCCACCCAAATGAGTTCAAAAACAAGTTTCAAAACAATCTAAATGGCTTAATAGCTGTGAAAGAACCTAACTTAAGCCTAACACCTATAAAGAATTTACTAAAACCAATACATAAAATCTGAAAATTGTCAAATATAAGTCTGGAAAAGATCAGGCTTAGTAAACTGTACCCCAAAATGGCTATGTTCACCCCACCTGTGGCTAAAACATTAATCGAAGTCAAAAAACAGTTTATAAATCAACCAAAACACACAGTTTAGCCAAAAATATCTTCAAAATTGTTTTTTTTTTTTAATCAAAACCCATTGTTAAACCAGGATTTGGCCATTGTGAGGCAGGGTGTGGTGGTATTTCTACCCTCATCGTTAAGCCAGGGTATCACATCTAGAGGTATCGTATATCGAGGTATACTTGTATGAGTGTGTTATCCCCGATGGGGGATGTGGAAGGTGTGTGGGAGATATTCACAGAAGAAATCTATGCAGCATGTAAGGTGGTGTGCGGGGTGAAGAGAAGACGAAAGAGGGTGCAAGGAACAGCATGGTGGGATGAGCAGGTGAGACAAGCTATGGCACAAAAGAAAAAAGCATATAGTGAGTGGTTGAGAAACAGGGGTGTGGAGGAAGTTGAGAGAAGGATATGTAGAGAGGAAGAGAGAGGTGAAAAGATTAGTATAAGAGAACAAGAAGAGAGTGGATGAAGAATTTGGAAGGAACTTGAGTGTAAAGTGGAAGGATTGTAAGAAAATGTTCTGGAAAGAGGTAAAGAGAGTTAGACAGGGTGTTAAAGAAATTTTTCTGGGAGTGGAAGATAAAATTGGTAGATTACTAGTGGAGAAGGGAGAAAAAGTGAGCAAATGGAGAGAACACTTTAAGGAATTGTTGAACATAGAATGAAAGTAATGCGAGTATAAGTGGCTGGGGAATGGCTGGGAGAAGGAGGGATATGAGAAAAGAGGAAGAAATCAGTATGATGGAAGTTGTGGAGGCAATGAAGGAACTTAAGAAAAGGAAAGCCCCAGGAGTTGATGGAGTGTGTGGTGAAGTGCTGAAGCATGGGGGAGAGATAGTAGCAGAATGGATGTGGAAGATGTGTAGATTGACCTGGTAGGAAGGTAAAGTCCTGAAGGATTGGAAGTCAGGTATAATTATTCCCCTGTACAAAGGAAAAGGGGAAAAAGAAGTGTGTGGCATTCATAGGGGAATTTGCCTTCTTAGTGTAATAGGAAAAGTATATGGTAGGATACTTATCAACAGAGTTAGGGAAATAACAGAGGAATTAGTTGGAGAAGAACAGGGAGGTTTTAGGAAGGAAAATAGTAGTGAAGATCAGATATTCATTCTTAGGTCTTTACTGGAAATGTTTCTAGAGAAGGGAAAGAAGTTGTATGTGGCCTTCATGGATTTGGAGAACGTATATAACAGGGAGGATAGACAAGGATTGTGGAAAGTATTAAGAACATATGGAGTAAATGGGAAGTTGCTGAATGCTGTGAAGAATATGTATGAGGGTGCTAAGACTGCAGTGCATGTGGATAGTGAACTGAGTTAATTTTTCTATTTGAAGGTTGGATTGAAACATGGGTGTGTCATGTCTCCATGGTTGTTCAGTCTGTATATGCATGGGGTTATAAAAGAGATACAAGGTAGGGCAGTGGATGTTGGAATCGGTTTTAATGAGAGAGGGCAGTGTGTGGAAACTCCCTGTACTGTTGTTTGTAGATGATACTGTTTTATTAAGTGAAGACAAAGGGGAGCTGCAATGCTTGGTGAATGAGTTTGGGAGAGTGTGTAAGAAATAGAATATAAAGGTGAATTTAGGGAAGGGTAAAGTTTTGGTCTTCAAGAGAAATGAAGTCACTGAATGTACAATGAGGTTGAATGAGGAGGAAATGGAAGATGTGAGTGTGTTTAAGTACATTGGTAGTGTGATGAGTAAGAATGGAGGTTTAGAGGGTGAAATGCTTGAAAGGGTACAGCAAGGAAGAAAGGTTGCTGCTGTTCGAAAGCAGTGATAAGAAACATGGAAGTGAGCATGGAAGTGAAAAAGTTACTGCATGACAGTACAGTATTGTGATACCAACTCTAACTTATGGAAGTGAAGCTTGGACCTTGTTGGAGGGACAGAAGTCAAGAGTGAGAGCAGTGGAAATGAGTTATTTGAGAGGAGCATGTGGAGTCACATGGAGAGACAGACTGACAACTGTGGAAGTGAAGGAGCATTGTGGTGTGGATGTGGATGTGATAGGAAGCGTTAGGAGAAACAGTGAGGTGGTTTGGCCCTGTGGAGAGGATGGAGAATGAGAGACTGACAAGGAGGGTTTATGAGAGTAAGATGGAAAGGGGAGGCCAAGGATGAGATGTTTGGATGGAGTGGAGAGATATATGAGAGAGGGGGATGGGAGCTTGGAACAGGGCAGTGAAATGGTGAGGGACAGGGCGACATGGAGGTGATCTGTTTGTGGGAGAGGGAGGGGGAGGCCAAGGATGAGATGGTTGGATGAAGTGGAGAGGTATATGAGAGAGGGGTGTGTGAGCTGGGAGCAGGGTAGTGAAATGGCGGGGGAGTGGGCAACATGGAGGCAGTTCATTTGTGGCCATCACCAATGGGATTAAGGCATCTGGCAATAGATAGATGTTGTCTCAGATGACTAGCTGAAGAGTGTGATTGTAAATGTGTACACGGGGAAGGGTGATGCTCTGGACAGATGCTGCTCTCAGGTGTCTGCCCTACTTCTCCATCCTTCTTTCCTTCCATCCTCCTATGTCTTTCTTTCTTTCTTTCATTCTTTCCATGTCCTTCTGCCAACATGTGATTTACACTCCCCCATCTGTCTTTCTTTTCTTCATTCTTTCCTCATTCTTCTGCCTGTGGGTGACTCAACACTGAGTGACAAGCCAAATGGTTCCCTGTACACCAGGAAACCATTTACTCTGCTGGGTGGTAACCATGTAACCGAATTTTGGTGGCTGGTGGTTTAGTGGGTAATTACGGCACTCCAATCGGATTGAGCGGGTGAAAATTTATATCCCAGGGGTGGTTGGGGTTTATTGTTCACGTAATGCCATTCAATGATGAGTGAGGCTGGTCCCTCATCTTAAACGTCAGGACCAACTTGCCTAGCCCCAAGCTCCTACGCACCTCATGGGGTAACATAGGATTGGATGATGGATGGATGGATTGATGGAAAACTTTTGGACCACATAATAAAGATAATGGAGAGAGCTCTGTGAGGTATAATTAGAGAAAGAGTGAATATTGGTGAGATGCAGTTTGGTTTTATGCCAGGCATAGGGACTGCCGTTGCCATATTTATTGTTTGATAGCTTCAGGAAAAATATATAGGAAGGAAAAGGGATCTGTACTTTGTTTTTGTTGATTTAGAAAAGGTCTTTGACAGTGCCCTTAGGGAGGTGGTGAAATGGGCATTTAGATCAAGAAGTGGCTAAGAGTGGTCATGACTATGTATGTGGGTGCTCACACCCAGGTGAGAGTGAATGGAGATTTTAGTAATAAGTTTTCTGTAAATTTAGGTGTGCATAAGAGATCAGTTTTGAGCTCTTTACTGTTTATCATGGTGCCCAAAGTCCCCTCACATGGTTTCAGAGTTGGTCTTCCATGGGAGATGTTGTACGACGATGATTTGATGTTGATTGCAGAGAGTGAAAGGGAGGCAGAGGAAAGATTTAGGAAGTGGAGAGATGGTATGGGGCACAAGAGTTTGAGAGTAAATGCATATAAAACAGAGGTGACAGTATCTAGGGTTGGTGACAGTACAGTACTGTCAGAGAAGAGGGAGAGTGGCCATGTATGGTTTGCCACAAGGATGTGGGAAATAATTCCACATTGTGCAGTTTTTGTGATAAGTGGGTGCATAAGAGATGTAGTGGTATTAGAGGTAGACTGCATGATATTTTCCACTATAACAGAATTTTTTTCCTGTGATTTGTACTTTTTTATCATAACAAGCATACATACACGAAAACTCTCAATACAAAATAAGGCATTGGTTTTATCATGAAACAAACTTTTTGCCTCCATTATTCACGTAAATAGACAGAGCGGTGGCGTGAGGCATGACGCACAGCATTTCCTCCTCCCTCCCTCCCTCCTCCACCTCCTTCCTTCCTAGACTCCCTACCTTCTCTTCCATCTCCTCATCCGTACCATTGTCCCCCTCTCCAGGATCGTCAATACCCTCTGAACCATTCCCATCATCGGAATTAGCAGATGAATGTACAGGGGGAAACGATCTGCACACAGTGGAGGACTCACGTCCTCCACCCTCCTCACACGATGCATAAGTATCGACATTCTCTATGGTGGTCGCATTCCTGAGAGGAAGTCACTTTCTCCACTCACAAGTGGCGATAATGTCACCTCGAGTTCTATCCCTGTTGCACTAAGGCCTTTTCTTTTCTGGCCATTGGACTTCATTGATATTGAAGTCGGCGGATGTGGGCGCTCAGCCAAGGGTCCGAACACAGGGAAAACTTTTTGCGTAGGTCTGTCCATTACGGAGGAAAGCAGGTAACTGGAACATGACTCAGATGCGTGCAAGAGGGTTGCCAGTGGCTGCTTGTAGTAGAAATAACCTGTGGAATATTCAAACTGCCGCAAAACGCTAAATCATGTATACCGGGTATGTGTCACCCGAGCATCCCCAGGTCATCACGCATACGTCACCCGGACACAGTGGGTTAACATTACTCTGTTTAGTCAAGCAGACCTATAAACCACAGCCAAGCAATTACCATGGTCAAGCAGACCCATCAACCACAGACAAGAAATCACCACTGCAGGGCCATACCCTGCTGTGACATGAAGACATGAAAAAAAAAAAATGACTACACAAGAAAAATCCAGTGGACACACAGAACATGATGGTAGAATGGAATAAAATCATGGTACAGTAATCTAGAATAAAATAAAAGTCATGATTCGACCATCCCTTATCAGTCTTACCCAGAACTTCTCGCATCTCCAGAGTCATCATTACCCTCTTCATTTTTCCTGGTGGAGGGGCCATCATCACACTCCCTAGGAAGAGGCATGCAAAGAATAGCAAGGTCTGAAGCAGGTAGGGAACAACCACAAAAGCCATGATGTGCGTCGCTATAGCAACTGTCCAAGAAGAGATGTTTACTCCATTGTCACCATGCAGGAACTGAAAATGACTGAGGGGGTTTCTGGTGGTCGCCTGGTGAATTACCCAGCCAGACAGGGTGGCACAACCGGGCTGTTCCTGCCTGGCTGGATGTGAAAATGTTCATGCGGCCATAATTTCCACCTTGATGCAAGCATTTTGCCCGGATATTATGAAAAAATGTACAGAAAATTGTTTCGAACAGCCAGATCACAGCATCTGGGTATTGGATTGTCTGGGTAATGGCTATCTGGATATTTGAGAGATTACTTTTTTTATTCATGTAACAAAAAAATTCACACACAGGTCTCCCTCGCTTTACGATTGGTATGCATTCCTAGAAATGCAGTCGTATACCGAAATATCGTACAGCGAACTTAAGGTTTAATGGGAAAAATAGGGATGTGTTCCTGGACTCGTATATAAGAAACCCAACACAAGTGATCTAATATGCAATAATAACGATGCTTTATGTGCTGCAGTGCATATGAATGAACATTTGCAGATATAAACGCATGAAATAGCATAAACAACAACATGAAATATGGTACAGTATGAAGAGCAGGAAAAATAGTAATATCCTGGGCACTGATGAACACAGACCAACAGAGTTTGTAAGCTGAACGAGCGTGCAGGTGAGACTGGACAGTGATGCGGTTTTGGGACAATTTGCCGTCAAGTCAATTTACCATCACAAAAATAACAAGATAATTTGCCGTCATTAAGGAAGACAGCTATGGGTGATGCTAGAATAAAATTAAAGGGCGACTGCATTGAGGAAGAAACAAGTTAATTATTGACTAAAGATGCAACTAATAAATAATATCCAAAGCCTACGCTATTGAACATAGACTTTGATGGATCCCCCTGAAATATTAAAGTATTGATTGATTAATAGTAAGTATATTTATAGAATGACGGGGAATTGTCCATGTTTTGAAGGCGAATTGCCTGATGCTGAATTGACTTGATGGAGAATCATCTCAGAACCAGTGATGCTTGGTTGGCGGAAGCACGGGAAACTGTGTGCGCGGGGTGGGTATGCCACACAACTCTCAGGTGATCTGCCTGTGAGCAGGGGATTTCTCCACATCACCTATTGTAAATGCGGGGGAGCTCAGTCATAAAACAAACGATTGGTACTAAAAACGAACGATCGCAAATGCAAAATATCGTAAAATGAAACATCAAACAACGAGGGAGACCTGTAATGTACAGTACAAACGACAAGTACTGGTAATGAAGATAAACATGCGAATAATTTTTCAGCTAGGAGATGTGTGATAGTTAGCACACTGCTCCTGCTTGAGCCCCTGCATTACTACTCTGCCTCTGTGGTTGAGGAAGGGGTGTATGTGACCCCTTACTCTCCCTCTGTGCTGACCCTAATCCTACCTGTTATTGATTGATATGTAGTTTGGTTGTGCCATTTAGAAGGTCCAGCAAATACAATGAATGCTGCTCTAATTAATAATAATGTTCCATTGCCAAGCATAATGGAAAACTAAATTCTTGTGATTGAACCACTTAAAAAATAGATGCTCACATCCACTCACTCGATGTAGTTCTGCTTTGGGTTTCTTCCTTTTCCTCTTGTCCTCCCTTCTTCTGTCTTTTTTTCCTTCATTCTTTTGACTTTCTTCTGCCCACGGGTGACTTTACACTCCCTCTTCTGCATTCTTTCCATCATTCTTTCCCCTTCTTTCTTCCCATGGGTGACTCTACACTGAGTGACAAGCCAAATGGTTTCCGGTACACCAGGAAACCATTTACTACACTGGGGGGTAACCATATAACCATATTATAGCGCCTTGTGGTTTAGTTGGTAATTAAGGTGCTCCAATTGGATTGAGCCTGTGTAGGTTTATATCCAAGGAATGGTTGGGGTTTATTGCTCACATAATGCCACTCAGGGATGAGTGAGGCTGGTCACTCTCATCTTAAATGTTAGGAGTATATCATAGATAAATTTTGAAATATTTGTCTGCTTTGCATTCCAGCCCAGCCTGATGAAATGAAGAGAAAGCTTGAAGAGAGAGATGATCAGTTGTTGCAGAGACTAAGGAGTGTTTATGTCACCTCACAGGACATCACAGTGAGTGTTTGGTTTAGTTGCTGGATGTGATGCATCATAAACTACTTGTCTTGAGTCTTGTTCATTTGATGTTCAACATACATATGGATGGGGTGATGAGAGAAGTAAAAACACAAGTAATGGAGAGAGGGATGGCATTGGTAATGATTGGTGATGGATGGAATATCTCAAATTTGTTGTATGCTGATGCTGCAGTACTACTCGCAATTACTGAATAAGAACTTGTTAGACTAATGGAGAGTTTATTTATGACTGTGAGCATCGTTCCATGAGAGTAAATGTAGAAAAGAGTAAAGTGATGGTAATTGAGAGAGAAGGTGAATCCCAGTGTGATGTTGCAGTGAATGGAGAGAGACTGGAATTGGTGAGAGAGTTCAAATACAGTTGCTCCCCACAGACCGCGAGTTCAGAGTATGCAATCCTCATTGTACGTGAGAACCTATTTTTTATTGAATTTTAGTGTATTTTTTAATAGTGACGCGAATTGAACTCGTAATAGGCGAGACGGCAGTGAAGAGAGGCCCATATCTGGGGTTTACACAGAGCACATGACATTGCCACCCCAAGAAGCACCAACCACCAGTGATGGAGAGTGGAGACTTGTCGATGCGCCATTTCCTGGGGAGGATCAAGAAGATGATGCGATGTCTGAGGTGTCAGAAATAGACTTTGAAGGATTTGTGAATGAAGTGAGTGCTTTAGCTAGTGAAAGTGTCGAAAGTGCTGGTGACTAGAATGGTGTGGAAGGTGGAGTGTCGGGTGGTGCAGGAGTTGCACACTAGGGTTGAGACAATTCGTCGTCGTCAATTCGCTGTCAGACAACTCCCCGTCAAAACATGGATGATTCCCCGTCAGTATACTTATTATTAATTAATCAATCTATCTATCTATCTATCTATTGCCAGACGCCTCAATCCCGTTTGTGGTGGCCACAAACAAATCGCCTCCAAGTCGCCCTTTCCCCCGCCATTTCACTGCCCTGCTCCCAACTCACACCCCCCTCTCTCATATACCTCTGTACTTTAATAACTATATTTCAGGGGGATCCATAAAAGTCAATGTTCAGTAGCGTAGGCTTTGGATATTATTTATTAGTTGCACCTTTAGTCAATATCGACTAAAGGTGCAACTTATAAATAATAACCAAAGCCTATGCTATTGAACATAGACTTTGATGGTTATTAAAGTATTGATTAATTAATAATAAGAATACTGTATTTGTAGAATGAGAGGGAATTGTCCAGGGTGCAAATTGTCCTGACGGGGAATTGTCTAACTGCGAATTGACTTGACAGCAAATTCTCTCCTGCACCACTCGACACACCACCTTCCTCACCACTCTCGTCACCTGCATTTTCGACACTTTCACTAGCTAATGCACTCACTTCGTTCATAAACCCTTCAAAGTCTATTTCTGACACCTCAGACATTGCATGATCTTCTTGATCCTCCCCAGGAAATGGCTTATAGACAAGTCTCCACTCTCCACCACTGATGGTTTAATTAACTTGTTTCTTCCTCGCTGTAGTCACCTTTGAATTATTCTAGCGTCACCCATAGCTGTCTTCATTAATGACAGGAAATTGACTCAATGCTGAATTGTCCTGAAACCGAGTGGTGCAGGAGACAATTCGCCTGTTGTCCTCTTAGGTTAAGGTGAGCAGCCATATTCTTGTTGGTTTAGTTAAACCATATCCTTGTTGAATTAGTAAAACCATAATCTTGTTGGTTTACTTTATCTTAGGTAATATGTCTGAGATAGTTTCCCTGCACAGTACAATACTTAGGTCTGAAAAGAGTCTCAAGGGTTGCCTATGATGGGGGGTGCCGCCCATATGTAATTTTTCCCATAAGTTTGTGTATTCAGAGTACACGAATTCTTAATAACGCGACGTCCAAGGAGTGGTTGGGGTTGATTGCTCATGCAGTGCAACACAGGGATGAGTGAGGCTGGTCACTCTCATCTTAAATGTCGAGACCAACTGCCTAGCCCCGGGCTCCTACGCTCCTCTTGGGGTAATGTAGGATGATTGGATGATGGATGGATGGATGGATATATAATACCACAACACATTTATCCTCTGCTAACAATATGTACATCATTTGCACAACACAGGTTTTTCTTAATGTGGTATAATTCCCAAATAAGATCTTCTTTAGTGCCTTGCTAAAGTGATCACATATCAGCACTCCATTGGTTTCATATCACTTTGAACCAGACTGCAGTAGCAGAAGCAGCAGTATCGTCCTTATAACATAATCATCATCAAGCAGCAGGAGTAGCAGAGGCAGCAGTATCATCTTCATAATACCATCATCATCATCATCATTGTCATCTTTGCTGTTGTCATCATTGCAGTTTTTGTTGTCATTCTCATCAGAGTATCTCATAATTGCACTTTTTTTCCACAGCCATCTCAGAAGCTGTCCTCTTCACGGCCATTACCTGCAGATCGGTCACACGTAGTTGACCCAGAGTATGGATACTTCGAACCTAAGGTCAGTTGTGAAGGCATGTGAAATGATTGCCGCATTTTTTCTTTTACAGTAAGTCCTCAGTACTGCACATTCCTGATATATATGTTCCTCTTGCTGCAGCCACAGGGGTGGCTGAACATAGAGCTACTTCTAACTTTGTCAGTCACTCACAGAGTTACTGTACCTTTTTGGAGAATGGGGTGTAGGCCTTTTGGGGTGTGGGTTAGAGGGAAAAAAAATTGCTCAGCAGTAGATCTCCACCTCTTCCTAGTTTCAGGCAGGGTTGGACCTCTGAAGGTTGCCCCCCAGTGGGGTCCCAACCAACACCAGTATGCACAGCACATAGTTTTTAACCTAGGAAAACGAAATGTTGTAGACAGGAAGACGTTCACTTGTGTCAGGTGATAGGCAGGTTGTGACCCCTGATGCATCCCACCTAGGGGAGGGGGGAGGGATGCACCCTCTAGGAGTCCTGGCCAGAGCCATTATAGTCATAGTTTTATACCTAGGAGCACAAAACTTTGCATACAGGCAAACCTTCAGTTGGGTCAGGCTTAGACAGGAAGGACCCATCCTGGAGGATTGGAAGTCAGGTATAATTATTCTCCTGTACAAAGGAAAAGGAGAAAAGAAGTGTGTGGTAATCATAGGGCCATTTGTCTTCATATTGTTATAGGAAAAGTATATAGTAGGGTATTTATTGACAGAGTTTGGGAAATAACAGAGGAATTAGTTGGAGAAGAACAGGGAGGTTCTAGGACGGGAAGAGGTTGTGTAGATCAGATATTCATTCTTAGATCTTTAGTGGAAAAGTTTCTTGAGAAGGAAAAGGAGTTATATGCAGCCTTCATGGATTTGGAGAAAGCATATAACATGGTGGATAGACAAGGATAATGTAAAGTATTAAGAGTATATGGAGTAGATGGGAAGTTGTTGAATGCTGTGAAGAGTACGTACGAGGGTGCTAAGGCTGCAGTGCGTGTGGATAGCGAACTGAGTGAATTTTTCTCTTTGAATGTTGGATTGAGGCTGGGATGTGTCATGTCTCCATGGTTGTTCAATCCATGTATGGATGGGGTTATAAAAGAGATACAAGGTGGGGCAGTGGATGTTGGAGCAGCCCTGATGAGAGAGGGCAGTGTTTGGAAACTCCCTGTACTGTTGTGTGCAGATGGTACTGTGTTGTTAAGTGAAGATGAAGGGGAGCTGCAAGGCTTGGTGGATGAGTTTGAGTGAGTGTGTAAGAAACGGAATCTAAAGGCAAATGTAAGGAAGAGTAAAGTTATGGTCGTCAAGTGAGGTGAAGTCAGTGAATGTACAGTGAGGTTGGATGAGGAGGAAATGGAAAATGAGAGTGCATTTAAGTACTGTACTTGGGTAGTGTGATGAGTAAGGATGGAAGTTTAGAGGGTGAAGTGCTTGAAAGTTCACAACAAGGAAGAAGGGTTGCTGATTCCTTGAAAGCAGTGATAAGAAACAGGGAAGTGAGCATGGAAGTGAAAAAGTTACTGCTTGACAGTATTGTGTTACTAACTCTAATGTATGGAAGTGAAGCTTGGACCTTGTTGGAGGAACACAAGTCAAGAGTGAGAGCAGTGGAAATGAGTTATTTGAGAGGAGCATGTGGAGTCACATGGAGAGACAGACTGACAACTGAGGAAGTGAGGGAGCATTGTGGTGTGGATGTGGATGTGATAGGAAGCGTTAGGAGAAACACATTGAGGTGGTTTGGCCATATGTAGAGGTTGGAGAGTGAGAGACTGATGAGGAGAGTGTATGTGGGTGAGGTGGAGGGGGGGAGAGGGAGGGGGAAGCCAAGGATAAGATGAAGGGATGGAGTGGAGAGGTACTGGACATTCAAATTGTTTGGATTGTGGGAATGTTCCCCTATTGTGTTCAGTCTAGCAAAGCTCCAATTATCGATGCACCAGATAACAGGGTATGGGCACTCATACCCCGATATCCGGCAGCATTGTGTACCAGTGGGAGTGTTCAGTCAGCAAGTATGTCAGGTATTGATGAAATTTTCCCCATAAGATACTGAAGAAAAGCCAGAGGTGCATTCCAGAACCAAACCCAAACTCTCATACACCATAATAAACTCTTTGAGATTTTTGACCCTCTGCCAATTGTACCTCTGCCAGATTCAGCCGGGCGCACATACAGCGTGCCATTGTGCAGCGATATTTGTACTTAATTGGCCACTGTACACTGGCTTTTTATGGTAGACTAATGTATGTAATGTATGCTCTTTATCATAGTATGGTTGAAAAAGGTAAATGCGATAACTAAAAGGCCAATAAGACGAGTAGAAGTTAGCCAGAAAGGAAGAAATGCACACCCTTCCATAGAAAAATATTTGTAAAAAAAAAAAGTATTAATGTGAAATTTGATAGCACCATGTCAATCTACAGTAAATTCCTTTTCTATTGATATATAGGTTATGGCAATCTATGTTAGTTTTCACAGAGAAAAGTGAAAGCTCTCGCTGTCATGCAGGCAAATATCCATGCTGGTAATACTGATATTATTCATGGTAAAAACCTATTTATTATGCATATCTGTCTGATGTACTCGTCACTGTAAAAGCAGCTAATTGGAAAAGGATAAACAGGATAGTGTATGTGGAACAAGGCCAGGTAGGAGATGGTGAACATGCAAAAAACAAATATTGTTTCATATGACTTGAATTCGAGTCATCAGAATCTCAACGGTTGGATTTGCGATGATGTGAAATCACGTCGTCGGAATCTCAAAGGGTTACTAGAGACTGACAAAGAAACACCATAGGTAATGTTATTATCCTCGTAAACAATACTAAAGGCAAAAAATGGCACATCAAACATCACATGCAGGAGAGCTGGCAGTGTGCCAAACAGAGGTAGGGGAGGGTGGGGGGATGGGGAGGGAGACAAGCAGGGTTGGGGGAGGGTGGAGGGATGGGGAGGGAGACAAGCAGGGGTGGGGGAGGGTTGGGGGATGGGGAGGGAGACAAGCAGGGGTGGGGGAGGGTGGGGGGATGGGGAGAGACAAGCAGGGATGGGGGAGGGTGGGGGGATGGGGAGGGAGACAAGCAGGGGTGCGAGAGGGTGGGGAGATGGGGAGGGAGACAAGCAGGGGTGGGGGAGGGTGAGGATATGGGAAGGGAGACAAGCAGGGGTGAAGGAGGGTGAGAGGATGGGGAGGAAGACAAGTGGGGGTGGAGGAGGGTGGGGGGACAGGGAAGGAGACAAGAAAACCAAACAGCCCTACTACCCCCCCCCTCCACCCCAGTCTCACTCACTCACTCACCCACGTACTTACCACTCTTATGGACTCTCACTAACTCACTCACTCACCCACATACTTACCACTCTTATGGACTCTCACTCACTCACTCATTCACTCACCACTCTTTCTCACTCACTCACTCACTCTCTCTTTTACCACTCTTACTGACTCTCACTCACTCACTCTTACCACTCTTACTGACTCTCACTCACTCACTTACTCATTCACTCACCACTCACTCACCACTCTTACTGACTCTCACTCACTCACTCACTCATTCACTCACCACTCACTCACTCACTCACTCACTCTTTCACACACACACACACACACACACACACACACACACACACACCGCTCGCTGGTGCAGTGGTAACGTTCTCGCTTGCCAACTGGTGGACGGGAGTTCGCGCCTCGCTCAGGTTGCGAAAAGTTTCACTGACGAAGTGGGTGGTTACTGTCCCCCTAGAGCAAGGGGACGGGTGTGTGCGTGTGTGAAGGTCACAGCCTTGCCCTTAGATCGGACACTATGAGCTCTCAGCTCCCTTCCGGGAGGGTAAAAGCTGACCATCATGACCATCAAGTGATCCTGACCGACCCGGTGAATTACACACACACACACAGAGCCAGTCATGCAGCTGGCAGTGCACCAAGTGGGGGTGTAGGAGGGTGGGGGGATGGAAAGGGAGACAACCAGGGGTGGGGGAGGGTGGGGGGACAGGCAAGGAGGCAAGAAAGCCAACAGTCCTACTACCCCCTCCCTGCCTTAGTCTTGCTTACTCATACTCACTCACCCTCTCACTCACTCACCCACCACTCACTCATTCACTTACCCACTCACACTCACCCACCACTCACTCACTCACTCACTCACTCACCCTCTCACTCACTCACCCACCACTCACTCGCTACTCACCCACTCACACACACACACACACACACACACACACACACACAGCCAGGCAGGTAGCTGGCAGTGTGTCAAGTGGGGGTGGGGGAGGGTTGGGGGATGGAGAAGGAGACAACTGGGGGTGGAGGAGGGCAGGGGAACAGGGAGGGAGACATAGCTGGCAGTGATGAGTGTGGTGGGGGATGGAGGAGGGATGGGGGGGGGAGATGAGAGTGGATGGAGGGAGGGAGGGAGGACAGGGAGAGCCTCATTTGAAACCTAGGGAGAGGCAGGGTGTTAGACTGGAGGGGAGGGGTGTCGGACTAGCAAGAGGATAGAAATTAAAATTGTTTGGATTGTGGGAATGTTCCTTTATTTCATGTGTTCGGTCTAGTGAAGCGCCGGTTATTGATGTGCCGGATAACGGAATATGGGTGTATCACTAACTCAGCTGTCTTCGCAACACTGTATGTGGATGTACTCTATTTAAGTTAATCTCAGAGGGTATGATTTATATGAACACAGTATCTGTTCCAGTGTGCATGTTGTATCTGGTGTGTCCACACATTTGTTTCATATTGGTAGGCAGTAGATGTATGGCAGATGTATTAGATCAGTGATATCCTGTGCCTCCCCACCTTTCCATCTGACATTCAGTACAACGCCCTGCAGACCATACAGAATAACTCTCATTGCATCACCACTAGCTGCACCAAAACCATTCCCTCAACTCACACTGAAGCTAATGGTCTCCTTTTTAGAGACTACCTTAATATGAGTGGTGCATAATTCTGTGCGGCAGCCTGTGCCAGTACACAGCACCCCTGTCATTTACTTGACTGAGACACACATCACACCTCAGCACATAAATTAATCACCATACAAACATTATCAGACCCTCTGCAACAGCATGCCATCACCAGACATTCCAACACTGGCAGTGAAGAAACATCTGTATGCATCACGCACAGGACAGTACGAGTACAACTTCTCAAGCAGAACAACGTATTACAAGATGCCCCTCCTGACTTCCACCCATTGGAGTTGTCCTTAAATAGACATGATCGAGTTAATCTAGCTAGGCTTAGATCAGGACCTCACCCGGCTGTCTTCAGCAACCAGCTTAGATTTGGGTTGAGTGGAAACACAGATGACACATGCCCTTACTTGTAGAATAGGCCCACGCAACATAACACACATAATGGAGCACTGCACAGCACATGCCACACTAAGACGCAAACAGCATCAGCAGTGCAGGGACCCTATGGGGCATCCCTGTAGAAGCAGTTGCTTACCTGCAGTTGACAAGTTTGCTTGATCAGATGAACAATAACAACAGCAACATCAAGATTGCGTGCTACCGTAGACCCTGGGAGGTACAGTACATTTACTACCATGAAAGGGAATTGGGACTGCAAGTCCAGCCACATAGTCACCACTTATAGGCAGGAAACCCAGCCACAGGTCTGTAGATTCAAAGTCCAAGCAGAAACACTCACATTATTACAAATCTTTTTACGCATATGAGATTTCTTTTTCCCCAGCAGGTGTTGGGAAGTAATTAACTGGTTTTGGCACTTGGTTTAGATTCCAGTTCACAGAAAATGTCAGCACTATCGTGGCCAACCTCAGAATGGAGATGTCTTGGGAAGAAGCATGGTGCTGTATATATTTGATGTGATTTTTAATTTTTATTTGAATTAGCATTTAGGAAGATGGTTGTATTTTTTTCAGACATTAACTTTTTCCGTCAGAATATTCCTTATGGAAAAGCAACATTGAGAGACATAGTCCAGGTGATATCAAAACATCAACAAGACCCAGAGCTCTGGACACCAAAGAAACTGGCCCTCGAGTACAGACTTGACATTGGACTAACAGGTTAGTTGAATTGAGTGATTAACCTATTTGATGTTTATTATTGTTAATACTGTTTTGTTTTACCTCCCTCTTTTCATTCCACCAGTTTGTATTATCATCATCATCATCATTGTAATTGTCTTCTTCATGGTCAACATTGCTGTAATCATTGTCATCATGATCATTATTTTCATCATCATCTTTGTTGTATCCCAGTTCCTTCAAGGGGTTAGTTAGGATTCTTCGTCATCATCATCATCATAGTGTTACTCACTTATTGCCCCATCCGAAGTACAGGGGCTTCTCAGTCCAGACAGTAAAGGCAAGAACAGAAACAAGAAAAACAGAAAAGCTTGTCACTGATCCAGTCACTCATTGTTCATGGCTCCATTAGGGTATGCCTTATATAAACATGCTTTCTTTTTCTTCTCTTTTGTGAATTAGAGCCTTTCTGTCAACTGACATTATAAAAAAGTAGGTGCAGCCCTGGCCTCCTCATAATCTTTATATCGAGTTCTTGCGGTGAAACCAAGCATTTTGTTTGCCTTGTTACTGGCTGCTATACACTGTTTTGAGTTTTTGTGTCATTACTGATAATAACTCCTATATCCTTCTTTTCATTTACTTCCATCAGTGGGGTACTGAACATGCGATATTCATATTTAATGTCTTTATCGCCAAAGGGCATTACTTTACATTTATGTACAGTAAATTTCATTGGCATTTTTCACTCCAGTTTATTTACTTTTCCAGGTCATTTTGTTGAGAGAAAGGATGGAACTTTAATTTATTACAGGTAGTATTGTGATGAGAAGGGGTAGATTGAAATAGTTTGAGTATATAGAGAGGATGGAAGATGATAACTGGGTGTGGAGGGTGAGAGGTTTGAACATAGGGAATGGAGTTGTGAGAGGAAGACCAAAAAAATACTTGGGGAAGGGGGGGGGGGAGGTCAAAGAGTGTGACCTCAGGGTTCAGGGACTGAATAGAGAGGCTGCTAGAAACTGAACAGGGTGGAGAGCTGCGGTTAGGTAACCAAGGCCAACACATACAAGCATGTTGGAGCCTATATAAATGAATGAATGAATGCATTATTCTGAGTATCAAAGAAAGATTTAAATTGCCTTTGGATAGACTTTTGAAACTGGGGGCATAGATATAGCCTTCATTAACCCCATGAATCCAGTGGCATCTTTTTGCACTTTATTCTTGCTGTGTTCAAATGATTATATTGAATGTAGTAGAAGCTTCTCAAACTAGGTAGGTTAGTTATATTCTGCATTAATCCATTCATTCACTATAAGAAGCCTCCCCCATACTAGACAAAAATGTGGAGGTAATAAGAATAAACTAAGAATGATGTCATCATATTGAAGGGGATAATGTCTTCACGGTAAGATGTCTCTCCTGAACTGAATATTATCGTGTAGTGATAGCAAGAATAATATAGAACGCACTATTGGATTGAGAGGTCTAGTTCAGTAATCCCTCAATTATCCGGACGTCCATTATCTGAATGATCCGTTAGCCAGACGTTGTAATCTGGCTGTATTAAATCATTATATGTACATTTTTTCATTTTATCCAGACAAAATGCTTGCATGTGGGTGGAAATTATGGCTGTGTGAACATTTTTGCTCACCTGGGTGGGAATAGTCTGATGGTGCTGCACTGTCTGGCTTGGTACTGTATTTCACCCACCATCCGCTAGAGACCCCCTTGGTTGTTCCCAGATCCTACCTGGCAACTGCATAGTGAACCGCTCCTCTCAGACAGTTGTCATGGCGATGCGTGTGGTGGCTTTTGTGGTTGTTCCCTACTCATCAGGGTATGCCACTAGACCACACAGGATGTACTGTACAGTGCAACAGCTTCACCAGCCGCAGTGCAACAGTCAGAGTCAAGGAGCTAACGGGTTATTCAGCATAACACCTTGGGAGGAATCGTGAGTGTTGATGGTGATTTTATTCTAGCTTACTGTACTGTTCCGTGATTTTATTCTATTTTACGATGATTTTATCCCACCGGCAGGATAGGGCTGGCGGCACAGGGTCCTCCCGATCGCCATCAAGCGACTGTTGCTATTTCCGGGAATGCTCGTCGGTGAAGAAGTGACACTGTGGCCTTATTCTTTACCAACATCCGCGGCCTTACCACAAATTTAAACTCTGTTCATTTTTTCCTTCAGTCCATATCCCCTTTGGCTGTTTTCCTCACAGAACCACAAATCTCACCCTCTACCAATATATCTCCATTTTGTTTTCCCGGTTACCATCTCCTTACAAACTTCCATAACAAGGGCGGCACCTGTTGTTATATCAAATCCCAATATGCAGTTGACACTATTTTAAACTTCACTTCATCTAGTTTTGATTACTCATTATATAAATTAAATTGTCAAAACATTACCAAATATATTTGTGTAGTTTATCGTTCCCCCAATGCTTCTTCGGAACCCAGTGTATTTGATTCCATATCCACTCAGTTGAGTAACCTTGACCTTGCCCTTGGCACCGAAATTACCATTTTGGGTGATTTTAACATACACAATGTTGAATGGTTATTGCATTCTGCCCGGACTGACGACGCTGGTCTAGAGTGCAAGCTGTTTGCAGAATTGTTTAATCTCACCCAGTTGGTAAAGCAACCAACCAGAATACCTGATAATCCTGACCATAATGCCCATCTCTTGGATTTATTCTTGACAAATAATCCAGATCAATACAGGATAGAGGTACTGTCACCACTTGGATCCTCTGACCACAATCTCATCAAAGCCTCGTTAGTTAACCCTCCCACATCTCCCCGTTCTGAACCTGTCAGGGTGACCCGATGGCACTTTGATAGGGCAGAGTGGGATGGATTTAGAAATTATCTTGCTGATGTTCCATGGCTGTCTTTATTCTCTAGTGATCCCAATTCTTCCCAGTCCCACATTTGCGACTTAATACTAGTTGGTATGGATTTATTCATACCAAGTCAACAGTTCACTAAAAGATCGAACTCTCCAAAATGGTTTGATGGCAACTGTGCCAGAGCAACAGCCCAAAAGTCATTAGCATATAACTCTTACTTAAAATAAAAAACATCTGAATCACTCTCCCAATTTAAAATTGCTAGAAATCATGCAAAAGCTGTATTAAATCTATCTAAATCAAACTTTCTTCAAAAGCAAGCATCAAAATTACTTAACAACCCTAATGACAATAGAATATTCTGGTCAACTCTTAATTCTTTCAGTAATAACTTTAACAAGTCATCTTCCATTCCCCCACTAAAATCTTCAGTTGGCAACATTACAAATGACCCACATGGGAAAGCAGATATCTTTGCCAGTACCTTTGCCAGAAACTCTACCATAGATGATACCAGCCAGAATGTCCCAGTACTGGAACTTGATTCTCCTGAAATTGCCCCACTTAAAATACAGACAAGATACATAAAATCCATCCTAGACAATTTACCTACCAACAAAGCTCCACGCCCAGATGGAATTCCGCCAATTGTTTTCAAAAAGTGTTCCCCTGAACTTGCCTCTGTCCTGGCTAAATTATTCAGACTATGCATATGTACTTCATTATTCCCAAATTCATGGAAAGAAGCCAATATCCACCCAGTTCCGAAGAAAGGAAGTTCATCTGACCCCTCCAATTACAGACCAATAGCTGTCACATCTTCTCGTGGTAAGGTATTTGAAACTTTAATTAATAAGCACATTGTTAAACATCTTGAATCCAACAACTTAATTAGTGATAGACAATATGGTTTTTGCCACGAAAGATCCACCGTTGACATAATCTGTTAACTCATATCATCTATCAGTCAATTGATCTTTTTGGAGAAACTCATGCAGTAGCTCTTGATATCTCTAAAGCTTTTGACAGAATATGGGACCGTTCCCTGCTGTCCAAACTCCCTTTCTATGGACTAACGTCTTTTGTTCCTTTGATTTCTTCATATCTTAGTGACAGGAAAATAAGAGTAAAAGTAGATGATGTATAGTCCAATTTCCACTTAATTAACGCCGGCGTGCCGCAGGGATCAGTTCTGGCGCCAACCCTATTTCTGGTTCATATTAACGCCAACGGCCATACCACGTTGAGTACACTGCTTCCCATCCGATCAGCGAAGTTAAGCAACGTTGGGTCTGGTTAGTACTTGGATGGGTGACCGCCTGGGAACACCAGATGCTGTTGGCATCCCTACATGTCAAGCGGGGTTGGTGGAGGATTAGTGCCCCTCCCTGTAAAAACAATTAACTCTAAGCCCTTGGCCACCCCGTTTGGGATACATGGCGTCTGGCAATGAATGAATGAATGATTAATGATCTCATCTGTCACAGTCATGTGCGCTCTCAGCTTGAATATTGCTCACCCTTGTGGAATGGTTGTGGAGAGGTTGCATTAAGACAACTAGACAAAATTCAGAATAAAGCTGTAAGAATCATTAACAACCCTGCCATTACATATAAACTACCTTCCCTGCAAGTAAGAAGGAATGTTGCCTCCCTTGCATTATTTTACAGGTATTTTTTTGGCAAATGCTCAGGCGAAGTTGCGTCCATGGTGCCACCTCTCCATGCCTTCCCTCGTGCTACACAGGCATCTGGTAGCACTCATGACTGGAATGTCACTCAGCCATATTACAGAACTTCTGCCTATCAGAATTCTTTCATTCCCTGAACTGCATCTCTCTGGAACTCGTTTCCCCAGAGTTGTTTCCCACCAAATTTCAACCCACAACTGTTCAAGTCTAACTGTTAGATATTTTACGAACAGAGGACACCAGTAATCTGGTGTAGGGATTTTTTTTTTTAATCATTTGTTTTTCCTTCGTCCGTTCTGTTATTTAAAAAAAAAAAAAAAAAAAGTTTATCATTATGTTTTGTGTGCCCAGTGCATTTTTCTTGTGTAGCAGTTTTTTTCATGTCACTGCAGGGTGTGACCCTGCAGTGGTGATTGCATGTCTGTGGTTGATGGGTGTGCTTGATCATGGTAATGGCTTTGCTTTGGTTTATAGGTCTGCTTGACCAGATAGGGTAGTGTTAAACAACAACAGGGAGAAGTTTTGTGCAATGTTCTGTCGTGGCCTTTTACAGTGACTTTCAAAGTTAGGTTATGTATGAAGGGGGACCAGGGGAAAAGTCCATTATCTAGACAGATCCACATTCCGGACATGCCTATGGCTCTATTACGTTGTGTAATTGAGGGATTACTATACTGCCTCTCACATCACACCATACCCCGATATCCGGCAGTGTTGTGTACCAGCGGGAACGTTCAGTGAGCGAGTATGTCGGGTATTGAAGCAGTTTTCCCCATAAGATACTGAAGAAAAGCCAGAGATGCGTTCCAGACCCAGACCCAAACTCTTGTATACCTTACTCAATCAAGAGAGACTGACACAGAAGCTCCATAGGAAATGTTATCCTCATAAACAGTGCTATTGCTAAAAATGGCACATCAAACATCACATGCAGGAGGGTAGGCTGGTGGAATGTGTAGTGTTCAACACTGCTCCAGGGCAACTAAACAGCCAGGAAGGTTGCTGGCAGTGTGCCGAGTGGGGATGAGGAGGGCGGGAGGATGGGTAGGGAGGCAAGTTGGGGTGGGGGAGGGTGGGAGGACAGGGAAGGAAGCAAGAAAGCCAAACCTCCCTACTATCCCCCCGCAGTCTCACTCACTCACTCACCACTATCACTCACGCACTCACTTACCACTCTCACTCACTCATGACTCTCAGTCACTCACTCACTCACACACCACTATCACCACTACCATTCTTTCACACACACACACACACACACACACACATACACACGGGAGACAAGCGGGGGTGGGGGAGGGTGAGGGGATGGAGAGCCAGACAACCAGGGGTGGGGGAAAGCAAGAGGACAGGGAGTAAGACATGCCTGGCAGTGCTGAGTGTGGTGGGGGATGGAAGAGGGATGGGGGGGGGAGAAGAGAGGGGATGGAGGGAGGATGGGAGGACCAGGACAGCCTTGTTTTATACACAGGGAGAGGCGAGGTGTTGGACTGGAGAGGCAGGGTGTCGGACTGGAGAAGCAGGTATTGGACTAGTGAGGTGGCGGACATTGATACTGTTCGGATTGCGGGAATGTTCCCCTATTTCTTGTCTTCGGTCTAGTGAAGCGTCGGTTATTGATGCACCGGATAACGGGGTTTGGGTGTACAGGACAACATAGGTCATTAGATACATTATGTTAGATTTTTAATTATAATATGGTATTGCATTCTTTAAGGAAAATCTTGGTATTTTTGCTTACATATACTTGTTATGACATAACAGTGATACTGAGTTTTCACTACCTTCCAGAAAAAGTCCTGCATCACTTCCGAACATTTGTTCTGATAATGCCTGAGGATAGCAAGGATACCACGGTGACCCCTCGCCTGCTCAAAACCATTCCTTTCACTGCACCTGAGAGTTTGAAGCAGTTGCCGGGGCTTGCTGGTAAGGGAGGAGAAGTTGGGGGAATTGAAAGCACGAGTGCAGTGAAAAGCTGATGAATATTTGAAGAGTATGCATTGTGTAAAATGAGCAGGTGCAGTAAGGGACAAAAGTTTTCCTAATTTTTCTCCTTGACTACTACTTACTTTCCTCTGGTGGCAGATGTTCTTAAGCTGAGAGGGGCTTAGTATGTTTCCCAGCCCTTAGATAACAATCAAGGGCAAAAGCCTAACATTCCACTACATCTTCAGTGTTAGAACATAACAGTTACTTTCCTCCATGACACATTATTCAGTGGGAATTGTCAGTGGACAGCAAAACATACTAAGCCTCTCTCAACTTAGGAGGTTAGTCAGAAGTGAGAAGTGAAAAGTAGAAGAGAAGAAAAATCATGCAAACGTTTGTTCCCAACTTTACACATGAAGGTCCTGTAGGGATAGGGCTTTGTTGCTCCTGAAATGTATATATTGTATACAGTAATGTGGACTGCAAAAATAAGTGATTGTAAAGTTGTGAATGGTATTTGGAAATTCTCACGTGGGATTATTTGGAAGAGAATGTGGTAGTGATAGTAATGTTGAACTCTCTTAATTCAGTGACACTGTATTGTATTTTTGTTACCTCCAGATAATTTTATCAAGCTTAGAACACCCAACTGAACAATAAAATATCAGGTGGAGGCAATGAACATAGTACAGTAATATACCGTACAGAATTATTGTTATGGACACTTCATAATTTGCTCTTTGTTTGCAACTCCAACATAATACCTACAAACAAACACTGAACATCTCAAAAGAAGTGTCAAGAGCCAGTGGTGGGAGTGACACTGCTGAGATTTTAGGTGAGCAGTTGGCCGAACACCTCTAGTTTTCAAACTCATTAGTGATTAGGTAGTGCCATTCAAGGTTAATAACTAGTAGTTAATTGTTAACCACTAATGTTAAACTTGGAAATGTTAGCATTGGATCTCAAAAGATAACATTTGCCAGTGCCTAAGAGATCTAGCCTATCAACCACAGATTTTGAAAAACTAATTTTGCTGAAAAATAAACAAAAGCATGAACACTGGGTGTAGTACAGTGAATATAGGCTAGTCATATCAGGCCTGGGCAATTATGAATAAAGGTTTTAAAATTTTCAATGTAATTTTCCATTGCCAGTTTGATTATATTTCAGTTAACCTGCAAGTTTGTTTGCCCACACAGCTATGGTTGTTTTGGGGACATTTGTCATTGCAACATACTTGACTGCAGGTGTCGCATTTTTTCTTTAACGTTTGTTTTAATGTTTGTCCTGTTATCATCATCACATATAACTATGAAAAACAAAATTCTGCACATGGTACAGTGGTAAGCTGTTATGCTAAAGCAAAGTTTTACTTATTGTATACATTATCTTGGTTGGCAATAATTAGGCTTAAGCATATTTTCCAAGTATTGTACTCAGATAAAGGCACTTGTTACAAAAATATTGTTTGTTTGTAAACTGTGGAGGATAAATTACAGGTATTAGCAACAGTGATGTTACGGGTACTGCTAATTTTTCAACTGATTAGCAGTCACTTTTAAAACTCTTTATCAATCATGGTAGTTGCTCTTTATGGTAGATGGCATCACTGGAGTGAAATGTGGCTGCAAGCTTGGTAACTAGCCACATGATCATCAGTGTTAATCAGGGAACATTCAGTCACAAGCACAGTCACTTAATGATCTGTCCTTTGAGTGACTTTACATAATCAAAGTCCAAGCTGAGATTCTCACATTGTTACACATCTTTACTACACATCTCAAATTTCTTTTTCCCAGCAGCATCCAGGAGCTGTTGGGAAGTAATAAGCTAGTTTTGACACTTGGTCTAGCTTTCAGTCCATAGAAAACATCAGCTTTACCATGACCAGCCCCATTATGGTGAATCCTTGAAGGGAAGCATGGCATCATTTTTATGTTGTGTGTTTGAAAGTGTCACTGATTTTAGTAATCATACACACCACTGGTTAGAGCCATATTTGATCACATTAGGAACATTATGCTATCCTATCTGTGCATTTGATGCTAACTGTTGCATTCATAGCATATACTATGTCTGCGTGAGCATCCACTAGTTATGACTAAGTTGGAACCAGCCCCCCACCCCCTTGTGTGAAGTTTGCAATTACTGTATGGAGTATCACTTGTGACCAGAAAATATATTGAATTCATTAAGTGTGAGAGATCCATCCTAAGCTGAATACAGCCATATGATTGCAGCCAAAATGAAAATGTATAAATGCTCAAAGAGTAAAAGAAATTATTGTTCTGTACACCTCAAAAAAGTATCGGTCCCTTTGGGTACGATGGTTATGAAAATGACCAAATTCTGCAGACACACATAAATCTATAAATCTGGTGCCTCAAAACATATACCACCCAGTATGTGAATTTTATTTCGATTTTGAGTTCAAATGATTACCAAAGAATATTTTCACTTTTAATCACAGGATGCCCCATATATCACAATGTTTTGTCCATGTTTCAGAATGATATGTGCTGTAAGAGGGCCGATACTTTTTTGGTTGACTGTACAAACAGGCAGTGGATTTGCTATTGTGCTGTAGAAAAAAAAATAAATAAAAGTATTAAAATAATATGGAGTTCATGTACTTCCCAGCAATGGGCAAAGCTAATTGTTGTACAGTATTGTATTAATCTCTTCTCACAAATGACACACAATATTTTTTTTTCCTGCTTTTACCAGACAGTTTTATTAAACTTAGGGCTACCTTCTCACAGTGAAGGGGTTAGACACAGTCACCATAAATCTTCTCCACAGTGAATGATCTAAAAACTAAGTGAAATATAGTTGTCAGGTAGTAGTAAGAATAGACTGAGAATTACATCCTCATACTGATGGAGCTAAGTCAGGAAAAATAACTTAGCAGAAAAATGAGTCAGGCTAAGTCAGGCAAATTGTATAGTACCAGCGTTATTATGTTTATAAAGATTCAGCACTAGTTTGTTGCTGTAGAAAGAACTTTTTATTTACTGAAAATATGTAAGTATGTATGTATAACTGCTAAGATACACATACATAGTATCATAAAGGAATTGTTGAACATAGAGGATGGAAGTAATGCAGGTATAAGTGGTTGGGGAATGGCTGGGAGAAGGAGGGTGGTGAGAAGAGAAGAAGAAATCAGTGGGATGGAACTTATGGAAGCAATGAAGCAAGTTAAAATGGGGAAAGCCCCAGGAATTGATGGAGTGTGTGGTGAAATACTGAAGCATGGGGGAGAGATAGTAGTAGAATGGATGTGAAAGATGTGCAGATTGACCTGGGAGCAAGGTAGAGTCCTGGAGGATTGAAAGTCAGGTATAATTATTCTCCTGTACAAAGGAAAAGGGGAAAAAGAAGTGTGTGGTAATCACAGGAGCATTTGCCTTCTTAGTGTAATAGGAAAAGTATATGGCAGGGTACTTATTGACAGAATTAGGGAAATAACAGAGGAATTAGTTGGAAAGATACAGGGAGGTTTTAGGAAGGGAAGTGGTTGTGTAGATCAGGTATTCATTCTTTGATCTTTAGTGGAAAAGTTTCTTGAGAAGGGAAAGAAGTTGTATGCAGCCTTCATGGATTTGGAGAAAGCATATGACAGGGTGGATAGACAAGGATTGTGGAAAGTATTAAGAATGTATGGGATAGATGGGAAGTTGTTGAAGACCATGAAGAATATGTATGAGGTTGCTAAGGCTGCAGTGTGTGTGGATAATGAACTGAGTGAATTTTTTTCTATTTGAAGGTTGGATTGAAACAAGGATGTGTCGTGTTTCCTTGGCTGTTCAATCTGTATATGGATGGGGTAATAAAAGAGATACAAGGTAGGGCAGTGGATGTTGGAGTGGCTCTAGTGAGAGAGGGCAGTGTTTGGAAACTCCCTGTACTGTTGTTTGCAGATGATACTGTGTTGTTAAGTGAAGATGATGGGGAACTGCAAGGCATGGTGGATGAGTTTGGGAGAGTGTGTAAGAAACAATCTAAAAGTGAATGCAGTATAGGGAAGAGTAAAGTTATGGTCTTCGAGAGATGTGATGTCAGTGAATGTACAGTGAGGTCGGATGAGGAGGAAATGGAAGCTGTGAGTGCGTAGAATGATGAGTAGGGATGGAAGTTTAAAGGGTGATGTGCTTGCAAGGGTAAAACAAGGAAGAAAAATTGCTTGTTCCTTGAAAGCAGTGATAAGAAACAGTGAAGTGAGCATGGAAGTGAAAAAGCTACTACATGACAGTATTGCGAGACAAACTTGAACATATGGAAGTGAAGCTTGGACCGTGTTGGAGGGATAGAAGGCAAGAGTGAGAGCAATGGAAATGAGTTATTTGAAAGGAGCATGTGGAGTCACATGGAGAGACAGACCAACAAATAAGGAAGTGAAGGAGCGTCGTGGTGTGGATGTGGATGTGATAGGAAGCGTTAGGAGAAACACACTGAGGTGGTTTGGCCATGTGGAGAGGATGGAGAGTGATAGACTGATGAGGAGGGTGTATGTGAGTGAGGTGGAGGGGGTAAGAGGGAGGGGGATGCCAAGGATGAGATGGAGGGATGGAGTGGAGAGGTATATGACAGAGGGGTGTGTGGACTGGAAGCAGGGCTATGAAATGGCATGGGACAGGGTGACATGAAGGCAATTTGTTTGTGGCCACCCCGTACGGGCTTAAGGCGTCTGGCAATAAATAGATAGATCATCATCATTATCATCATTCTGACCCCCTTTCCCACGTAAGGGCAGGGTGAGGTGGGGTCCTGAAAGCCAGAAAAAATTAACAGAATGAGATACCAATCAAAGTCTGCTAAATGAAATGGGCCACACCAACCATTCACTTACCATTTAAGCCACCATAATGCAGGCTCCAACTGACAGGTCAATAGAGTACTTATTCCACACATAGCTTTACATTAACCTATCCAGCAGTGTCAATTTGATGACTGTCATTTTAAAACAGGTGCCAAACCCTGGTCATAGACTCTGCACAAAATTCATCCAGTTAGCTCAATTGCTTGTCAGTTCCCTAAGCTTCAAGAGCTGCCATACCCTTCTCTCTCACACACTCATTTGCCATGTCTATCCACCTCTTTCTTGGCCTACTGTGCCTCCTTCCACCTTCTAACTTGGTCAGATATTCCCTTTTCATCACTTTATTCACTCCCATACTCTCCACATGTCCACACCATCTGTGTATTCTCTCTCCAGTTCTGGTGTCCACAAATTACCTTACTCAGTATCTTGTAGGAATCATGTTATTTATTATCCTCTTAATTCCCTGCACACTCCACACATTCTTCAAGAGTCCCATCTCCATTGCTCTTACTTCTGTATTTTCATATTCATGCCACACCATAGTCTCACATCCATACACTAGACACTAAAACCCCATGCAAGTCTTTCACATCTGCCATATTCAGACCTCTGTTTCTTATCAAGGTCTTTACAGCACCAGCCATTTTTCCCTGTTCCACGTTACCTTTCACTTCTTTTGCATATACTGGTACAGTATACTCGTCTCTTTTATAACTTCACCCAATTACTTAAACTCTCTCAAAACTCTCAACCATTAAAGTTTCTCTCTCTCTCTACATTCAGTGTAACACTAGGAGTAATCTGCTATCCCAACAACCATCGCTTACTTTCAAGGCAAACCACTCAGAGACATCTGCAAAACTGCATCAGTCTACCAAACTCACCTCCAACTTGCAACCAAAACCCCATCATCTCCTTACATCAGACCTGAGATACTCAAGCCTTCACCATTCATTACCAATACTATCCCTCCCTCCATTACTCATGTTTTGACTGCTCTCATAACACCATCAATACAAATATTGAACAGCCTTGAGGATATCACACAACCTTACCTCATACCAACAGTGATCCAGAACCAATCACTTAGTACAGGCAGTCATGATTAAGTCAACAGTTTTCATACAAATAGTGCCTGCACTGTGAATTAAGGGAATACCTGGCATATTAGTTTTATAAACAGCAATGAAACTTTAGTAGACAATTAATCTGTAAAGAAAAAAAAAAAAATGAAAAAGGTAACACAGTGAGAACTTCCTGTACAAGCAGTTCTTCATCCATCCATCAACCAATCCTATGTTGCCCCATGAGGAGTGTAAGAGCCCAAGGCTAGGCAAACTGGTCCTGATATTTAAGATGAGAGTGACCAACCTCACTCATCCCTGAATGGCATTATGTGAGCAATAAACCCCAACCATCTTTTGGATATAAACCTACACGGGCTCAATCCGATTGGAGCTCCTTAATTACCCACAAAACCACCAGGCACCATAATTTGGTTATATGGTTACCACAGAGCATAGTAAATGATTTTCTGGTGTACAGGAAACTCATTATACAATAAGTCGAATATGCATTCCAAAACTTCACAAGCTTTCCCTTTTAACTGGTAATGTATTTCTGAGAAAACTGAAGAATCTGCATTTTAGGTATCCACAGCACTTTAACTGGCAATATTCCTGTCATTTACTGCACACCTGAAGCAAAAAAAAGAACATACAAAAAGCAATGCTGATGATGACTTAATTTACTACTCTAGGACAATAGTGAACAGACAGCATTATGTCATCCTAATACTGTATTTCATTAATACAGACATTCTCCTTACTGGTCACTCTTGATCTGGAAAATTACATTTACACTTGTGTGCTAAAGTTTTTGGCCACCCTTTAACTCAAACCTTGGCTCAATAAGTCATTGCCAGGGTTTCACACTGAGTGAAGACATGTCGTACAGTAATGTATTAAGACAGCAGGTTGAAGCTTTGCTAGACTGAATGAAAAACAGTTTATAATTACACTTTCACTTATTCAGTTCAGGAAAATCCAAAAAGCAGGTCTTTATTTCAGCTAAAAATAGTGGTAGAGAGTGGGCACAAACTACGGTTCATGGGTGTGCTGTTAGGGAAAATGTTACATTGTTAAACACGACAGTTATTACAGTACAGTGTCATTTTTTATTATTACTAAATTACAACAGTATCTTTACTTATATCTAAAAATCTATTAAGCCCTTACAAAACAAGTATTCTTTCCAAGATTTCTGACATTAGTTTACAGCTGACTCTTGAGGTTTGCATAAAATCATACATTCCATGCTACAACACTACAATATTTCATTCATTCATCATCTAATCCGGTGCTGTCCCACACGAAATGTAGAAGCCAGGGTCTAGGCAAGTTGGTCCTGACATTTAAGATAAGAGTTACCAGCCTCACTCATCCCTGAGTGGCATTATGTGAGCAATAAACCGCACCCACCCCTTAGATATAAACCTGCATTGGCTCAATCCGACTGGAGCACCTTAACTGCCCACTGAACCACCAGGTGTCATAAGTAGGTTATATGGTTACCACTCAGCATAGTAAATGGTTTCATGGTGTACAGAAAACCATTTGGCCTGTCATTCAGTGCAAAGTCACCTGTAGACAGAAGGAAGAGGAAAGAATGAAGGAAAGAAAGACAGAAGAGGAAGGATGGAAAGAAAGAAGAGAGGAAAGGGCAGGCACCCAAGAGCAGCACTACATTGAGTGAGTGGATGGTGAGTGCCCCCACCAACCACATTATTATTATTATTATTGTTATAGGAAGCGTTATGAGGAACACACTGAGGTGGTTTGGCCATGTGGAGAGAATGGAGGGTGAAAGACTGACGAAGGGAGTGTATTTGAGTGAGGTGGAGGGGGGAAGAGGGAGGGGGAGGCCGAGGATGAGATGGAGGGATGGGGTGGAGAGGTATATGAGAGAAGGAGGTGTGAGTTGGGAGCAGGGCAGTGAAATGGCAGGGGACAAGGCAACTTGGAGGCGATTTGTTTGTGGCCACCCCAAACGGGATTGAGGCGTCTGGCAATCCATCATCCAATCCTACATTGCCCCACAGGGAGCGTAGGAGCCCGGGGCTAGGCAGTTGGTCCCGACATTTAAGATGAGAGTGACCAGCCTCACTCATCCCTGAGTGGCATTACATGAGCAATCAACCCCAACCACCCCTTGGATATAAACCTTCACCGGCTCAATATGACTGGAGCGCAATAATTACCCACTAAACCACCAGGTGCCAAAATTTGGTTATAAGGTTACCACCCAGCATAGTAAATGGTTTCCTGATGTACAGGAAACCATTTGGGTTGTCACTCAGTGCAGAGTCATCCACAGGCAGAAGGAAAAGGAAAGAATGAAGGAAAGAAAGACCAAAGAGGGAGTGTAAAGGCACCCGTAGGCAGAAGGACAAGGAAAGAATGAAGGAAAGAAAGACAGAAGAGGACGGAAGGAAAGAAGGATGGAAGAGAGGAAAGGGCAGACACCCTAGAGCAGCACTACATTGATTAAGTGGATGGTGAGTGCCCCCACCTACCACTAATTGTTGTTGTTATTATTGTTATTATTATTACAGACTATTATTATTATTATTTATGTGTCTGACTCTGGGCACAGGCTTCACAGCCTGTTCCCAAGGCACAGTAGTCCTCCCACATACCATACACCTTCACATGTCTGTTGCAAAATACATGTACACAACCCTTGCATTGATGTAACTCAAGTATGATCAATGGCATGTTAGGGAGCATGCACTGCAAAAAGTACAGTGGTGGCATACACAGTAATAATGGCGACCATATCTTTAAACTACCGACTGCCTGTCAAAGGAATGAAACTGTCACTTAGTAGTCCTTCAGTCACTGCTCAGCAGAGCATGCTATGAAAAGCACAAAGGTTCCCATCAATTAAAGGTGTCAAGTTGTGACTGATATATACTGTACGACAAGTCATATTATCTTAAATACTATTCACGAATGCCACAAAACTCAACACCCAAGTACACTTGAGTCCTGTAACTATGCATTCTGTATACTGTACAGTACTATTTATCATCATCATAAAACACCATTCGATTAACAAATAGTTGATGGAGGGAGCCTGAGCAACAAAAGTCAAACAATAGTGGATGCCAGCAACTTTGTGTCCACTGAAAATGACCATTCAATCTGATGTTCCTATGTACCGTAATTACAGTATCGCACAACTATAGACGCGGAGCATGACTCTGAGGTTGTCATTATCATACCATGGCAACCTGCCATTCAAAACTGCATCCGATTTTGTATCATATTATATATGAACCATATTATTATGCGCGAATATATTATACACGAATATTATTATACATGAATTACGTGTCTCATACACAAAATCAGACGCACTTTTGAATGGTAGGTTGCCAGGGCACGATAATAACAACCTCAGAGGCGCATGCCGCGACTATAATAAGGAATGAGAACAGAATGAATTATTCATTCATTCATCCATCATCCAATCCTGTGTTGCCATATGAGTAGCATAGGAGCCAGGGGCTAGGCAAGTTGGTCCTGACATTTAAGATGAGAGTGACCAGCCTCATTCATCCCTGAGTGGCATTACTCGAGCAATAAACCCCAACCATCCCTTGGATATGAACCTACCCAAGCTTAATTCAATTGGAGCACCTTAATTACCCACTAAACCACCAGGTGCCATAATTTGGTTATATGGTTACCACCCAGCATAGTAAATGGTTTCCTGGTGTACAGGAAACCATTTGTCTTGTCACTCAGTGTAGAGGCACCTGTAGACAGAAGGAAGATGAAAGAATGAAGGAAAGAAAGACAGAAGAGGAAGGAAGGAAAGAAGGAAGAAAGAGAGAAAAGGCCAATCACCTGAGAGCAGCACTATATTGAGTGAGTGGATCACTATCATTATTATCATAACTATTTCTCATTAATAAATACCCTTAAGACAATCCATAAAAAAAAGAAAACAACAAAAGCAGAAAAATCAACAGAGTACCCAGCATTGCAGGACATACCCTGTACAGTATTTATATCTATTCACTCATTGCTCTGATCTCTGACATTCTCATATACATTCATTCATTCATTCATTGCCAGACGCCATGTATCCCAAACTCATATACAACAATAATAATACTGTGCTAGGGTTGTTGTTGTTGTGGTCACAGGCTCATCTGGATGTAAACCCATAGACTGGAGCCTCAAACTGTTCTTCTTCCTGCAGTCCAATATTCCCTCAAATGGATGGAGTTGAGGGATGTTTGATAATTAGGCAGTAGAGCCATCCAATACTGGTGCCACAATGTGATGGCATCCCTCTCCCGCACCCATAATAAGGGTAAGAGATGAAAGCAGAAGAGGTAAAAATGGCAAAAGCTAAGCACAAACTGTACTACTCCCATTGATGCAAATGGGACTCAAGGCTAAGCTTCCATATTCTGGAACATGATAAACCTATGCCCGTGACAGCAATTTTTACAGGGTATGCTGCTAATTCTCTTACTTTCACTTTTTTTTTTTTTTTCTGCATCTTACCTCACTTCTCATTCATCCAGTCCCTCCATTTCATACTCAGTCTCCTCCTCACCCTCTCTCCTTTCACTTGAATCCAGGGGCGTACCTAGAGATTTGGGGGCCCGGGGGGCTAAGGTCTTTGCAGGGCCCCGCAAAGAACCTAGCCCCCCAAATTCTCAACACTTATCTAATATCTCAGCCAGGGTTGTCGGGATGATAAATATACAGTATATATTTTTAAATATTAATAAAAAAAGCTTATAAATTTTTTAATTTTTTTTTGGGCCCCCCCTCAATTGGGGGCCCGGGGGGCAGTTTCAAACAGCCCCCCCATCCCCCCCTCAGGTACGCCACTGCCTGAATCTCGTAGTCTTCTAGTCAATTGTCTCCACTAAACCACCAGACTTCCTAAATATTAACAGTAATAGCACCCTGCCCTGGGGTGGGAAGGGAGGTCTGGATGATGATGATAATAATAATAACAATAATAATAATAATAATAATAATAATATTAATTGGTGGTAGGTGTGGGTGCTCTCCATCCATTCACTTGATGTAGTGCTGCTCTCGGGTGTCTGTCATTTCCTCTCCTCCATCTATCCTCTTCCGTCTTTCTTTTCTTCATTCTTTCCTCGTCCTTCTGCCTATGAGTGACTTTACACTCCCTCTTCTGTCTTTCATTCTTTCCTCTTCCCTCCACCTATGGGTGACTCGACACTGAGTGACAAGGCAAATGGTTTCCTGTACACCAGGAAACCATTTACTATGCTGGGTAGTAACCATATAACCAAATTATGGTGCCTGGTGGTTTTGTGGGTAATTAAGGTGCTCCAATTGGACTGAGCCTGTACAGGCTTATATCCAAGGGGTGGTTGGGGTTTACTGCTCATGTAATACCACTCAGCGATGAGTGAGGCTGGTCACTCGCATCTTAAATGTCAGGACCAACCTGCCTAGCCCCGGGCCCCTACGTTTCTCTTGGGGCAACATAGGATTGGATGATAGATGGATGATAATAATAATAATAAATTCATAAATAAATAATAAATTCAATAATAAATTCATAAATAAAAGAGGTACAAGTTAGGGTAGTGGATGCTGGAGTGGCCCTGGTGAGAGAGGATATAGTGTTTGGAAACTCCCTGTACTGTTGTTTGCAGATGATACTGTGTTGTTGAGTGAAGACGAAGGGGAGCTGCAAGGCTTGGTGGATGAGTTTGAGAGAGTGTGTAAGAAACGGAACCTAAAGGTGAATTTAGGGAAGAGTAAAGTGATGGTCTTTGAGAGAGGTGAAGTTAGTGAATGTACAGCGAGGTTAGATGGTGAGGAATTGGAAAATGTGAGTACGTTTAAGTATTTGGGTAGTGTGATGAGTAAGGATGGAGGTTTGGAGGGTGAAGTGCTTGAAAGGGTACAGCAGGGAAGAAAGGTTGCTGGTTCCTTGGAAGCAGTGATAAGAAACAGGGAAGTGAGCATGGAAGTGAAAAAGTTACTACATGACAGTATTGTGATACCAACTCTAACGTACGGAAGTGAAGCTTGGACATTGTTGGAAGGACACAAGTCAAGAGTGAGAGCAGTGGAAATGAGTTATTTAAGAGGAGCCTGTGGAGTCACATGGAGAGACAGGCTGACGAATGAGGATATAAAGGAGCGTTGTGGTGTGGATGTAGATGTGATAGGAAGCGTTATGAGGAACACACTGAGGTGGTTTGGCCATGTGGAGAGGATGGAGGGTGAAAGACTGACGAAGAGAGTGTATGTGAGTGAGGTGGAGGGGGGAAGAGGGAGGGGGAGGCCGAGGATGAGATGGAGGGATGGGGTGGAGAGGTATATGAGAGAGGGGGGTGTGAGTTGGGAGCAGGGCAGTGAAATGGCGGGGGACAGGGCGACTTGGAGGCGATTTGTTTGTGGCCACCTCAAACGGGATTGAGGTGTCTGGCAATAGATAGATAGATAGATAAATTCATTCATTCATCATCCAATTCTACACTGAAACCTTACTCATCTCCCCCACAAACACTCCCACGTCAGGCCATTTGTCCCACAGATTCGTGGGAAATTCCCACGAAGTGGCATCCTGATGGAACTGTCTATTGTCATTTGCATATAAAGTGGCCACCGATACCTTCCCGATTTCATGTTCAACTACCAATTTGTTTCGGTTTTACAATTCAATTCGGCAAAAATTAGTTTTTGTTTTTTTTCCCAGCTATTGTTCCATGCGTGGTCACTTCAGGATTTCTATTGATTATTATATGTAGAACTAAAGCGAATATAATTAACAGAAACGTCGGTAAGTGTAGAAGGAATGCCATAAAAATACGACTCAAGTTCGGGGAACTACAACATGGCGGCTAAGGAAGAATTCATTGAAGAAATCTTTAACTCGAGTAGTTCTGCGAACGAAGACGAAATAGTTCACATCATACTGAATGACGAAGAGAGTCAGTGTCCCGAGGCTGGAAGTGCTGCGCTTGATAATTGCACTTCACAGGTCATAGCCGAGGGAGATGACACAGATAATCAGCAAGACAGTGGTCAGTAGTATATGCCATTTTGTTCACTGAATTTTGCTAGGTAGAGTATCGAATTTCCGGTGAATTAACGGACACCGAAATTAATATTCTTATTAATGGACCAGTAATTTCAAGCACTTTCTCTTCAATAAGCATCCGTTGCAAGTCCTTTTATTAATACATTTCCACACGGGAGCTGCTTTTACATATTTTCTATCATTCACAGATTGTCTTTTATCAATAGCATTTCAAAATACTGTACTTGAACTGCATTTGTGGTTTTTCAATATTATCCAAGTGAGGGATGAGGATTACCATTCATATGCTACCTAGGAGAAAATTGACTCGACGAAAATTGTGTGTCCCACCTCACCAATAATATTGTATGTTTGTTATTTTATTCTTGTTACTTTCGGAGGCTATATTCAGCTTGGGAAGGATATAAAACTGGAGGAATTTGCCACAAGCCTTCATTAACCCTTTCACAGGGCATATTACTCCATATTGTTTGTCAGTTACATCACATTTCTTCTGCGTACAGGGTGACCCAAAATGAATGCAACTCATAAAAGTGTGTCATGTATACAACAGATGAGATTATTTTAATTTTGCATTCATGTTAAGCTGAGTTGATAACAAAACAGTCCTGAAAGTTTTGGTTCTGCAATTCAAATGGTCTGTTGTGTATGACCTTTCCAAAATGTGTACTAAATAATCATCTCCTTGTCACAGGCACACCTGAATGTGAAATTGTCAATTACGCAGAAACACTCCTCTCTTCGGATGGCACTGATGTTGACTGTGATTTCTGTTTTCAGATCTCAGATTGTCTGGGGATGGTTTTCATAAACATGATCCTTCAGGTAATCCCACAGATAGAAATCTGGGGGATTTAGGTTGGATGAGTGGGCAGGCCCACTTAGGGTCACACCTCCTACTGATCAGTTGAAACCCCGAATCATTGTCGCAGCCACATCATCGTTTGGGTTGAAGTGTGTGAGGTGGCCCCATCTAGCTGGAACCATTGCTTCCCATGAGTGATACCCGTATGTCTTCATAGTGCTATGGGTTGCATTCATTTTGGGCAACCCTGTAAAATAATTTTTCAGGGTGTGCCTGGCTGAAATTGCCATTTTCCAGGAGCCTTGTGGGAAACTGGACACTTAAGCTAGGCACAGCTTGAAATATTTTGTTCATGTTATGTTCAATGATTGTAATGTACAGTCGGCCTAAGAAGTGACGGCGGAGTATCCAGAAGTTTTCGGTCAGCGATAGTGCACATACTCTTCCTTATATCTCTACGAGGTGAAACCTAATACGTAAAATTGTTACAAAAAACAATAAATCAATGCTAGAGTACCTGTATATTTCAAAATTGTAGAAAGCAGTTCGTTAGTTACAATAATAGGAAATTCTAAACGGAAAGTAATCCCTCTAATATCCGAACGCCCAATATCCGAACGCCCAATATCCGAACATCCCCACTAACTGGACATAATTGTCCCAGGATCCAATATTCCCAAAATGGGCCAAAAACCGCAAAAAATTTGAAAAAAATCCGACTTTTTTCCCACCCGTAATTTAAAATTGCCGCGTGGTGCCGAACAGCTGTTACACCATGGTCCCTTCACCCCTTCCTTCCTCCCCCCTCCCCCCTCCCCTGTCAGGGTTGCCATTTGGTATTTTTCATTACCAAGTGTGGGCCAATTTTATAACGAAAAATTCGTTTGGGAATGAATCAGAATAATGCATTACCAAATGGATTTTTCACATGTAACGGCCATGCCACGTTGAGTACACCGCTTCCCGTCCGATCAGCGAAGTTAAGCAACGTTGGGTCTGGTTAGTAATTGGATGGGTGACCGCCTGGGAACACCAGATGCTGTTGGCATCCCTACATGTCAAGTGGGATTGGTGGAGGATTAGTGCCCCTCCCTGTAAAACAATTAACTCTAAGCCCTTGACCACCCCATTTGGGATACATGGCATCTGGCAATGGATGGATGGATGGATGAGGATACACAGGATGGAGATGGTGGATTGTTTGCTCTCTCTGATTAATCTGCTACCCTACATAGCGTGATAATAATCCACATGGTGTTAATTATAAGGAGAGTGATTACATGTATTTCCACTTGTATATATAATTAGTGAATAATAAATGCTAGCTTTACGAATTTGGTAATGAGAAGTTAAATTTGGTAATGAAAGTTGAGGAGATCGGTAATGTGGCCGTTGCGATCTGGCAACTCTGTTACCCCCCCATCATCAATAGTCACAGCCTAACTTCGATCGAGAGCAGATACTTATAGCAGTCCAAGCCACAGGTGCTTGTTTTTTGTGAATAAACAGTGAATAAACTGCAATACTTCGCCACTAGAACACACGGGAATTTACAGTGTTGTGCAGTGTTAAGAAATTAGAATTTAGAGTGCAGAGGATAACTGTGGACTGCAAACTGGCGGTTCAAACCAGTCCAGGAGCCACGAACTTGTAAGTACCCAGAATGTTTAATATTGTATAAACTCACCACTAAAACCTCATTTTATGGTTCTTTTGCATTTATTTCAGTCTTTTATGTCCCTTATTGGTGTGATTTGGGTCTTAAATAGGTGCAATGCATGTCCAAAGGGAGTTGTATAGGTGTTTTTCTGAGTTAGGGTCCATAAGTACAAGTCCAGGAGGCTGGTGCCCAATATCCGGACAGGATCACTATCCGGACATGCCTTTGGCTCTATTACATCGGATATTGGAGGGATTACTGTACAGTAATTGAAATTTCACAACAATCGCTCAGGGACTGTCAGGATAATTTGTGGAGTTCAATTCTAGTATGGTAACATGCAATAATTTTTTAGTAGTGTAAGACTGAACAGAAGGGAGCTTCAATAAGCAATTAAAATTAGTAATTATTATTTATAAAATAATTTCCGTTACAATACTAGGGAATAATTTAAAATCGTTGATTTCCGTTTCCAACTTCTCAATGGACATCGACAGAAAGCTGGAAGGCGGCGTAAAGCCAGTAAGCTATTTTAAATGTTTCCATCAACACGCACGAAAGGAGATAATATTTATTCAAAGACATGCAGCTGTTACACTGCCTTTGACCAGTTTTTGATTAAGAAAAATCTCTGGAATATTTTATATAAACCAGAGGGCTATCTGTGAAAGAAGTATAAAAAAAGAACCTCGAAATTTGTCTGGAAGTCGGAGCTCCTCGGAGAATGCTAACTTCTGTCATAGTCTGGTATCCTCAGTGCATAATCGATTAGCAAGAGTAATAAAATGCGAGGTTTATAAACAAATCATTGAGGTCAAAACCTCCAAATCAGCATTTTCTGTTCAGCAGGACATTATAGTTTATTTAAAATGACAGATATTAAGATTAAAAGATGGAGTAAAGAGTGTGTGCTTTTGCACTGCAAGAGTTTTTGATCTCATGCTTTGGTCCTGTTTATTGCCTGGTGTAAGAGAAAAAGGCAGAATCTGTCATACCTCCTTACAAGTAAAAATAATTTTGTATTAATTGGGAATAAAGTTGCTAATTATAATTGTTACTGGCAAGAGGAAGACGGAAGAAAAGGCAGGATGGTCTTGTTGCTAAATTTCATTGTTATGGCATCCTTATTGTTGCTGTATCATCACCATAGCATTTGAAAATAAGGCAATGTATTGCAGTCACAAGAATTTTCCTTAACTGGTCTTCAAAACTAGAGCATCTGTATTTGAAATCCTGGGAAACAAATAAATGAGGAACACTGAGTTATAGGCCTACTGCCCACCGTGCGCGGAGTAATACATTTGACATTCATTCAGATCAGAAAAGGTAACTAAGTGTTAACTTCTAATATATCACTGCTTCCTGTTATTCATTTTACACCATTCTTAGCGCGATATAATATATATTTGATATGATGTGATGAAGGCTTTGAATGTTTACCTTATATTCACTGTTTTCATTGAACGTATGGCAGTGCAGAGTGACTGAAGCAATCTGAAACTCTGCCATCACTTGTTGGGGCGACTGTACAGTAGAGAGAAATATAATGAATTAGGGTGGTTGCCTTTCAGAGTAGGTGTTCCGAATGTTGGTCCAACTCAGTGACAGAATAACACATCAGGGGCAGGATACTCGAAGCCTCATGTAATTTACATGAGCAAACACCCTGTAGCTTTCTTAGGTTAAGGGAATTTCCAGTGTGGTTACTATCCTTGTTACAGGCCATATTCAAAGCTTATTTACACCCAAGTATCTACCAGTAATATAATATAGCACTAGCCATGTGTGTGTGTGTGTGTGTGTATTTTGGACAGCTGAAACACATTCAAATTGCACCAAGATTGGCACAAAAATCGCAAAAAAATTTGCTGATGTGAAAAAACATGGTCCCATCACGATTGAAAAACTTTTACCATATTTAATGAGCGATCACACTCTGACAAAAAAACGTCGCTCCAGGCACCCGCAGTGGGATCTCCATAGAATTTTTTGCCTTAGGTACAGCTAAAATAAACTACAGCAGTGCAAGAGCCCTCTGCAGGAGCAAGTGCAAGGGGCCTGAAGGGCCCACGAGCACTTGTCCAATCTATTGTATGCCCTCATGTAAATTGTGCATTGGCTGTAAGTCACTCAGCCAATCACAATGTAGGTTTATGTATTGAGTTTAAAGAGGATTCTACCCAACTTCAAAACATGAATGCAGGCAGCTCAGCCGATCACCATAAATAAACATGGTTATCGGAGTAAGGCGGATGGAGGCTGTTATGGTTTTAGCTACTTGAGCAGTACACATGTCTGGAGATGCAATGGTTTCATTCATGAAATAAAGAATTAACATAGTTACCAGTGCGATGAAATACTGAATCGGCACTTTTAATAGGAAAATATACAGTATATATACCGGTGTATATATATATATATATATATATATATATATTAACATATATGTTCATACACACCTAATATTTTGAAATATGATCACAAATTGTGCCTAATATAATTATTGATAATTAATCAGGATTCAGAGTAAAAATGTGCTAAAGTTAGTGGATATTTTCTCTTTAAGATTGACCTCGACAGACTTCTGTTTTGCATAAGTATTGATTTACAGTGGAAACAAATGTATTTTCTTGTTAAGTCAATATTTATACAAACTACAGTCTGTCAAGCTGAGTTGTCAGGCTAAAAGCAAAACGCTTCTGTTAACTTTAGGTAGTGTTTGCTCTGAAACTCGATTTTTTTATCTGTTAAATTCAACACAAAATTTTGACCGGATTTCAGATAATTAGGTGTGTGTGAACCTATATGGTGATAAAAATTATAATATTTTACATTTTTATCTGTCTATTGCCAAATACCTTAATTCCATGAGGGGTGGCCACGAACAAATTGCCTCCATGTCGCCCTCTCCCCCAGCGTTTCACTGCCCTCCCCCCAGCTCACACACCCCTCTCTCATATACCTCTCCACACCATCCCTCCATCTCCTCTTTGGCCTCCCCTTCCCTCTTCCCCCCCCTTCCACCTCTTTCACATACCGGTACACTCTCCCCATTTGTCTCTTGCCCTCCATGCTCTCCACATGGCCAAACTACTTCAGTGTATTTCTCCTAATGCTTTCTATCATATCCACATCCACACCACAATGCTCCTTCACTTCCTTATTGGTCAGTCTGTCTCTCCATGTAACTCCACATACTCTGCTCAGAGAACACATTACCAGCTGTGATAGCGAAGCTGGTATTTTTTTCAAATTGTCTATCTGTCTGTGTATCTGTTATAGTAGCCGCAGCGAGAAATGAACGCTGTGGTGGGGCAGCCGGGATGACCTGGGATTCCCCCACTGTAGCCATATCCACATGTCACCGACCATCGGCCACCGCTGCAGCCCCGCTCCATGATCCTTACCCTGTGTCTCTGGCTTTCTCTTTCTCTCTCGGTTTCTATATAAACTGGTGTATTTCCGAAACTAATTATGAAATTATTATGACTTTTGTTCCACACCACCTTTGAGGTAAAAATCAAGGAGAGTTTTCTGTATAAAGGTTTCCCCTCCCCTCCTAAATGTGGCATATGAGCGGGGGAGTGCGGCCTTGCCGATACCTCCGCCTGACCTATAATTATACACTCGCAAGAACTGACCTGCCCTCAGACAAGGGGGGGGAAACCTTTATACAGAAAACTCTCCTTGATTTTTACCTCAGTGGTGGTGTGGAACAAAAGTCATAATAATTTCATAATTAGTTTCGGAAATACACCAGTTTATATAGAAACTGAGAGAGAAAGAGAAACCCAGAGACACAGGGTAAGGATCATGGAGCGGGGCTGCAGCGGTGGCCGATGGTCGGTGACATCCTACCTCTATGGTCGGTGACATGTGGATATGGCTACAGTGGGGGAATCCCCGGATTTCCGGCTGCCCCACCACAGCGTTCATTTCTCACTGCGGCTACTATAGCACTGTAACTTCACAACCACTTAAGACATCATCACAAAATTTTACAGGTATGTAGTAGGGATGAAAATCTCCTACAAGTTCGAAATGGGTGAAAGTAGGTCAAGGTCTGTGTCTGTTACCACAATAACATTGCAGCTGCTCAAGATATCATCACAAATTATTACAGGGGTTTAGTAGGGCTGAAAATCTACAAGTGTGTAGTAGGGATGAAAATCTACAAGTCTGAAATTGGTGAGAGTAGGTCAGGGTCTGTGTGTCTGGTAGCAATTTTGCAGCCACTCAAGGTATCATCACAAAATTTTAACAGGTAGGTAGTAGGGATGAAAATCTCCTGCAAGTTTGAAATTGGTGACAGTAGGTCAAGGTTATATTCCGAGTCGTGCTAGACATGTATCGGCTTGCGGCTGGTGTGATTCCCCCCCTTGGGGGGACTTCTAGTTTTGATATTATTGTTATTATTGATATTATTCTTTCAGAATGAAAGACTGACTAAGAGGGTGTATGTAGGTGAGGTGGAGGGAGGGGTAGACCGAGGATGAGGTGGAGGGATGAAGTTGAGAGGTGTATGAGGGAGGGGGGGGTGAGTTGGGGGGAGGGTAGTCAAATGGTGGGTGACAGAGTGACTTGGAGGCGTTTTGTCTGCGGCCACCCTTTGCGGGATTAGGGCGTCGGGCAATAGATAGATAGATAGATAGTTTCAGACAAAAACACAGTTATGAGATTTTGATTCATTTTTGCAGTATTTTGGACACTTATAAGACACTTTTCTTCAGTGGCATTTTTGTTGCAAATTATTTTTATTTTACTTCTGAATTTTAGGCTGGGTTAGGTTTGATTAAGTTATCTTTAAAAAAAAAAAAAAAAAAAAAAAAAAAATGCCATAGAAGAAAAGTACCTTAGAATTGTCCAAAACACTGAAAAAATTGGATCAAAATCTCATAGTTGTGTTAAGGCTGAAGCTTTCATTTTACTACATTTCCACCAGGGCTGTGGAGGCGGTATCCAAAACGCCCAGCTCCAGCTCCTTGATTTCATGTGTGTCCGACTCCAACTCCGCTCCTTAGACTTTCTCTATGATAAATTTGTCACGATGAGCCTTCTTTGACTTGCACATGCTCAAAATTCCCACCTAACAGCTTATGGGCAGTGGCAGACGCTTCCATGTCACTTTATACAGTACTACTGTGTAACCATTTCGTTCCTAGTAATTTCATATTAAAAAAACTCCATCCATCATCATCCAATCCTACGTTGCCCCATAAGGAGCGTAGAAGCCCGGGGCTAGGCGAGTTGGTCCTGACATTTAAGATGAGAGTGACCAGCCTCACTTACAGCACCTCCAACCCTGCTGAAAGTCACAGTCATGAGCTATGGGCCAATATGATGATGCTCTTGTTTTGAGCATAAGTTGTAAGAACACCATGTAAGTTACAGCGGAGAATTACAACCAGATATGGTGGCCTCCATGCTTTGACTGTGGCTTGTAAGAACCTCATCATTGTTACCTCGAGTCACATGGAACTCGGTGAGAAACTTGAATGTAAATCCATTCAAGGATCTGGCACCAGATACAAAAAGCCCTCCTTATTATGTCACTTTGGGGGGGTGGGGGTGGGAGGTGCTTAGTCTGCATTAGACTTAAAAAAAATAATAATAATAAAGTTCTGCTGTTTCCTATGCTGATCTGCCAATTTGTCCAATTTATGCCCTGGATGTGTGGAAAAAGGTGTGATATTTTGGAACATATCCCTGACAAGGACCATCTATTATAGATAACAGAATAGGTGGATTTCAGAGCTGGTGTTCTGGGTGCCGGCACTGCTCAGTGTGGGTCGGGAGCAGCAACGCATTACTGTCACCCAAGAGGAGTTGCAGCGACGTGTGGCTCCACCAGAATGTCTCAGGTGGGTAATGGAACTACAATATGGTTATTTTAACTTGATAAAAATCCCTATACCTTTCAACTTAAGCTCATCAAATGTTACACAGCCAGAGGTTAGTCTTCAAGGTGAAAGGTATAGTGATTTTTATCCTCCCAGCTTCATTCTGATTGCCTCTTTTAGCTGTCATAATTCTGATGCATATTAGGCCCCATCAATGGTCTGACCTTGCAAGTACCATAGCTAATCATGAGAACTCCCTCAGTGTCCCAAAGCCCTGAGGCCATCACCTTGGTGACGGATGCCACTTGCTTGAATATTTTGGAAAGTGGAGAACCATGGTGTTTCCAATGCTTGCTTTGATTCTTTGATTCAGGTTCGAAGTGGTGAACCCATGTCTCATCTTGGGTCACAAATTTCTGTAAGAAATTGGCTGGATCAGCTTGGAAAAAAGCTAAAAGTGTCCTAGAAGTTTCTAATCCAATCAGCTTCTGGTCTGGTGTCAACATTCTGGGCACCCATCTTGCAGACAGCATGTTCATACCTAAGGTGTCAGTCAAAACAATGCACACTGAGCTATCGCTGATGCCCATGATGTTGGCTGTCTGTTGCACAATCAAACGTCTGTTATTCAAGACCATGCGGTGAATGTCCTTCACTTGATTGTCCTTAGTTGGAGATTTTGGCCATCCTGGCCATGAGTCTCTGCAGATACTTGATCACAGCGTGGACTACATTCTTGTCCACATTGGGGTTTTGCTCCAGCCCACTGAATTTCAATGAGCCTCACCTGCAAACATCTAAAGATCTGAGTTTTTGTGTTTAGTCATATGAGGCTTCATAACATACAGTTGTACCCAGAAGTTGTGGTTTCTCTTGTTTTTTCTGGGTGAAGCTGAGAACTTTTTGAAGAACCCAGTTATTGGCAAAGTAAATGTTCATTTCATTTTTTTTTTCCCCTCCCTTCTGTTTCCGCAGTACAGAGTATTAAATAGAAATAGGAGCAACACATGTCTTGGGTCAGCTATAGGACAGTGGGTGCTGGGTGGCAAATAAAGTGGCTTAGTGGTATCAGGAAAGTTTTGTAAGCCATTGTCTTCACCCCAAGGAGGTACTACCATAAGAGTGGTTAGGCTACCAGCATGATTAGTAGTTGCCTAACCCTAGAACGCTGTCATCCGATGGGACAGACCCATGTGCCCTTCGTCGTGTGATCTCAAGGGCTCCCACAAGGTGGCAGCACTTGAGTGTCTGTGTATCCTCACATTTCATTTGCCTTTTGTTGAGGAAAGGTGAGTTGTTTTTCCTCTGCTTTTTCTGTGTTTTTTTTCAATTTTGTACCAGACAGATCAGATGACTGTATTACGTGTAGTATGGCATATCCATCCCGTGTATCAGATGACAGTAATAAGTGCAAAATTTTGGGAATTACAACATACAAACATTGGAGCTTGGTTGTAAACAAAAGCATCTGTATGTTTGTAGCTATGTTGATAACTATGTATGAAGCTATGTTTGTTGCTCTGTATCTGTGTACTTAACCATATAGCTATGTTTGTAGCCACATTTATGTATGTAGTTATGTTTGTAGCTATGTTGCTATGCATATACCTGTATACAGTAATTCCTCACTTATCTGGACATGCAGGATCCGGCCCTGTTCATTATCTGGGCGCTGGACCATGGCTTTATCAAACCATTATCCGAATTTACCTGCTAGTAACTGGTCGTAAAAGTCCCCGAGAACTTCGGCTGGCCAGCCGACATGTTCAGAAACTCAGTATTGTGGCTGCTGGGCTCGAGTCGTGAGTGGGAAGTAGGCCTAAGCCCACAACCAGAGCTAAAATGTCCATCCGCCCCTGTACTGAATGGTCAAAGTCGGGTGCTTGTCCGATCACTCCCAATGAACCTCGAGCACCCAAGTAATACGATTGTAACCCACAAGCAGTGTCGGAACATCCATACACATCCCCACTTAATGTCCAAAGTTGCCCAGCCACCGGAATAAGTCATTTCTAACTGCCACCAAGCCAGTAACACAGACCACAAGCTATGAGTACATGTTTGGTGACAGCGCAGCCGTTAGCCTCACTACCAAACCTCTAAAGTCACCTGGTCACCGGGAGTTGTGTTTCTGCATGGCCTCTGGGCATGTAACACTGACCGCTAGCCATGAGTAAATGTATGTTAGAAGCGCCCGCCACCTCTACTCCGAATGGCGGAAGTCCCCCAGCCTTCGGGATTAGTGTGGAAACACCCCACCACACGCCCCAGTCCATTTCCCTACTGTATGGTGATAGTCTCCTGGCAGGCTGCATTAGTCATGCACAGTCTGAGGTGGTGATGTACTAGTCATCCACTGTTATCGTCATATGAAGACCCTTGCCTGGGCAAACAGAAGTGAACCTTACATGCAGATGTCAGTTTGCAGCATTTTGCTTCCTCTGTGTTTGGAGGCAAGTGTGGGGTGTGATATGGCAGTGCTGTACTGCTTGCAGGCCTACAAGCCCACACCTCAGTTCCCACCTTTGTCTCTCCTGTGAGTGGTAACACATGCAAGTATGGCTGTGAATGGGGTTGCTTTTGTGGTGGTCCCCTACCTTCTTCAGGTTGTGGCCCTCCTCTGCTGCATTATCATGTTTGTGATGATGGTCCCACCACCACCCGAGAAGCGGAAGAGGAAGGTTTTGACCCTGGAGAAGAAGTATGAAATATTGAGCGCGGTTGACAAGGGCTGGACCACAGGATGCATACTGTTTGAATATGATCTATCCCATTCAACATTGTTTGACATCTAGAAGTGACCTGACAAGCATATGCAGTACGGATAGGACTTCAGCAAAAGCACACGTAGGGGTGACAGGAAGATCATGGCCTAGGCCTGATACGCCATTATTGACTGGTCGACATTGATGTGGTTTCACCAGCAACGTGCTGCCAGTGTGCTAGTGCATGGGACCAAGGTGAAGGCTGCAACTGAGAAGTTAGCACGCTTGCACAACGTACACGACTTCAAGAGATGGCTCTTTCGCTTCAAGCTTCAGCATGGACTTACTGGCGGTAAAGTAAATGGCAAGGCCTTGGATGCGGCAGCAGAAAAAGTAGACCTTTTTGCCAGAAAGTGCAGTGCCTGATCAAGGTCAAGGGCCTTGCCCTCAGTGAAGTCCGTAACGGTGACGAAACTGTTCTCTTCTACCGCTTATTGCCCATCAACACCCTGGCAGAGGAGGAGAAGTATCAATGAGCATTGCCACAGATAGACATAGAGAGATAGGAAGGTTGGTTGTAGATTGTCGAAGCACCTCCAGTATAAATTCGTGAGGCGTTGTGTGGGTGAAACTTGCCGGTGCTTAGGAAAATGGTGTATCGTCGACTAGAGTCAATAGGTAGGTCTTTCTCTCTTTCTCACCTTCCCTTTGTGTATCATAAGCGAGGTGAGTTACAGAGCACTCTTGGATTATGGAGTTTGTTGTACTGTACACAGTTATATCGAAGAGTGATTGACAGCGTAACGTAGAGTGACGTCAAACCTCCTAGCTGACCCTATCTCCTTTATTCCGCCCTGGATTTTATTCTCAGGTGCTGTCTAACCCCTTCTCTCTGGTTCTCTAGCTGGTTCTCTAACCCTCCTACATGTGATTTTGGACTTATATCCCCCTCTGGCTTCTGGCTAAAGTGTGTGGGCGTATGTGTACATGTGTGTGTGTGTGTGTGTGTATGTGTGTCAGTCATGTTTCCAGCACCTGATCAGAGGTGTTTGGCATTCTTGATTAGTCTAGGCTGTGGGATGTGTAGTTGTCTCCTCCTGGAGAACTTAAGACATAACTGCCTGTTTTACATAGTGTTACCTATAGCTTTGTAGTTACATACCGTAGTTGCATATACTGTACAGTCATCCCTTAACATCCGCGTTTTAAACATACACAGTTTTACATATCCGTGGGTGGATATAACATAAACGGTTTTAAATATCTGCAGGTGGATACAGTACCGGAGCTGGATTCACTAAAGCATTTTATGTCGTTGAACTCTGCTGACACTGTTCACTGCAAATGTAACATTATCCCAGGCACAGTTCATCACTGTTTTAGTGATTGCACTATCCAGTGAATCAAATATAACACTCTTCCTTTTGGCCACTTCATTTATTAATGCCATTAATTCATCAGGGGAGAAGTTTAGGACTGACTAGGAGTATTTCTTTTCTTCCATGTTCTCCTGAGCTGGTCTAAACTGGTTTGCAGCCCTCTCCCCCCCTTCCCTCTCTCTCGTACCCCTCGATGAGCTGGTCTAAACTGGTTTGCTGCCCTCCCCCCCCTTCTCTCTCTCGTACCCCTCGATGAGCTGGTCTAAACTGGTTTGCTGCCCTCCCCCTCTCTCTCTCTCGTAAATAATATGGACCCATATTGCACTGAAATCTTACGAGAGTGGCTGAAAGTGTTATTTTATATTATACTGTGAATTATGTTGATAAAATGCAAGTGGTTAAGTGATATTTTTGCGATAATAAGAGACGTCATGATGCTAAGCGGATTAGCCAGCGAACTTTTTTGCGGTTGCAGATTGTGCGGGTATGCTATGAATTGACTCATGACATTATAACAGTAAGTGGTAGTAAAAGTCATTCATGAAGTTTAATAAAGCACAGTCAGTACGTTGTCATCACAGCTGCTGCAGCCAAAGGGTTAATGGGGGTCCAGGGATGTTCTTAAAGGGGGCAGCAGATATCCGTGGATTTTTAACATACTCGGGTGTCTCTGTTACCTAACCCCCGTGGATGTTAAGGGAGCACTGTAGTATTGTGTTGTAACATATTATGCCTACAGAAGACTGTGTCTGGTCGGAAGTTATCCAAACAACATGTCTGTTTTGTGTCGTGTCAATGCTAACGGGATGCACCGCCTCAAGCCCATTGTTGTTGGGCGTGCAAAACAACCACGTTGTCCGCGGGTTGATGGATAGCCTGCCTGTTATGTGGTACCATTCTGTAAAGGCCTGGTTTACTGCCAAGATTTTTGGAGACTGGCTCCACAGACACTTTGTCAAGGACGTTATCCGTTATCAAACGGAGGTCCTCGGTATCACTTGTGACCAGGTGAAGGGACTCCTGCTCCTGGACAGTGCGCCTGCACATCCATCTGAGATGATGACTGGTGGATTAGGTGCATGTTTCTGCCACCGAATATTACTGCTCTGATTCAACCATTGGACCAGGGTGTTATCGTGGCTGCAAAGAGACTGTACCGGCAGAGGTTCCTGAACGAGGTGCTGGTGCTGTTGGAGGACTAGGATGGGGTTGAGGACACAAGTGGGTAGCAGACCTTGCAGAATCTTCGGCATTATGACCTGAAGTCTGCAGTGTTCAACTGGGCGAACGCGTGGAAGGAAGTCTCTGTTAAAACCTTCAAAAGTGGTTGGTCTCGTCTCCTCTAGGGAATCAAATCCGATCATGATTTTTAAGGGTTTGACATGGATGATTTCCCCTGCCGTCTTCAAACAGCAGGAGAGCAGGTGGATGTCAATGACATGAGGGATTAGCTGGACAACAACGGCGGCAGTCCCGGTTATCAGACCATGTCTGATGAGGAGATTGCCGCTGCTGCCCCTGCGGGCACGAAAGAGGACAGTGAGACCAATGAGGATGAGGACCCTGACTTGCAGCCCCCCATAACTCCTTCACTTCCTCATCTCAGTGCCCTTCATGCCAGTCTTCAGGGGGTGCTGGAGTATGTCGAGCACCCACACTGTGACAGGGAGCTGGTGCCGCTCAGCCTGGCAATGGAGCTGTGGGCAGTCCGGGATGCTGTCATCCTGCTGCAGAATCGTTGGTCCTCTTGTCAGACCAGGATCGACTCTATCTTCAAGCTTGCCTCCCCCACAAGTGCCAGCCCATTCTCACCACCACCTTGTTTCCTGCCTTCACCATTGGACCTGCAACCAAGCACATCGACAGCCGCTGAGTCTTCGTTGGACATAAGTATGAGGCTGTCTTCGGAGTCTCTTGAGGGGGCTAGGCCACCAACACCGCGCCGCACATGACGACTCATCACCCAGGTCCAGCAGCTACAGGAGGAGGAGGAGGAGAAGTTATTCAGCCATTGCCAAGTGCAAAGGTTAGCCACTAGACCACATGGGACAACTGTGCCCCCGCTGGAGGTGTGAAAGTTATGAAGCTTGTCTGCAGTGCACTGGGTGGCAAGTACCCCTGTTCAGTCCCTTAACCCTAAGGTCACACTTAATGACCTCGTCCCATGTCTTTCTCAGTCAACCCCTCATAACCCCACCCCCAATATTAACACTTCTCATCTTCCTCACCCAGTTGTCATCCCCCATCCTCTCCACATGTCCAAACCACCTCAATCTACCTCTCCTCATCACAACACCAATACACTCCAGTCCCATCCTAACTCTCAACTCTTCCATCGTAATCCCAGGCCATGGACGCAGGGACGCACTGCACATCCACCTAATCATTGTCATATCTGTACGTCTGAGCCGGCGAATATCTTCCTCCTTCACTGCCCAGGTCTCACTACCATGCAGCATTACACTCCTAACACATGCTGCATACAAAGACCCCTTAGCACGTAGGGAGAGTCCTCTCAATGTCAGGAGAGGCAAGAGCTCCCTGAACTTCTTCCAACCACTTCTCACCCTAGCCACAGAGCTAGCTCCAACCCCACCTCCAGCACACAACATGTCTCCCAAATAACAAAACTCTTCCACACACTCAGGAGATTCACCAGCAAGTTCAATCCCTTCACGTCTGACAATCTCCACCTGCTCACCCTGGCACGCCATACACATAAAATCAGCATTATCTCGCAGTCTACCTCTGATACCACTACATCTCTTATGCACCCATTTATCACACACACCGCACAAGATGGAATTACTTCCCACGCCCTTGTGGCAAACTGCACATGGCCACTCTCCCTCGTCTTTGACAGTACCGCCACCAACCCTAGATATCATCACTTTTGTTTTATCTGCATTTACCCTTAAACCCTTTTGCCCCATACCATCTCTCCACTTCCTAAACCTTTCCTCCGCCTCCCTTTCGTTCTCTGCAATCAACACCAAATCATCAGCATACAACAACTCCCACGGGAGTCCGTTTCTCAAGTCACGTGAAAGGGCTTCAAGTACCATGATAAACAACATGGGACTCAAGACTGACCTCTGATGCACACCAGCATTCACGGAAAACTCAACACTCAAATCTCCATTCACTCTTACCTGGGTGTGAGCACCCACATACATAGCCATAACCACCCTAACCAGCCACTCCTCCAAGCCAAGCTTTCTCATTGCCCACTTCACCACCTCTCTAGAGACTGTCAAAGTCCTTTTCCAAATCAACAAAAACAAAATAAAGATCCCTTCTCCTACCAATATATTTTTCCTGAAGCTGTCGAACAATGAATATGGCATCAGTGGTCCCCCTACCTGGCATAAACCCAAACTGCATCTCATCAATATTCACTCCTTCTCTAATCATACCTTCTAAAACTCTCTCCATTACCTTCATTATCTGATCTAAAAGCTTTATACCTCTATAATTTCCTCTTTCCAGGGCATCACCCTTCCCTTTATACACATTTACAATTACACTCTTCAGCCAATCATGTGGGACAACACACTCATAAATAATCAATAATCCTATTTATCAGGTCAGTGACTAAACTCACCCCTGTATCGCCTGAGACCTTCAACATTTCGGCAGTCAACCCAGACACACCTGCTGCCTTCCCCACCCTCATCCTGCCTATTGCCTCACCAACAGTAGCAGTATCAATCAAAGGCCAAGGGCCAGACACTTGATCTGCTGGCTTCAAACCTTCCCTGTCCCAGTCAAACTCCTCATTCAACAATCGGTTATAATGCTCTCTCCATGCATCTTTAATATCCTCACTGTTCACCACTACCCTTCCTTCATCATTCTTCACACACTGCTTACCTATAATATCCCGATTATCCCTCTTCACTTGACCTGCCACCCTAAATATCATATTTTTCCTTTCCCCATGATGTAGCTTATCAAGTAGTAGTTCTGTGACTCAGACTTTGCCCTGTATACCTCTCTTCTAGCCCTACACTTGGCAGCCAAATATTCCTCTTTGCTACCACCCTTCTTCCATTCCCGGAAAAGCCTTCTTTTCTCCTTAACTGCAGCTTCTACACCCTCATCCCACCACCAAGTTACTTTATGTCTTGGTGGTCCTCTTGTCCAACCACATGTTACATCAGTAACTCTCAAGAAATTGTTCTTGAGGGCTCTGTACTGTTCATTAACGCCTCTGTCTACAGCTCCCTGTTCAGCCACCACTCTCCTCAACTTGCTGTAGAAGGCATCCCTTACTACTTGGTTTTTCAGCTTCGATATTTTCCTCCAAGGTACATAAGTCCTCTTTTTCATCACTTGTTCTTTAAGCATCATATCACAAATCAATAGTTTGTGCTGCTGCACACACTCCTCACTTCCCATAACTTTAACATCCTTCACTAACGTCCTATCGGCCCTCCTAACCAGAAAATAATCTATCTGACTGCTATTTCCCCCAGACTCATACGTAATTAACCTACTGTCTCTTTTCCTAAAATATGTGTTGCACACAATCATGTCCATTGCCTCCCCAGACTCGAGTATCCTTTCCCCTTCTGCATTCCTTAGACCATACGCACATCCCCCATGGACTCCTTCATAACCTTGTGCTGCTTCACCTACATGACCATTTAAGTCCCCTCTCAAAATCACTATCTCATCATCCCGCATACCACCCACTACACATATTAAATCATCCCAAAATCTATCTTTCTCTGATTCATCCAATCCTGCCTGTGGAGCATATGCTGATATAATCGCAGCTATCTTTCTTCCCAACAGAATTTTCACTACCGATATCGTATCACTTACCCTCAAAACATTCATAACATATTCCACCCATTTCTCCGCAACCATCACACCAACACCTCCATATCCGTCTGTCCCCCCCTGACAAAACAACTTATAGCAACAGTCCTTCCCAACAATCTTTCTGGCTGATCCACCCCTGTACCGGACTTCCTGCAAACACGCCACATCCACCCACCTCCTACTGAATGCCTCAACGACTTCCCCCGCTCTTCCACTCAAACTTCCCACATTCCATGAACCCACCCTCATCCCCATGGGTGATTTACTGTCCTCAGGCTTGCTTTGAAACTTATTTTGTTTTGTCATCTTCAGTATTAATAAAGGGGGACAGACACAGCACAGGTTCTACTCACTGCACAGTCCCAGGTCCAGGCAATGGATCTGGGACCCCAAGCCCACCAGCTTACCAGTGGCTGTGGTAGTGGCCTCGGGGCACCTTGCCAGGACAGCTGCAGGGACACCCTCCAAGCGCGTCTTGGCACTGCAACTATCCCGCCATTATACACCCACTGATAGGGCAGCCTCCTGGGGCGCTACTCCCAGGTTCAGGCCCCTCTCTATTGGGTGGAAGCGGCAGCCTGGGAACCGCAATGCCCTGTACCCTCTAGCACAGGCCCGAGCCCCATCTCACCCTGGACCCACGATCTATGCCGGCGGAACCCCTGCCACACCTCCCCCTAGAAGTCCGCCACTAGGTAGCAGGGGCAAAGTTTTCTGGCCGCATGCCCTTGCCGGCGCCAACCCTTGTAACGTAGTGGGATACGTTGTGTGAAATGTAAAGTGCATGTGGTGTAGTGCATAGATAGTTAGAGGAAATGTTTTGGGAGAGTACGCTGGTCTGCTCTCCATGTTACTGTCACACTGCAAAGGTCACCAAAGGGGGATGGTTAGATAGCTAGTGAAACAGGAGCTCCAGCTCTCCCTATCACCAGCGTTCCCATTCCCCTCGGGAGTACTACATTTCTAGTCACTCCCCCCCCCCTTTCACAAACTGCTTTTCATTAGCGAAAACTGATTGGAAACATTTGTTCGTTATTTCTGCTTGCATTGCTGCATCTTTACAGACCTCTCCTTCTACTTTCAGTTTGGTGATTCCTTCCTTTTGTTTCAGTTTGCCATTGACAAATCTATAAAACAGTTTGGGTTCATCCTTACATTTGTCTATTATACCTTTTTCAAAATTCCTTTTTTCCTCTCTACGTATTCTAGTGTACTCATTTCTAGTTCTTTTATATTCTTCCTTTGTTCTGTTGTTACCTCTCTTTCTCCAATTGTTCCATGCCATGTCTCTCTTTTTTTGCTATCATACACCTTCTATTAAACCACTCCTTTTTCTTGTTTTCTTTCCCCCTTATTCTTACCATGGGGTAATGCAGATAAAGGAGTGGTACAGTGGCTTCACAAATGGCTGAATATCATTTGAGAGTGATCCATGCCCTGGGAGGCCATCAACAAGCAGGAGTGCCGAAAATGTGAAGTCTGCGATTTGGTCATGGGAAATCATTGGTTGACTGTCAGAGAAATTGTTAATGAACTTGGGATCAGCAGTGGATCAGCGAACAAAATTTTAATGGATGATTTGGGCATGTGAAGAGTTGCCTCCAGATTTGTTCCGAAGCTCCTTTACAACAGAACATTGCTCAAGATATGTTGGAGTGCGCAAATTGTGATCCAGACTTGCTGAAGACAGTTATCACTAGAGATGAGGCTTGGGTGTAAGGGCACGACTGAGAAACCAAAGCACATTCATCCCAGTGGAAGCATGCAGGGTCGCCTGGGCCAAAAAAGCATGACAGGTCCGCAGCAAGGCGAAATGCATGTTGACCCCCCCCCCCTGACTACTATGGTATTATGCATCACAGATACGCACCAGAAGATCAGACTCTCAACTTACATTACTACCTCAACATTATCTGTCATCTTTGTGACATAGTTTGGTGGAAGAGACCAGACCTTTGAAAAGCAGCAAGTTGGAAGCTTCACCATGACAATGCCCCTATCCATTTTTCTCACCTGATTAAGGAATTTGTGGCCAAGCACAACATTCCGCAGGTCCGGCAGGCTCCCTACTCTCCAGACATGGCTCTGTGCAACTTTTGGTTATTCCCCAAGCTCAAAACTCCACTGAAGGGTTCCCGATTTGAGATGAGAGAATAGGTCATGACAAATGCTACAAAGCACTTGCAGGAGATAATGAATACCGACTTGAAAAATGTTGTATGCAGTTGAAAGAATGCTGGGCTACATGCATCAAGTCAGAAGGGGCCTACTGTGAGTGGGGTTAGTGTCCTAGCATCACGAATACGCACGAGAAGATCAGACTCAACTTACATTACTACGTCTACATTATCCGTCATCTTCACAACAGTTTGGCAGAAGAGACCAGACCTTTTGAAAGCAGTACAGTAAGTTGGAAGCTGCACCATGACAATGCCCTGGCCTGTTCCTTTCACCTGTTTCAGGAATTTGTGGCCAAGCACAACATCCCGCAGGTTCGGCAGGCTCCCTACTCTCCAGACATGGCTCTGTGCTACTTTTGGTTATTCCCCAAGCTCAAAATTCCACTGAATGGTTCCCAATTTCGGACGAGAGAGGAGATCATGACAAATACTACAAAACACCTGCAGGAGATACCGAATACTAACTTTGAAAAAATGTTTTAGGAAGTGGAAAGAGTGCTGGGCTGCATGCTTAAAGGAACCTACTGTGAGGGGGATTAGTGTCCTAGGTCAACAGGTTAGCAGACCCTCCCCTATCCCAAGCCTAAGGTAGAATACTTTCTGAACATACTTCATAATCATCTCTAAATGAATTGTTCTGAACATTCCAATACTTTACTGTAATTTATTAGCCTATTAGCCTAACTAAGAGTATACTGTATAAGTATTATTTTGGTAAAAATTACTGTATCTGCCTCCAGTCAGACAATGTTGGTTTCAATGCTGCGGCTGAGCAAGGAGAAGGGTCGTGAGCTAAAACAGACTTTGGCTAAGAATGGCATCAAGAATCTCACCTCAAAGTCTGCCATCATATCCTGCTTCACCAAGCTGACTGAAGGTGAGCACTAACAGCAACATGGGAACAGATTTAAGAAAATACAGCACTATGGTCATTTTACCATAACTTGGCCCAGATTTTTGTCATGTTGCAGTGGTGGATGGGGGTGCCCATCATCCACTCTCTCAGAGTAGGGATGCTTTATGGTCTCTACACTGAGTGACAAGCCAAATGGTTTCCTGTACCCAGGAAACCATTTACCATGCTGGGTGGTAACCATATATCCGGGGTTTTTGGCCGGATTAAGTGTCCCCCAGATTCCTCCATCTAAAATCACTAAATCATGGCAGTTGTTTCAGAGAGCCTCGGAGGGCCCAATACCTGACCAGGGCCCCAACCAAATGGGCAGATTCACATGGCCATGTGGAATGTGAGAGGTGTGAATGAGGAGAGAAAGAGAGTGAAAGTGGTGAATGTGTTCAAGAGTGCGAGATATGCCATCATGGCATTGTGTGAAACAAAGATGGAAGGGTGTGAAGTGGAGGAGTGGGAAGATGTGAAATGTTTAAGAGTGGGCATGAATGGGCGAGGAAGATGCAAGGAAGGAGTTGCTTTGTTGATGAATGAGGTGTGGCAAATTGGAATGAGAGATTACAGATGTGTCAGCTTGAGGTGTATGTTGCTTTGTTGATGAATGAGGTGTGGCAAATTGGAATGAGAGATTACAGATGTGTCAGCTTGAGGTGTATGTATGTCAAGTTCAAGAAGGTGAAAGTGGTGGTGATTGTGGCGTATGCACAGTGTGAGGACAGGAATGAAAGAAAGACCGGTTTTGGGATGAGCTGGATGAAGCACTGGGAGAAATGCCCAGGAGCTATAAAGTGATCATAATGGGCGATATGAATGGAGGAGTAGACACAGGTCCTGAGGATGACATAATGGGTTGGAATGAAGTACCAGAAGAAAATGATAATGGGAAGCGACTGAAGGATGTGTCAGCAAAGGAGGTTGTGCATTTGTAACTCATATTTCAAACACAAAGATGCACATAAATATACATGGTATAGATGGAACGGGGATTGTGTTGAAAGGAGCCTGATTGATTACGTGCTCGTAGAGAGGTCAGTGCTGGGAATGATTGCTGATATGAGGGCCGTGAGAGAATGATGTGCAGGTCTGTCAGGTCACATGATTGTGGTATGCAAGATCAAGCTGAGAGGAGTGAGGTGGACCAGAAGAGAGAGGAGCAGGCAGGGAGAAAGACAAAGTCGAAAAGCTGAGGATCAAAGAAATGGCATATGAATACAGGAATCAGTGAATTGGAATGAAATGGATCTGGACAGCCTGTTGAATACACATACGGATTGCATAGTTAGAAATGCCAAAGCAGTGTGTGGTGTGGCTAGAGTAACAACGGGAAATGGAGGGTCGAGTGTATAAATATATATATATATATAAGCAATGTTGGGTTTGGTTAGTACTTGGATGGGTGACCGCTTGGGAACACCAGATGCTGTTGGCATTCCTACATGTCAAGTGGGGTTGGTGGAGGATTAGTGCCCCTCCCTGTAAAACAATTAACTCTAAGCCATTGGCCACCCCGTCTGGAATACATGGCGTCTGGCAATGAATGAATGAATGAATATATATATACTGTATATATATATATATATATATATATATATATATATATATATACTGTATATATATATATATATATATATATATATATATATATATATATATATATATATATATATATATATATATATATATATATATATATATATATATATATATATATATACACATATATATATATATATATATATATATATATATATATATATATATATATATATATATATATATATTCATTCATTAACTCTAAGCCATTATTGGCACACCCCGTCTGGGATACATGGCGTCTGGCAATGAATGAATGAATGAATATATATATATATATATATATATAAATATATATATATATATATATATATATATATATATATATATATATATATATATATACATATATATATATACACATATATATATATACACATATATATATATACATATATATATATATATACACACATATATATATATACAGTAAATATATATATATATATATAAGAGGTAGACTGCGAGATAATGCTGATTTTATGTGTACGGCGTGCCAGGGTGAGCAGGTGGAGCTTGTCAGACGTGAAAGATTTGAACTTGCTGGTGAATCTCTTGAGTGTGTGGAAGAGTTTTGTTATTTGGGAGACATGTTGTGTGCTGGAGGTGGGGCTGGAGCTAGCTCTGTGGCTAGGGTGAAAAGTGGTTGGAAGAAGTTCAGGGAGCTCTTGCCTCTCTTGACATTGAGAGGGCTCTTCCTACGTGCTAAGGGGTCTTTGTATGCAGCATGTGTTAGGAGTGTAATGCTGTATGGCAGTGAGACCTGGGCAGTGAAGGAGGAAGATATTCGCCGGCTCAGTCGTACAGAAATGACAATGATTAGGTGGATGTGCAGTGCGTCCCTGCGTCCAAGGCCTGGAAGGGCTGGGTTTATAATGGAAGAGTTGAGAGGTAGGATGGGACTGGAGTGTATTGGTGTTGTGATGAGGAGAGGTAGATTGAGGTGGTTTGGACATGTGGAGAGGATGGGGGATGATAATTGGGTGAGGAAGGTGAGAAGTGTTAATATTGGTGGTGGGGTTATGAGGGGTAGACCGAGAAAGACATGGGACGAGGTCATCAAGTGTGATCTTAGGGTTAAGGGACTGAACAGGGAGGCTGCAATGGATCGTGCAGCGTGGAGAGCCGCTATTAGGTGACCAAGGCCGACACATACAAGCATGTTGGAGCCTTTAAAAATGAAACGATATATATATATATATATATATATATAACCTGAGGGATATAGCCTTTATTAATCCTTTCAGTCCAGTGATGTTTGTTGTGCTTTATTCTTGCTACTTGCAGACAACTTTGTCTGCTAGGAGAGATTTTTCAAACAGTAGTAATTGTTATGACAATATCTGCTTCACTACTAGAGTATTCTCCCTACGTGGATGAAAATATGTAGTGCTAGCAAAATGTAAAACATACAGTTGGAATGAAGAGCCCGGTCTCTGCATTACTGTACATGAAGCCTTTCCAAAGCTATCAGCATTTGCCTGGAAGCAGCAGGAAATTAGTAAATATAATATCAGGCTGAAGTACTGAAAGGTTATGAAACTGTATTACTCTGACATATTTGTAATTTCCACTATGCCTCTTTCAGGTGATTTTATTCAGCTTGGAGACACTGTTCATACCTGTTAGGTCAAATACTGTCTTCATTAGCTCTTTCACTGCTTGGGATTTCAAATAAGTTGAATAAAACCATTTGGAGGTGTTGTGAATAAAATGAAGTGCCATCAGACTGAAAGATGTTCGATATAACAAATGGTAGTTACGTTTTTCCTTTGTTCCACATATCCCAGCTGAAGCAGCCCAACTAGCTGAAGACTTCTTCTATCTGGCCTCACGTAACTTGCGCCTGCAGGAGATCAACAAGGAGATTGTAGCTGCTAGGGGAGGCTGGCACAAGTTTGAGTCACAAGCAAATGATACCAAGTATGTCTTTTGATGTGTGTGTAAGAAACAGAATCTAAAGGTGAAAGCAGGGAAGAGTAAAGCTATGGTCTTCGAGAGAAGGGAAGTCAGTGAATGTACAATGAGGTTGGATGAGGAGGAAATGAAAAATGTGAGTGCATTTAAGTACTTGGGTAGTGTGATGAGTAAGGATGGAAGTTTGGAGGGTGATATGCTTGAAAGGGTACAACAAGGAAGAAAGGTTGCTGGTTCCTTGAAAGCAGTAATAAGAAACAGGGAAGTGAGCATGGAAGTGAAAAAGTTACTACATTACAGTATCGTGATACCAACTCTAACATACGGAAGTGAAGCTTGGACCTTGTTGGAGGGACACAAGTCAAGAGTGAGAGCAGTTGAAATGAGTTATTTGAGAGGAGCATGTGGAATCACATGGAGAGACAGACTGACAAATGAAGAAGTGAAGGAGCGTTGTGGTGTGGATGTGGATGTGATAGGAAGCGTTAGGACAAACACACTGAGGTGGTTTGGCCATGTGGAGAGGATGGAGAATGAGGGACTGACAGGGAGAGTGTATGTGAGGGAGGGGGAGGCCAAGGATGAGATGGAGGGAAGGAGTGGAGAGGTATATAAGAGAGGGAGGTGTGAACTGAGAGCAAGGCAGTGAAATGGCAGGGGACAGGGCAACATGGAGATGATTTGTTTGTGGCCACCACTTACGGGATTAAACAACTTCCATTCCTCCTCCGTCCTTCTGATCAGTCACTGTGTTCCACTCATCATTGAACATCTCCTGATACTCTTATCAATTTCTCTCTTTTATCCAACTCACTCACTTTCAAAACCTCCCTGCCACACCTAACTCTCCTAGCTTTCAACCACCTCATACCTACTCTCAACTTTCCTTCCACCAGGTAGTGATCAGACATACCTCCACCCTTCCCTCTCAAAACTCACACATCCAGCAATCTTCCTCTTACATTCCCGGACACAAACACATTGGCCATTAATCCTCTATCAGCAACCCTTCCACCCATATATACTCATAAATATCTTTCTTTTCAAACAGGGTGTTTCCAATCACCATCTCTCGCTTATTGCACATTCCTGTCATTCATTCCCCACTTTTATTTCTTCAGGCACACAATGCATACCAAGTACACCTTCAGCTGCTACATTTCTCACTATAGCATTTAGATATCCCATCATTACACATTCACATTTGCACCTAAACTCTGCAGACACTCATCAACATGATTCCAGAAAGACTCCCTCTCTTCTGCATCCCTTTCACTACCAGGACCATAAGCAGGACTAGGGTGGGTCGAAAGGAACCAGCTAGGGTTACCAGGTTGAAACATAGTCAGAATGGTGCTCCTTTACAATGACAGTAACACTACGAAAAAATGTTTAGATATATATATGCCCATTCCAGCAACTTTGATCTAAAAATAGTTTTTTTTTTTTTTTTTTTTTTTTTTTTTTTTTTTTTTGCCAGACGCCATGTATCCCAGACAGGGTGGCCAAGGGCTTAGAGTTAATTGTTTTACAGGGAGGGGCACTAATCCTCCACCAACCCCACTTGACGTAGGGATGCCAACAGCATCTGGTGTTCCCAGGCGGTCACCCATCCAAGTACTAACCAGACCCAACGTTGCTTAACTTCGCTGATCGAACGGGAAGCGGTGTACTCAACGTGGTATGGCCGTAGAGTTATTTCTCAAAAAACTTTGAAACATATGTTATTTTTTCGGAAGAACTAAAATACAATTTCTACGTTAAATATCAATTTTGAAAATAATAATAACAGTTGAAATAAATGTATTCAGATCATATGAAAGGCATTATTTCATGAAATGAAAAAGGGGGAAAGAAAACAGGAAAAAGGAGTGGTTTAATAGAAGGTGTATGATAGCAAAAAAAGAGAGAGACACGGCGTGGAACAATTGGAGAAAGAGAGGTAACAACAGAACAAAGGAAGAATATAAAAGAACTAGAAATGAATACACAAGAATACTTAGAGAGGAAAAAAGGAATTTTGAAAAAGGTATAAAAGACAAATGTAAGGATGAACCCAAACTGTTTTATAGATTTGTCAATGGCAAACTGAAACAAAAGGAAGGAATCACCAAACTGAAAGTAGAAGGGGAGGTCTGTAAAGATGCAGCAATGCAAGCAGAAATAATGAACAAATGTTTCCAATCAGTTTTCACTAATGAAAAGGAGTTTGTGAAAGGGGAGGGAGTGACTAGAAATGTAGTGTTAAAAGATATAAAAGTGGAAGTGCGGGAAGTTTATAAATTACTGGAAACTCAAGATGTAAGGAAAGCCCCAGGACCAGATGGAATCTCTAATTGGGTACTGAAGGAATGCAGAAAACAACTGGCAGAGAAGATTCACAGTTTAATTGTGTGTTCTCTGTAAGAGGGGAAAGTGCCTCGAGAATGGAAGAGGGCAAATGTCGTACCAATTTATAAGGGAGGAAACAGGGAAGAACCCCTGAATTATTGACCAGTGGCCCTAACCAGCATGGTCGCAAAATTATGTTAGAGAATTCTGAAAGATAGATGGATAAAATATCTTGAAGAGATGATAATTTTGGCTGATAGTCAGTTTGGATTTAGAAGTGGAAGGTCATGTGTTTCCAACTTGTTGAGTTTTTACTAAAGAGCGATTGACGTGCTACAGTAGAGAGATGGTTGGGTGGATTGTGTGTATTTAGATTTGGAGAAGGCCTTCGACAAGGTACCCCATAAGAGACTAATGTGGAAACTAGAGCAAATAGGAGGACTGAAGGGGAACCTCCTGGAATGGATGAGAGACTTTTTGAGAGACAGACAAATGAGGACAGTAATCAAGGATAGGATGTCTGGATTGAGGGAAGTAACAAGTGGAGTCCCACAGGGCTCGGTGTTGGTGCCAGCAATGTTCCTGATTTATGTAAATGATATGGTAGATGGAGTGAACAGTTATGCAAGTCTGTTTGCTGATGATGCAAAGATCTTGAGGAAGGTAGAGGTTGAGGAGTATTGTAAAATGCTGCGGGAGGATCTGGATAGGATACATGATTGGAGCCGGATGTGGGAAATGAAATTCAATGCAAAGAAATGTAAAATATTGGAAATGGGTAAAAGTACCAAGAGGCCATCATTGAATTATTTGATGGGTAATGAACCAATCACAAAAGCAAGAGAAGAGAAAGATTTGGGAGTGCTGGTCCAGGACAGTTTGTCACCTGAAAAACACATTAACAAGACAGTTAGAGAGATGTATAGACTCCTGACTAATATAAGAGTAGCTTTTCATTATATGGATGAGGAGATGATGAAAAAATTGATAGTGGCCATGTTCGCCTCAGGTTAGAATATGCAGCAGTAGTGTGGTCCCCGCACAAAAAGAAAGATATAAACAAGATTGAGAGAATACAAAGAACAGCAACCAAAATGGTCCTCAGTCTGGCAGATCTGTCGTACAGAGAGAGGCTGGAAAAGCTAGATTTGCCTTCCTTAGAAGAAAGGAGAAAGAGAGGCAGCTTGATTGCAGTGTTCAGGACCATTGTGGGAGTAGATAAAATTAACAAAGAGATCTGTTTTTATGGGATAAGAGAGTAACAAGAGGACACGGAATGAAACTGAAGAAACCAAGCTGCTTGGAGGATATCAAGAAATATAGTTTTCCTTATAGATGTATAGACCTATGGAATAGCCTGGACAAAGAGATCGTCCAGTCTAAAAACTTAAACGAGTTTAAAGCTAAATTTGACTTATTGAGAAACAGAGACGGGACTACGAGCATAGTTCATATCCTGTATATCACAATTAGGTAAATACATCAAAAGTCTTGTTTACCTTCAAGCTTCGGGAACAAGCTGGGAGATCACATACATTGGACGAGCATACCATGACGTGATTCATTCCCAAATACTTTACTTGTGGAGGATGTGACGTCCTTGACGTAGCGTTCCACTCCTTGGGAATGGCAAGGGTACGCGACCAGTACGATGGGTTGGCTTTCGTCCATTTGGTACAGCCTATTCTTCAGCAATGGAGGAACTGTGTCAGAAGAAAGCTCTGTCAGCTCAATGTACTTCTCGGCATCGAAGTTTGTCTTCAGTGTCGATTTTTCAAATATTCTAACTGAGGCTTGGTCATCATTCTCATTCATCTGTGCTTGTTTCATGAACATGATCACCATCGAGTGTATGCCAACATCTTCACCAGCAACAGCCGACAACAGGATGTTTTATGGGTGACAGAAGTAGCTGTTATTGGCACGCACAATGTGAATGATCGCCTAATCCTCCAACAGCAGCTTTTGAAGGAGCTCCACCATGAAGTAGTAATTTTTGGCTCCATCCTGACACGAGCTGTTGTCTTTCACCCTGAACCATACAGGAGCGTAGTAGTTCACAATGAATGAAACGAGATGTTTTAGGGTTGGTGATGGTTGCTCCTTTGACATGTAAAGTCGCAGTACGCGATTAGCTTTAGTGAGCCCCCTGGCATGATTTAGTGGTCCTGGTTGTGCAGCTGGTCCCACACCTTCATTAGTATCTCCACTTGGCAATTGCACTGCCAAACATACACAGTACAGGTAGCCCTGATTTTTGCTGAGATCACTTACAACTCCTTCTGGTAAAATGCAAGTTTTTCCAGAAACACGTTCATAACCAACAACTGGAAGATCGTTTGGGTCAAATTCAAGCGATTGACCTACTTCTCTCCTGCAGCCTGGTGGACCTGTTCTCGAACCGTCAACTGCCTTGAAATAACTTTGGAAAATGATTTCAACAAGATGCAACAAACAAACAAGCCACTGTAGTGGTCTGCAAAGTTGTGTTTCAAGCTCACGGATCACTCCATTTATCTTTCCAGTATTGACATTTGTCCCATCACAGACAGTAGCTTGCAACGAATCTGTTGAATCTGTTTCTCGAACGACAGACATGACTTCCTTGGCAATATTTGCTGCTCTTCCACTTTCGGAAGAAATGTGGTTGTTGTAAACGACGTCAAGAAAAGCAGCTACTGAGTATGATCATCTCTCACAATTCTTTGACCATCTGGGATTTTCTTGAGTGTTTGATTGATTTTTCCATCAAAACCGATGCAAATGATCTCCTTCAAGTAATTTTTATGCCGTTGCAATGTGACATCTCTCCAGTATTTTCTCTGACGGCAGAGTTTACTGGGATCAACTTCATTTTCCTCACAAATATTCATTCACTCTCATCTTAAATGTCAGGACCAACTGCCTAGCCCCGGGCTTCTACGCTTCTCATGGGGCAACGTAAGATTGGATGATGGATGGTTGGATAGATTATTCATATTTATCAATGCTGCATTCACCATGGAGCAGTTATCTTTATTGCTTACTTGACATTGATCAGCTACATGACTCAGTTCAGGATAGACTAAATTGTTCAGACACTGTTCCATCTACTTCTACAGTATCATCATCAACATATTGATCATATTGTTCATCACAGGCATCACTGTCATCAATACATGCTGTCATTATATCTTCATTATTTTGCTTAGTATCTCTAGTGAACTCTTGATAGAGCTTCCTTTTTATTACTGTATATGCTGCACACTTATTTTGTGCTGTCTTCTCATGGCATATTCCACCAATATACATTTTTCTGCAACTATTTTGGTCAACCCAGAAAGGCGACATCTTGTCTGCTTTAGTGCATTTACACTCAGACCTCTCGTGTGCATTGATGTTTTTGAAACATTTGCAACGACTAATGTCAAATAAGGTGTCAAAGCTGGCAAGTTTCTCTGTGTAAGTGTTGGAAGTCCTTTTGCTCAATGGATATTTCCTAAGCTCCTGTGCCTTTGGTATCAGGCGTTTCACACAAATAACAACACTGGTGTAATCAGTAGTTGAGATGGAAGCTTTCTCATAAATTCCTGCTACTTCAAGTGCAACAGTTTCCGCATAGGCTTGAGTGCTCAATGACGGATTTGTGGATTTATGTTCCAAATATGCCCTGATGACATCACAGCTAGTGGGCAACTGATTTACCGGAAGACCACGTGATGAGCCTAAAACAGAGTCTTTCGTGCTTTCTCCTGTGCTGCAACGGGCCATGATTCCAGTAAAATACACAGACTCATACAAAATTCAAATCTGTAAACCAGTACCAGTTCGTATAGTTAGTAACAGAAATGCAGAGCAATGGGTTATCGTTTATAGAGTTGCCAATCACCAGTAATCACTGAATGCTTGGAGAGTCAGTACCGTAAAAGCTAAATTGAAAGTTGCTGGAGTAGCCTACCACTGACTCATTTTTAAAAATACAGTTACTTCATGTGAAAACATACTTTAGGTCATCAAAATAGCCATGTTTTGTCGAATTTTAAATTTTTGACCCACCCTAACATGCACTCACAAATACAGTACCCACAACTCACGTCCAAATTTCGCTTTCACCGACATCAGTCTCGGTGACATCTCCTTCCATTTAATCACACACTGCTGCACTTCCAATCTCACTAACAAGGCCACACCTTCTCTCGCCCTTCCTCACCTGACATCCCTCCATATACACTTCCAAACTTAGACTCACCTTTCCCTTTCATCTTTGTTTCACTTAAAGATAACACATCCATCTTTCTTCTCACAAACATTCTCCCAATCTCCTCCCTTTTAGCCTTAATCGTACTACATTCACACATATTCATAGACCTAATCTTCAGGGTATAGGGATATCTCAGTCCTCCATCCCTTATGCCCTGTCTCATTGTAGGAACTGAAAAAACAGAAGAGGGGGTCCGTAGTCCCCCCCACCTCACCCCTTTTACAATGCTGCAGTGTGCATATTAGTTGCTACTGATGTTTTTGAGGGCCTAGGTGCCATGTGGCCCTAAGTGTTTCAATTGTAGGTTGCTGATGCCATCCACCCCAGTGCTTGTAGAGTTCTTTGTTTTCTTGATAATGTTGTGTGTCAGTTCTGGAGTGAAGGGGGTTATTTTGTTTTTCTGACCTAGTGCATACTGATGAAAGGTGGCATATGCTTGCATAGTGGATCACGAGTATGCTTGAGTGTAAGAAGGGATGTGCAGGGTGTTAGCAGTGAAAGCAACATGGGTCTTGGGAGTGCTTGTTTATGATTTAGTGATACTATTAATATTGTGGAGCTGAGCAGTCTGTGAGTGGTTGAATGTTGTTACAGAGGCATCTAGTTTTCTTTGTGTTAAAACTCTTACAAGTTTTATTGTTTAATTGATGGAACCTTGCAATGGTGTCTTGCATAGGAGAGAGGGATTTGCATTTGATGGAGTTAGATTTTTATGAGGCAAACAATCTCTGGTATATAAAGTTCAGAGTATGGTGTGTTCTGTTGCCTTGTGGTATATATTATAATGCTTATCAGTATTAAGTATAATGCTATTAAATTTCATAATGTGGCTGTTGATGTTGGCATTGGGTGTGTTGTTTTGTGTGCAGAAGGGATATTTTATTTCTCCATTGAAATTAGTTCAGTCTTCTTTTTAGTAGTTTGTGTAAGTTTTATGTGATCACTCTGGTTTGGAGTGTATTCTTTTGAGGATGATGTTAGGGAGGTGATCTGAAGGAAGTTTGGGTTTCATCCACAAGGTGATGGTGTGTGAAAGGGTGGGTGAACATGTCTGGGGAGGAGGGAGTTTGTAGTGCTGGGTCTGGGATGTAGGTGTCTTTGAGAATGTACATGTTGAGTTGTGTTGCAGTGCCAGAGCCGTGGCTGATGTCATGGTTGTGTTTTTACCATTAAAGTCCCTAGTAATTATAGAATTGGGTGTGTCAGGGAAGGTGTCATGGAGGATGTAAATTTTAAATACAGTTACTGATTTCTTATGTGTGACCAGAGTTGACACTGGGTGGCTGTATTTTAAATGTAGTGTCATTGTGGAAGACTGATTGTATTATATGTGTTGAGTTTTTGTAGAGAAGAGATTTGTGAATATGATGAAACCTCTTTTTTGGTCATCAGTTCTGTGTGTGGTAGACATGTGATTAGTGTCTGATGTGTGGAATCTTGTACGTGCATGTGAGCTGTTTTTCTTGTAAGGTTGAAGTGTGTATGTTGTGTATATGTAGAAATTATTCATTTTGTGATGTTTTGGTGCAGAGGCCATTGACATTTAATTCTAATATTTTTTGTTGTTTCGATTGGGTAGTGAACATTCAATGTGGTTCAGTGTTGTAGGTGTAGTGTTTGTGTACAGGAACAGAGTTAAGGAGGTTATGGTTGTGTGAGTGGGGAGTTTCTGGAATGGATGGGAGAGCTGTGTTTTTGGTATGACAGGAGGAGTGTTTATGGAAGTGTTGCTTGTATTACATATCCATGTACTGTGATGTTGTCTGATATTAGTGTAGTGCATGTGGTGTGGATCTATTCACTACAAAAAGTGAATTAAACAGATCCACATATACATCTGCTGCTTCTGATCTGTAGGGAGCAAAGCGGATAAATGTATTATTTTGGGGACCTTGAATTACCCTCATTGTCTCTGGCAAATGTACTGTATATGCATATAGAGGACCCCAAGCCACTTTAACCTATTAGATCTGATGATGTTATTTTAATTATACTCTCTTCAGACAGTTCATTTCAGTATAGAGAAAGGCATCAGAATGTGAAGAGGGCATTGGAGATTGTTTCTGGCTCTCACTGCATATGGTCATTCCAGAGCTTAACAAATTTTTTTGGGGGTAGCAGAAGTAAAGTAAAATTATGTCATTGGGATGCTGTAGTTGTTGTGTCCCCATGCTTGTCTAGATGTAAACCTAATAGAATGCAGAAAAGTGGTCACTTCAGTCAGGCACTACCAGAGGCATAGTGATTATGTGGTGTGTGAGGAGATTAAGTGTTTTGTGTGGGAGACAATTTGCTGTGTAGGCTTAGTGGATTGTTTTTGAGTTGTATTTTGTGCAGTTACTAAAACTGGGATGGGTGATGGCCATATTGTCACGTGGTTATGATCACTAATATCTCTCTGGGAAAGGTAGTTTCTCAAGGATGTTGTTAGCCGAAGGTTTAAGAACCCCAGGTTTAGATATACAGTATAGAAACATGTGTCTCTTGTGCTTGGTGAATAAGCACACTTTAACAGTTATCACATTTGGCAGAGAGCTCCTACAAGATATCCTGAAGGAGGTTGAGGCACGAGACACCAACCTGACCCTGATGACCCATGGCTTCTCTCCGCTCATCATGCGAGCTGTCATCGACATACTTACAGAAATCATAACGTTCAGGGAAACATAGGGGCCTCATTTGATAATTTGGTTATTCTTTCCTTTTGCTTAAAGAATTGGGGTACTGGTATTGTCTTTTGTGCATGATTATTCATTTTTATATGGACTATGGATAGACAGACAGACATATTCTGAAAAATTGCACGTCAGCCCAGGTCATTTGATGGTAGTTTTCCATGTTTCTGTCTTCCACAGCATCTCTGTCATGACCCCTGATCCTGAAGTCCATTCTTAGGGCCTTGTTCTTCATTTTCCTTGGTTTACCTCTTGAGGCTTCTCATCACATAAAGGTACATGCCACAGTTCTTATTAATATTGATGTAGTGCTGCTCTCGTGTGTCTGCCCTTTCCTCTCCATCCTTCTTTCCTTCCATTCTCTTCTTTCTTTCCTTCATTCTTTCCTTGTCCTTCTGCCTACGGGTGACTTTACACTTCCTCTTCTGTCTTTCTTTCCTTCATTCTTTCCACTTCCTTCAGCCTGTAGGTGACTCTACACTGAGTGACAAGCCAAATGGTTTCCTGTGCACCAGGAAACCACTTACTACGCTGGGTGGTAACCATATAACCAAATTTTGGCGCCTGGTGGTTTAGTGGGTAATTATTGTGCTCCAATCGGATTGAGCCTGTGCAGGTTTATATCCAAGGGGTGGTTGGGGTTGATTGCTCCTGTAATGTCACTCAGGGATGAGTGAGGCTTGTCACTCTCATCTTAAATGTCGGGACCAACTACCTAGCCCCGGGCTCCTATGCTCCTCATGGGGCAATGTAGGATTGGATGATGGATGGATGGATCACACAGTCACTCTACATATCGAGACCATTTTAGTTTATCAGTATGCATTATCTTGCTGACACATCAGACCCTTTAAACCGTTCTTTACCGACCCCTCCCCCCAGTGTATAAGCATTACGTTTACCCCCCATACCGAACTGATAGCTCCCCCTCCCGTAGTGTGAGGGGTAGTGTATATTTTTTGCCACGTCGAAACTATTCACTCCTTTTTATTTGTTTGTATACTGATGATCACATAAACCCAGCATGATGTTGGTAATAAAAAAATTTTATAAAATAAATCATTACGGTATATAAGTTTACATATCTTATGCTAAAGTATTGTTACCCAGGTAACTACTGTACAAACTGGCTTGAAAAAAATGTCCTGCACAGATGGATGGCTTATTTATTTACCTTGTAAGCTGAGCATGAAGTGTGTGGACACACGTGATGGTGATGGCGACCTTGACCCACTTGTTGCTGAGAGTGCAGTGTCACTAAGCTCACTACTAATTTCCTCCTCCTCCTCACTCACATCAACTTTGGTATCATTTTCAGGATCACAGTCATCTACCAACACATCAGACACTGCTGCATCATCATCTGATACATCTAAGTATCCTCGTGAGGAATAAACTCGTCATTATTGGAATCTGCCAGAGACGCCATGAGAGAAAAATATCCTGTACACCCTCTCTCGTGGTCAAGTGCATGGTAACTGACTCTCTCAGGCAGGCCAAGGGGTGTAAATTTTGCCTAATGTCAGCAGAAAATATAGTACGATATCTGTAGTAGAAATTATAAATAAAATAATGATTGGTCTAAAAGAGGTTTCATCACAGATGAGTAAGCAAGCCATTGGTGCCACCGCAACTGTCATGACCTATCGTATGATGTCAGAACTTCGTCACAGTCTTTGTCGTCAAAACACAGAGCTGTTGCTAATACGAGGTCCTCAGAAACAGCCTTACCGAGCTACCCTGAGGCCCATAAGCTGCGATTCATTAGAGGGTGTACCAGCGTACCACGGTAGTGGTTCCGGTGTCTCACGGGTGGTTACTGGCAATGTACGGGGGTACATCAAAACACATTTTCGGTAAAGAAGGGGTTAAAGGTCTTTTAATTCTGCACTCAGATTTCTAAAGTCTGCATTCGGTGTTCTCCCCTCATGGCAGTACACATCCATTAAACTATCCTCATTTTATTGTGCTGCTATTTATAGACCTTATCATGGTGTAGTTTCTGTACATTAGAACATAACACTTCTTACACTTGAAGCCTGCCAATTTCATATGCAGAAAAAAATCCTTTTATTGTTAGGACTGTAAGGGCATCAAATACAGTTTTTAATAGCCACTTATAACCCATTCAAGCTTCTGCACCACCTTCTGAAACTGCAGTGTTTAGGGTCATTCTTACCCAGCTTCCTACATGTTGGTCTTCTGTGTCTGTCAGTCACTGATTACCTAAATGTGGAATAGAATATATGACTACCTTATTCTTTCACACAGCATCTTAAGTGTTATTCATCATACTGTATTTTGTTTATTATGATTTTCATCATTATTATTTTCATTTGATATTGTAGGTGAGCAGTGTGTGAAGAATGATGAAGGAAGGGTAGTGGTGAACAGTGAGAATATTAAAGATGCATGGAGAGAGCATTATAACCGATTGTTGAAGGAGGAGTTTGACTGGGACAGGGAAGGTTTGGAGCCAGCAGATCCAGTGTTTGGCCCTCGGCCTTTGATTGATGCTGTTACTGTGAGTGAGGCAATAGACAGGATGAAGGTGGGGAAGGCAGCAGGTGTGTCTGGGTTGACTGCCTAAATGTTGAAGGCCTCAGGAGATACAGAGGTGAGGTTAGTCACTGACCTGGTAAATATGATTATTTATGAGTGTGTTGTCCCAGATGATTGGCTGAAGAGTGTAATTGTAAATGTGTATAAAGGGAGGGGTGATGCCTTAGAAAGAGGAAATTATAGAGGTATAAAGCTTTTAGATCAGATAATGAAGGTCATGGAGAGAGTTCTAGAAAGTATGATTAGAGAAAGATGTGAATATTGATGAGATGCAGTTTGGGTTTATGCCAGGTAGGAGGACCACTGATGCCATATTCATTGTTCAACAGCTTCAGGAAAAATATATTGGTAAGAAAAGGGATCTTTATGTTGTTTTGTTGATTTGGAAAAGGCCTTTGACAGAGTCCCTAGAGAGGTGGTGAAGTGGGCAATGAGAAAGTTTGGCTTGGAGGAGTGGCTGGTTAGGGTGGTTATGGCTATGTATGTGGGTGCTCACACCCAGGTAAGAGTGAATGGAGATTTGAGTGATGAGTTTTCCCTGAACGTTGGTGTGCATCAGGGGTCAGTTTTGAGTCCCGTGTTGTTTATCATGGTACTTGAAGTCCTCTCACGTGACTTCAGAAATGGACTCCCTTGGGAGATGTTTTATGCTGATGATTTGGTGTCGATTGCAGAGAATGAAAGGGAAGCGGAGGAGGGGTTTAGGAAGTGGAGAGATGGTATGGGGCACAAGGGTTTAAGAGTAAATGCAGATAAAACAAAAGTGATGATATCTAGGGTTGGTGGTGGTACTGTCAAAGACGAGGGAGGGTGGCCATGTGCAGTTTGCCACAAGGGCATGGGAAGTAATTCTGTCTTGTACGGTGTTTGTGATAAATGGGTGCATAAGAGATGTAGTGGTATCAGAGGTAGACTGCGAGATAATGCTGATTTTATGTGTATGGCATGTCGGGGAGAGGAGGTGGAGGCGTGAAAGGATTGAACTTGCTGGTGAATCTCTTGTGTGTGTGGAAGAGTTTTGTTATCTGGGAGACATGTTGTGTGCTGGAGGTGGGGCTGGAGCTAGCTCTGTGGCTAAAGTAAGAAGTGGTTGGAAGAAGTTCAGGGAGCTCTTGCCTCTCCTGACATTGAGAGGACTCTCCCTACGTGCTAAGAGGTCTTTGTATGCAGCATGTGTTAGGAGTGTAATGCTGTATCGTAGTGAGACCTGGGCAGTAAAGGAGGAGGATATTCTCAGGCTCAGTCGTGCAGAAATGATGATGATTAGGTGGATGTGTAGTGTGTCCCTGCGTGCAAGGTCGGGGGGCTGGGTTTGCGATGGAAAAGTTGAGAAGTAGGATGGGACTGGAGTGTATTGGTGTTGTGATGAGGAGAGGTAGATTGAGATGGTTTGGACATGTGGAGAGGATGGGGAATGATAACTGGGTGAGGAAGGTGAGAAGTGTTAATAATAGGTGTGGGGTTATGAGGGGTAGACCGAGAAAGACATGGGACGAGCTCATTAAGTGTGACCTCAGGGTTAAGAGACAGAACAGGGTGGCTGCAATAGATCGTGCTGCATGGAGAGCTGCCATTAGGTGACAAGCTGGACTCTTGCACAATGGAAAACATTCCCATGTATGTTATTTACCACAGAAATTGGTTATAATGGTATACATTGTATACCATCATCTTCCCTGATGTTTATACTATACAGTAAGCTAATAAAACACAAAACTGACGAGTAAAAGTACTGTGAAAGTAATGAAATGCGGTGAGAATACTGTTGTTCAACAGTGAAAAATAACTGCCCTACACCCTAGTGCAAAATTTTGCCTCCACAATGCACGAGCTAAGCATATGTCTAGATGCAGAATTTCACGAGCTTTCACATGGTGTCGGAATTCTGATACGACCAATAGTTTTCGAGTAAATCGCCAAAAATTGCGCGCGCTCCCCCCCCCCACCCACCCACCACCAAAAACCAAGAGAATGCCGACTGTTTGAGAGTGTTGGCCTTGAAATAGACACCCTTCCCTATGATGCGTCAAAGATTGACGCACTTCACGCTAAAACTTAATTTTTGGTGAATATTTTTTGTCCAGAATTGCCTAATTGGTATCCCTTCTGACCAACACTGATAAGTGCGTCATAGTGCATCATTCGTTCCTCTTCGACAACCTAGCACCGTTTTGAATAATTTTGAGTCATCGTGCACAAAGGGATTAAGGTCACGTCATTAAGCTGGCAGTAGTCAATGCAGAACCTCATAGCTCCATCTTTCTTCTTTATTAGGACTGTGGGGGAAGACCAGGGGCTGTTGGAGGGTGCTATTATACCCACTTCAAGCATTTCTTGGACCTGGCAGTCTTCCTCTTTTTTTTTTTTTTTTTTTTTTCTTTTTTTTTTTTTTTTTCTCCCAACGCAATGGTTGGCGTATAGGGGGTCCTGTAGTGTGAATGAGGTGGTGTAAGACCTCAGTCTGACCCAGATCTCCCAGATGCAAGATGAAGACCTCCTGATATCGGAGGAGTAGTTGCTCCAGGTCCTGTTGGTACTGTGGGGGAAGATGAGAGGGAATGTAGGGCAAGGAGGGGGTGCTGGGGTTGGGCATGCATGTTTCGCCCTGCAATTCTGGAAGGGCATCGTATGCCTCCAGTTCTCCTCCAACTAAGTCTTTTGGGGAGAGTGAAAGGTTTGTCGGAGACATTCGTGACTCTGACAGCACTGAGGTGAGGAGGAACAATGGCTGGGGAAATCAAACAGTTAGTGGCAAATGGTTTGTCCGTCTGCAGGGAGAAGAGGAGTGGTTGCTGGGCCGAGGTATTCAGCAGTACGCAGGCCTGGAGGTAAGAGGGCTTGGTCACGGTGGTGTTTTTTTTTTTTTTATTGGCCTGTACCACCATGTGTAGGCCGGCTGCATGTGGACGGCCCCCATATCGGAGCCATCTATGCTGGCAGTCTATGGTGGCTCCCAGCTTTTGAAGTACGTACAGCCCCAGGTAGCCGTCATGCGCTGTACGCTTGGAGTCAAACACTATGAAGGGGTGGTTAGCGTGGGCGGACAGTTCCGGGGTGCATACTACAAGAGGGTGGGTTTTGCCCCTCAGAGCCAATGGTTCGTCCCCAGCTCCAATGAAGTCAGTGGACGAGGGTTGGAGGGGCTGGAAGGCTGCCTGATTTTTATGGTAATACCGCTTGTACAGGCAGGACCACGAGGTGCCTATGTCCACCAGGAGCCAGACAGGGACTCCCTGGAACTTGATCTTTGTATAGACTGGCATTTTGAGCTGGTTGATGGTTGCTCCTGCTAGGACCAAAACTGACAGGGGAGGGTCTAAAAATCGAGCCCAGCTTCGGAGGTGCACGTCTCTTCCAGGGATGCCTCCTCCTCTTCGAGGAGAGCAATTAACTCCATTTCACTCTCTAGTTCTACCTGTGTGTTTTCTGTATGGGTGCCATTGTTGGCTACACAATGTGAGATGGTGTGGGGTGGTAGGGATGGGCCCCATCTATTTGTCAGGTTCCATCAGGCCTTAATTTGTTCCTGCATATCATGTAGGGCACAAGATGCATTGAACTCCCAAGGGTTGATCAAGATTAAGTTGTCTTGCCGTGGCTGTCCATCCAGTGGAGATGGAGAGATACGAAGATAGATGGAGTGGTTAGTACCTCACCACTCTTCGGCGTTATGATTTGGCTGGGTTGGGATGCAGCGCATGTCCCCGATAGGCTTCTGTCTCCCCGCTTTTGTTGCTAACAGCTGTCAGATTGTTACTGTCTCTATTGAACCCTTGGGTGTCATGGATGGCAAAATGTTCCCATATAGCACTGGGTAGGATACTTACCAGGTGGACGAAAATGTGCTGGTTACGCTGTTCCTCCGTATGCTGGGCATATGCGGACATTATGAATTTCCGAAAATCCGCTCGGGTAGCGTCCAGGTTTCCCTCAAACTTTACGTCGTTAAGCTGCAACAGTGTGATGACCACCCCGAGGGATGGTTGGACAGCATCGATAACTATTTATCTATCTATCTATCTATAGCCCGATGCCCTAATCCCGCAAAGGGTGGCCACAGACAAAACGCCTCCAAGTCGCTCTGTCACCCACCATTTGACTGCCCTCCCCCCAACTCACTCCCCCTCCCTCATATACCTTTCAACTCCATCCCTCCACCTCATCCTCGGTCTCCCCCTCGCTCTCCCTCCCTCTGCTTAACCTACATGCACCCTCTTAGTCAGTCTTTCACTCTCTATTCTCTCCACATGTCCAAACCACCTCAGTATATTTCTCCTATTCTCTCAATCATATCCACATCCACCCCACAACGTTTTTTCACTTCTTCATTCGTCAACCTGTCCCTCCATGTCACTCCACATGCTCCTCTCAGGTAACTCATTTCCACTGCTCTCACTCTTGACTTGTTCCCCTCTAGCAAGGTCCACGCCTCGCTTCCATATGTCAGGGTAGGGATCACAGTACTACCATGCAGTGACTTCCTAATTTCCATACTCACCTCCCTATTTCTCATCACCGCTTTCAGTGAACCAACAACCTTCTTTCCCTGCTGTACCCTTTCAAGTACTTCATCCCCAAAACTTCCATCCTTACTCATCACACTACCCAAGTACTTGAATGCACTCACATTCTCCATATCCTCACCATCTAACCTCACTTTGCGTTCTGTGACTTTATTCCTCTCAAACCATACTTTACTCTTGTTTACATTAACTTTCAGATTCCTCTTCTTACACACTATCCCAAATTCACTCACCAAACCTTACAACTCCCATTCATCTTCACTCAGCAATAATGTATCATCAGCAAACAGCAACACCGGAATCTTCCACACCTCACCCTCATTCATTAGAGCCACCCCCACATCCTTTGCCCTACCTTGCACCTCCTTTACAACCCCGTCTATGAATATATTAAACGGCGATGGAGACATCACACATCCCTGTTCCAGTCCCACATTTAGATCAATGAACTCACTCAGCTCACCATCCATCGACACCGTAGCCCCAACTCCCTTGTACATGCTCTTCACATCACTCAACAATTTCCCATCCACTCCATATATTCTTAAACCCTTCCACATACATTTCTTATCAACTCTGTCATATGCTCTCCAAGTCCATGAAGGCAGCATACACTTTCTTTCCCTTCTTTAGATACATCTCCATCAAACATCTTAGAACAAATGTCAGATCTACACACTCTTTTCCCTTCCTAAATCCCCTTGTTCTTCTCCAACTAGCTTCTTTGTTACATGCCTAACCCTATCAGTAAGTATTCTACCATATATTTTTCCAATCACGCTAGGAAGGCAAACTCCCCTATGGTTACCACATACTTCTCTCTCCCCTTTTCCTTTGTATAAAGGAACAGTTATACTGATTTCCAGTCCTCTGGAATCCTTCCCCCTTCCCAAGCCAATCTACAAAACTTCCATATTCACTCCACAGCAATCTCACCCCCATACGTCAGCATTTCACCACACACTCCATCAATTCGTGGGGCCTTTCCCATCTTGATCTTCTTCATTGCGTCAACTACTTCTGCCCTACTGATCTCTTCCTCCCTCCTTTCATCTCTTCTTCTCCCAGTCATTCCCCAACCACTTATACTCGCACTGCTGTCACTCTCTACATTCAACAAATCCTCAAAGTGCTCCTTCCATCTCCTTATTTTCTCTCTCTTATCCACCAACAATCTATTATTCCTATCATTCATTCCCCTACTCTTTCCCCTTTCACACTTGGTTTCTTTACCTCCTTCCAAAACAATTTCTTGCTCTCCCTCCATTTCACACTCAGATTCCTCCCAAACTCTTCATCCACTCTCTTCTTACTCTCTTTCACCACTCTTTTCACCTCCCTTCTCCTGCTCACATATACCTCTCTCTTCTCTCTCTCATCTTCTCTCCTACCTAGGCCTATACTCGCTAGCCAGTCACTATATGCCTTCTTCTTTTGTTTTCCACCATGCTGTCCCTTGCACGCCCCTGCATCTCCTCCTCACTCCACAAATTCTGCCTATGTTAGGGCCGCGTTAACTTTCCCGGTTACCAGGGCAACCGACTTCCCTAATTGGGGTAGTAATATCATGATCTTTTGCTCGTCCTCCTCATAGACCAAGTCCAACACCAGTTTGACAAACCTTAAGAGTACAGTGTAAACACAGCAACTCCAGATGGCAAGGCGAAAGATTTATTATTGCACTAGCCTTTACACACATTTTTACAGCCGAGATAGTAGGATCTATCTGATGGAAATCTATCTATCTGGAGGAGATCTGTCTGGAGGAAATCTCTCAGCATTCAGGATAGAGAGATGACAATTTTACTTCTGGTTGAGGTGAATAGAGTGTAGCTACGAGAAATAATAATCATCGTACAATTTTGTAGGACGGACAAGAGGGTACAGATGCTTCCCGGGCCTCTTGCAGTGCCCGAATAAACACAAATTAGTGGCAACAGGGAAGTGATCCTAAGCTGGCATGTGCATCAGGGAAACTGTAGCCAGTCTCTAACCCTTCCTTACTCGTGAGTCGATAGGCGTTAGCGCTATATTCCAGGTGGCATGGGTGACTCTTGTAGCACGTATCCCTTAGCGATTTATTATAATTATCACACCATGATATTTTCTTTATTTATATGTTTTTATACTGTGTTCTTTTTCGCAAGGAGCAAAATTACTATCTGTACGAGTATGTGTTGAATGCGCAGCTGTAACAATAGCTTAACACTAGAGTATGTTGATAGTCATGAAGACGTGATGTGGAAAGGATGTTGAGCTGTTGTATTGCTGTATTTTGCCACTGAGATACGAGGAAAAAGTTGTAAAAAGACAAACATCTGCGCCAGGTTAAGGTGGATGAAGTGTTGTGGTGACATGTTTGCCTCAGTAAGGGACAGGAAGATAAAAAGGTGTACAATGATATGAGAAATAAACCGCCAAGGAAGCGATGTTAAGGAGTTTTTTTTTAATGTCACACAGGATACTGCAGTTATTCCTGTGTTTGCTTCTTGCTCATCATGTGTATCCACAACTACAGTCGGTTTGTTTTTCCTCGACGGAACTGCGCCACTTCCGGAACTTAAATTGAAATCGTCGTTGCACGAATTCGATGAGCCTTAGTTATGCGGATGGGGTGAATCTCCTTGGTTACCTTAGTCTTCATCTTTTTTTTTTTTTTTTTTTTTTTTAACCTGACGAAACTGGATCACTGCCATGGCTTAACGAAGTTGTGGTTACATAAAAATCGATTAGGCAGGAATGATTCACCTTGATTGCTATACTTTTTTTACTCGAACCTGGCTTAGATTTTCGTCCTTTTGCAGCTTATATCACGTACCATCAAAGATATACGAATCTTCCCAGTTCTGTCCAAAGAAAATTTACACCTGGCGAAATACAATGAAAACCTTATCACTACTAGTGAGTGTTTCAAATGGTTCGATTTTTCTGCTAAGAAACAGGGAAGTGAGCATGGAAGTGAAAAAGTTATTACATGACAGTATTGTGATACCAACTTTAACGTATGGAAGTGAAGCTTGGACGTTGTTGGAGGGACACAAGTCAAGAGTGAGAGCAGTGGAAATGAGTTATTTGAGAGGAGCCTGTGGAGTGAGACAGATTGACAAATGAGGATGTGAAGGAGCGTTGTGGTGTGGATGTGGATGTGATAGGAAGCATTAGGAGAAACACACTGAGGTGGTTTGGCCATGCGGAGAGGATGGAGAGTGAGAGACTGACGAGGAGAGTGTATGTGTGTGAGGTGGAGGGGAAGGCCAAGGATGAGATGGAGGGATGGAGTGGAGAGGTATATGAGAGGGGGGGATGTGAACTGGGAGCAAGGCAGTGAAATGGCGGGGGATAGGGTGACGTGGAGGCGATTTGTTTATGGCCACCCCGTATGGGATTAAGGCGTCTGGCAATAGACTGATAGATAGATATTCGTCAACCTTTGGGAAGATACTTGTGTCTTTGTACTGTACAGTACGTTAGTGGAAGAAAAAGACAATGCTACTGCTCTACATCCATTCCATAGCACATTTTCGTCACAGGTGTTCTAGTGTTAATTTCCTGTTATAACTCATTTTTCAGGATGGAGACACAACAATTTTAGGTCAAATTATAGTAAAAGGATTATACATATCGATCGTCTTGGCTGAAACACTTGGCCATGACCTGGGTTGTACAGGATTAGGGTTTTTTTTCATTATAATACAAACACGCTGTAATGATACGTCCCAGAGGAAGGGTTGAGGGTGTGATTATGAACTTGCTAGATCTGAGAAAGGAGATGGGAACAAGGAGACAGGAAGAGGGCAGGAAGGAAAAAAAGACAAAAAGAGAGAGGGGGGGAGAAAGGGAAGATGGAAAAAGATAGGGTAGAAGAACAGTGAGAGGAAGCGGTGTGAGAAGAGGAAAAAGAGGAGACAGAAGACAGAAGGAAAAAGATGAGGAAGAGAGCATAAAGGAAGGAGGGAAGGAGGAAGGAAGAACATATGAATGAAATAAAGGAGGAAAGGAAGAGAGAAGAGAAGAGAAGAGAATGGAGAAGGATGAGGTAATCATATGAATTATAGAAAAGAAACTGGATGCAAAAGTTAGTAGAGGAAGGAAGAAAGTAGATGATAAAAAATGTTATTGTGGTTATTGTTGTTGATCAACCCTCAATCTGTCTGATCTAGCAGACCCGTCAACCTCAGGCAAGCAATCGCCCCTGCAGGGCAGACCCATGCAGTGAACTGATGTTCTCTTGCGGTTGACAGCGTCTCGCTACAGTGAGGCACGGGGAAAGTTGTTGAAATTTGGTTTCTGGATGGATGCTGCATTTGCTTTTCTCCACCCAGTTAACAGAGGCACCATCGTAACTTCCACTCCACCCCATTTTTTGCTTATATGATTACCACTCAGAGCTGTAATCGGTGTCTTGGATGACAGGAATCCGCTTGGCGTGTCATTCTAAGGTAGAGCTACCTGAAGTGGAAAGAAGGGTAATGAAAAGTGGCCGGAAGGAAAGGGAGAAGCAGGAAGGGAGGAAAGTTGACAAAAGAAACAGAACGATAAAGGCGAAGAAATAAGTAGGTAGAAACATCAGGTGAGTTAATGATGGGCGCCCCCACAAGGATACAGTAAGTAAACTGATGGAAAGAACAATGAAGAAAATACCTAAGAAAGGAGGTAAGATAGCATGAAAGGAAGAATGAAACAAGTGAAAGATAGGGATTACTGACAGAAAACAATGAAAGCAAAGAGGAAGAGGTATAATTGAGGAACATACACACGCGCGCGCGCACACACACACACACACACACACACACACACACACACACACACACACACACACACACACACACACACACACACACACACACACACAGGTGGGGTGGGGTGTGATATAAAAAGGGATTAAAACAGGAGATGAGGGAATTGTCGTGGGAAAATTATAAAAAGAAAATGCCACTAAAAAGAGGGAATGAACACACTCAGACGCTTGTGACTCAGTCTCAGCTGACTATACTCCTTTTACTCTAACTTGGTCCAGATTTTGATCCTGTTACAGCTTATTTTACGTAACGGTAACTTAGCGGTAGAAAGAGACAACAGTACTTTTCTGCATCCTTCACGTAGCAATTCTTTGTGATTGGCACAGTATTTTAGTGCTTTTCTGTTACAACTCAGCATTTAAGGCAAAGTGCTAGCAATTTTAGGTCAAGTTAGAGTTTAAAAAGTGCAATAGAGTCTGGAGTTGGGTGGATTGATATACTAGAGCTGTCCAGACCATGACAGGGGTATTGGCTACACTTTCACGGCTCACTCTCAGTTGAATAAATTCGTCTGGTGTTATCTGGTAATAAAGTAGTTTGCACCATGAGAAGGTTTTTGATGACGGTATTAAGGAAGGGAGAATCAACCGCCTCACATCGATGGTCCTTATTTCAGTGCTGACATTACTGTTGCTATCTACAGACGATTTCACTCAGCTCAGGGGAGACATTGCTAACTGGAAGGGTTTGCTGTAGCTCTTATTAGCCCTTTCACTATGAGAGGTCTTCCTGAAGCTGAACACCAGTTGATGCATTTCTTTTTTATTCCTGCTATCACCAGACGATTTTATTCAGCTTTGGAAATAATTTACCAGTAATAAGATAGTGAAGGCTATATCTAACACCTCCAGTTGAAATAATCTCTCCTCAGCTGAATGAAATCGTCTGGAGCATGCATGATTAAATAATACTCCACTGGATTGGAGGGGTTGAAAATCGTCGAGCAAGAATGAAATACGAATCAAGCTTTGGGATCGACAAGGTTAAGCAGAGAGAGAGAAAGAGAGCGAGAGAGAGAGAGAGAAAGAGAGGGAGGGAGGGAATGAAGGTAGGAAAACGAAAATGCATGGATGAGTACTAAGGTTAACCTGTTCAACTCCATGTTGATATTTTATAATTATGCGGCTGATCCACTGTGTTTAGTTGACGAGATAATTGGGACAGAGCTTAGATTTTTTTTTTTTTTTTATCTCTAACGCCCTACACAGAGCCCCCACCTCTCTCTCTCTCTCTCTCTCTCTCTCTCTCTCTCCATTTTTTAATATGTAGCCACGTTAGATAACAATGAGTTACTTGATAGGAGCATGTGGAGTGACATGCAGGGACAGGTTGACGAATGAAGAAGTGAAGGAACGTTGTGGGGTAGATGTGGATGTAGTTGAAAAGATTAGGAGAAATACACTGAGATGGTTTGGACATGTGGAGAGAATGGAGAATGAAAGACTAACTAAAAGGGTGTATGTAGGTGAGGTGGAGGGAGGGAGGGGGAGGGGTAGACCGAGGATGAGGTGGAGGGATGGAGTTGAGAGGTATATGAGGGAGGGGGGGGTGAGTTGGGGGAGGGTAGTCAAATGGTGGGTGACAGAGCGACTTGGGGGCGTTTTGTCTGCGGCCACCCTTTGCTTGATTAGGGCGTCGGGCTATAGATAGATAGATAGTTAGATAACAAGAACTCAAGCTCTCCCTTGTGCGTCCCTCTCACCTTACTTTATTTAGTGCTCTGTGCATGTAATGCCAACACAGCTTTGGAGAGACTTTTCGAACTCGAGAGGTTAGTTATACTCGCATTTATTTACCCTACTATCACAAGAGGTTTTCCAAAGATTAAATAAAGTCGTTGGAGGTATACCTCTTTTGTCATAACTTTGCCAAGAGTATCGTCCTTTTCCAACTTAAATCGCGTACCACAATGGCAGAAGAAACAGTGCTGCGGATATGCATCCTATAAACAACACTTCCTAGTGATCAGTACCATTTTCAATTGTTAATTTCTTCCAACAGCACAGACTTCAAGATGAAGAGTTTTCATTTTTAGGCGAAGTAAAGAAAAAAAGAAAGAGCATAAAGGTAAAACATTTAGGTTGAAGGTAAAAGAGGGAGCCGACCCCATGAGGCGCTTAGCCACGGTGCATCTCCGTAACTTAGTCATTTGAGCCTACATGGCGGCGAATCCTAGTGTTTCCACAGAATACTGGGGGAAAGCTCCAATTCCATGGGGTATGCCACTGTTTCATCTGGCACCCAGGATGTTCGGCCTCACCGATTAGGTTGTCTCAGGGCCCTTTTCCAGGACATACTACCACAGCCTCTGAGGAAAAGGGCTTACAGCCTCCTTAAAAGGGGGCGGCCTCCTCAGCAGGGGATGCATACTACCTCTTACAGGCTTTTTTTCGGCCATCGCCTACACGAGGTGGGAGGTCCATATGGTGGTTTCAGACTATGCAAGGCAGTTAGAGCTAGGGTAACACTTTCCCACTTTGACATTCCGGCGGATAAATTAATTTCCTCTCACAAATGTCGTGACAGATGGTTAGCCTCACATACAGGGTCGGGTGTTAGGGCACTCTCCAAGGACTTACGACTGCAGACTGTGAGGAAAAGGTCTTACTCCCCCCTAATGAAGGGGCGGACTTTCAAGAGAAGACACTGCCTCATCCAGTTTTTTTTTTTTTTTTTTTTTTTTTTTTTTTTTTTTTCCCCCGGCCATAGCCTACACGGGGTTGGAGATCTATATACCAGGGGGCCTTACATGGTGGCTTCAAACCACCCTCGGCAATTACAGCAAGGGGAACACTCTCCTCTGATCCCCAACAGCTAACCTCTTCTGATTCCCGACAGTGAACCTGCCTTGTAAGCTTGTGCCAGTGGTATTTTGACCCATGGGAGGATCTGCCTTTGTTCTGTGGGAAATCCCATATTTTTGTACAGTACCCAGGATGTTCAGCAAATGTCTCTCAGCCCCGTTTTGACTTTCCAGCAGAGAAATTACTCGCTTTTACAGGTGTCGTCACGGAGTTGTTCCTGACCGACAGGGCCAGGACTTACTACTGCAGAGTATGAGGAAAGGGTCTTACTGCCTTCTCAGGAGGGGACGCGTATTACCTCTTCCAGGCTTTTTTTTTATTTTTTTTTCTGCCATAGACTGCACGGGGTAGAGGGTCCGTACTCGTTTGCCAAGAGGCAGTGATATGACCGGGCAGTGGAGCCGGCCGTGTATGCGGACGTCCCTCAGTCTCCTTCCTGTCCCATGATAGGAGGATGGTGAACTGCAGCTGCTGAAAAAGAGCAACTTGGCCTGCAATCCACTGAATTCATTACTGCTACAAGAGGTAATGAGAGAGAGAGAGAAGCTTTTATTACATTTTCTCTTCTAACTCCATAACGTCATTTGTACTGTACTGTATTATTCGTATCTCCAGACAGTTCGACGGAAGCCCAGGCAAGACTTTCAAATGGAAGTTTTAGATACAACCTTCACTAACACTTTCTACACTAGGTTGCTCTTGTAAGGTGAGTGAAATTGCTGGGTAGTGGCAAGAATGAAATGCAAATGACATTGCGGATTTTAGGGCTTAACGCTCCTAGGCTTCAGTGACTCTTTCAGTTGCATAAAATCATCTGGAGTCGGCTGCAATAGAGCACTAGAGATGTCCCGACCATGAGAGGATAAAAAAAAATCAAAATACTTATATAAATGATGACTGAATGAGTGTACCTGAGGGTTCCTACTTTGGTGTTCTCCCTTAAGTAGCCTGATTCAGGATCCACACCCATCCCTTTGACAAAGCAGCGAGCTGGATTAGGAAGATGGCGGCATTAACACTTTCACTACAGGTACTTTCCAGAGCTAAATATAATCGTTTGGTGATAGCACGAATAAAATAAGAAAAACTAACCATCACAGTGAAGAGGTTGGAATGCCCCTTCCATACGGTAAATAAGCCCATTGAATAACCCGATAGGCAAAAACATTTCTTATTCATAGTACAGTATATATATATATATATATATATATATATATATATATATATATATATATATATATATATATATATATATATATATATATATATATATATATATATATATATTTCCAATCTCCGTGTATGCATATTAGCCCAGTAAAAAGGTAACTGACCTCCAGCAGTGTGTACTTGTGACACGTTTCAGCACACTCTACTCGTATTTGTCTCAGTTTCCTAATGGTTGTCGCTGTCACTGTAATGTTGTACCTCGTGAATATTTCCATCTATATATATCTATAGTCAGACACCTTAATCCTGGAAGGGGTGGCCACAGACGAAGTGCTACATATCACCCTTTCCTTTCCCATTAAGCTACCCTACCTTCAACTCATACCCCCTTCTCATATATCTCTCCATCCCATCCTTCCATCTCATCTTCGGTCTCTCCGTCCCCATCCCTCCTTCCACCTTACTCATAAACATTCTTCAAATCAGCTTCTCATTCTTCATCCTCTCCACATGGCTAAACCACCACTGAGTATTTCCCGTAATGCTTTCAGTGACATTGACATCAACACCACAGCGCTCCTTTACTTATTCATTTTTCCGTCTATCACTCATTGTAACTCCACATGCACCTCTCAAAACATCATTTTTACTGCTGTCGTCTTGACCCGTGTCCTAACAACAGGATCCATGTTTTGCGTTAATACGTTAGAGTGGGGATCACAATACTGTCATGCAGCGATTTTGCCACGTCTCTGCTAACTTTCCTGTCTCTTATCACTGCTTTCAGCGAACCAGCAACATTTTTTTTTTCAATTGTACCCTTTCATGCACGTCATCCCTCTGTACTTCCATCCTTACATATCACACTACCTAAATACTTGCATGCAATCACAGTCCCCATTCCCTGACCATCCAGCCTCACTGAGCATTCCGTAACTTTATTTCTCTCAAGGATCAAAAACGTAATCTTAACTATACATTCACTTTAAAAATGTGCATATTACATACACTCACAAACTCATTCACCAAGGTCTGCAACTCCCATTCATCTTCACTTGCAGTGCAGTATCATGCACAGACATTACAGGCATTTCCCAAGCCTTACCTTCTCTCTCTAAGGACACCAGTATCCACTGCCCTACCTTTACCTTATATAATGCCATCCATATATATATTGAGCAACCATAGAGGCATGACACATCCCATTTTTTAATCCATCGTTGAAAATTAAGAACTTACATGGTTCACTCTCAGCACGCACTGCATCCTCAGTGCCCTCATACATACTTTTGACATTTTCATCTCCTTCCACATTCCTTGTCTATATTCATTGGTGTACAACACAGTGATTCCATGCCTCGAGCTAACTTGGCAAAACATAGTGATTCCATGCCTCGAGCTAACTTGGCAACACCAGTACCCAGAAGTTCAGGGAATCAGCTGGTCCTTACGCACGGTCATGTGTGTAAATGAAATTTTTCTGCCCCCATTTAGCGCACGCCACCATCAAAGCATCCCTTCACGCCACTAGGACGGCAACTCTTTCCTATCCGCACACACAAACCAGCCAGCGTCCAAAGACCTCTGTTTAATTTACGGCAAATTCCCAGAGAGCCGGAAGCAAAGGTAAAACTTAAATACTTGGGTAGTGTGATAGAAAAGAGAGATAAAGGTGAGAAAAACTAGTAAGCAGAAATAGATGATGCTTCGAAAGCCTTGGTGCGGACCAAAGGTGAGAGCAGAGGTTCCAAGAGGATTGTATGGTGCTGAAGCGCCCACATTAGCTTATTGGTGTGAGACCGGAGTGGCATGAGTATCAAAATTCAAGAGTGAGATCAGTGGAATATGAAACTGTTAGGATATCTATGTAGGCTGCGTAGGCTGGATAGAATAAGAAGAGTGTCGTGACAGCAGTTAAGTAAGGAAATCTGTTGATGAGAGGGTAGAGGAGAGTGTGCTTAGAGGGTATGGTACATAGAATGGTTGTGAACAGCGCAATGAAAATAGCATAATTATATGAGTAAGGCTGAAGGTATAACGAGGTTTAGAAGACCAGAAAGATGGTGAATGTGTAAGAGAATTAGATAGAAACTGAGGAAGTGAAAGATCTGACAGAGGACAGGAATGGATTGATGATGTACGGAGATGTACTGTATATGACACTGGTTGCTCTCTCTCTCTCTCTCTCTCTCTCTCTACCGGCATCCAACGAAATGGCTGTATCTGACAGGCCTTATGTGGCGCAGTTTTGTTTGGATCATTTCGCCTGTGAGGTGAAGCCAAGAACTTTGAGGGCTTTAATGATGAGTGGGTGGATGTGTGACTCATTTTTACTAAGCACAGTTGATAATTCTCCTACTTTTGTACTTTCCTGTTCCTGTTTCTAAGTTCCTCACTCCTCGTACGTACAAGTGAGAAAAAGGATTACGACGATGATGGTGCTAAGATGATAACGATAACGAGGAGGACAGTATAATTCCCATGTAGAGGAGAGGCAAAATACACGAGTTTCTCTAATATCCCACCACTTCTCACTGTCCTGTAATGGCTAACCCTGGTAGGCTGAGAGGGACTTGTTTCTGTGCCATAGACGACTCTTTGATAGGCACATCCGGGAGGGAAGTGACAGACAAACCGTAGGTGTGAAGTGGATACGGAGAAATACTGGGGGACCTTGTATCTCTGTTCATGGTGGTGTTAGATAAACGCTTTACCACCAGCACCACCACTACTAATACTACTGCTACTACTACTAGTAGTAGTAGTAGTAGGAAGAGGAGGAGGAGGACGAGAGGAGGATGGTAGCAGCAGCAACAGTAGTAGTAGTATTAGTAGGAAGAGGAGGGGGAGGACGAGAGGAGGATGGTAGCAGCAGCAACAGTAGTAGTAGTATTAGTAGTTGTAGCAGTGGTAGTATTAGTAGTGGTGGTAGTAGTAGTAGTGGTGGTAGTAGTAGTAGCAGCAGGAGGAGGAGGAGGAGGAGCTACAGCAAGTAGCACATAGGTAGTCGTGGGAAACTTTTGCACTTTCACTGGTAAGATTGTAAGCTATAACACTAAGAGAGTTTATCAGCTGAGAGAAATCACAGTACGCAGAAGGCAAATGTTCACACCGATTAATCCAGTTGCTTTTATGGACAAACTTAGGCATTTTAGACCAACTAATAACAAACAGTTTTTCTGAGCTGAGGAAAAAAGGGGGAAAAAAAAACTATCACTAAAAGAGTAAGATGTGAAGGTGTTGGTAATACATCCTGGCATTTTATTAGCTGCTTCCTTGCACTGCTGATACCGCCACACCAAGATACGCCTACATTAGTATTTCTAAGTCCTAACGAATAATATCCATATTTTGCATTGCGACTTCCCACAATGGCACTTTATTTATGTTACGTGGCTTTTTTTGCCGGTTTGGTGACCAATTGGTTATTACTGTATTGCCGTAACTTTACCCTTATCGATTAAAATAGTTATGATCTGTTTCCTGGTTGATAGCGAGTATTAACATAAGTTATTTAATCGTATATGAACATCATTAAAAAAATACAGGTCCCAGAATCGTTCCCTATGGAACATCACAACACTAATACCTAAGCAGATGATTCTCAGTCAGCTGTTGTCCTGCAGTTAAACAGAGAGAGAGAGAGAGAGAGAGAGAGAGAGAGAGAGTAGGGACAGACGACGGACGGAGGGTGGGAAAGGAGGCGAGACGAGGGGAGATGGAAAGAAGAGAGAGGAGGAAAAGAAGGAAGTAGGGAGGAAGGGATAGAGGGGAGGGGAAGGGACGAACTGAAGGAAGGAAAGAAGAAAGACGGAAAGAGGGGAAAAGGAAGGAAAATAGGGGAGAGAGGGAGAGAAAGATGGAGGAAACGAGGGAGGGAAGAAGAGAGAGAGATAAGGAAGGAGACAGACACGGAGGAAGGAAGAAGAAAAGGAAACGAGGATGAAAGGGATGGAGGGAGAGATAGGAAAAAGAAAAAAAAAATGGTGGAGGGAAGAAAGACAAGAAGGAAACACTTAGAGGGAGGGAAGGAGAGAGAGAGTGGAAGCTATGGAGAGAAATAAGAAGGGAAGGACCAGAAGGAAAGAAGGAGGGAAAGGGGAAGGAAATGAATGAATAAGGAAGGAGAGAGATAAGGAAGACGATAAGGATGGAAGGAAGGAAAGAGGGAGGGAGGGAAGGACGATAAAGATGGCAGGAAAGAAAAAGGAAGGGAGGGAAGGAAGTATAATGGGAAGAGGGAAAGAAAGAGGAAGACAAGGAGGGAGGGAGAGAAGGAAAAAGCGAGGAGGGAAGAAAGAGAAAGGCGATGAGGGAAGGGGAGTGAAGGAGAAAGATAAGGGATGAAAGCGAAGGAGGGAGGGAAGGAGGAAAAAGAAACAAGCAGAACGGCAAGAGGGAGGGAGGGAAGGAGGGACGGAGGGAGGGAAGGAGGTAATGGAGGTAGATATCGTGTTACATGTTTCTCTCCTCACCATCTGGAAGGCGGAGTCCTACCTACCTACACGCCTACTTACATACCTACTTAAACACCTTTTATACATACATACACAGCAACTTACGTTCCTACTTACATATCTTTTATGCCTACCTACATACCTCTTCATGTACCTACATTCAGTGCCTACCTAACACCTACTTATATACATACTTACATTTTATGCCTACCTACACACCTACTTACATACATACATTTTATGCCTACCTACACACCTGCTTACATACCTACTTTCAGTTTATGCCTACCTATATACCATACATACGTACTTATATTCTATATCTACTTACACACCTACCTACACATCTTTTTATGCCTACTTGCACACCGACTTACATACATACTTACACTCCTGTTATACCTCCTTACAAATGGACATACACTTTTTATGCCTACCTACACACCTTCATACTTACATACTTACTCGTATACACGGGACATAGTCTGCATACATACATACGCACTTAAATACCATTATACCTACTTACATAGCCTGACATCATCTTACTTACGTATTGATATACCAGAGTACTTACATGCATACCTACCTGTATATCTTGCATCAATCCAACATTATTCACCTGCCTACCTACCTACTTACATGTCTGTTTACTTACCTATACACCTATTTACATACCTACCTACCCAGTGATATATCCTCTTTCTTGTGCCTTTGCCTTTTATCCACCATCCCTTTATGTACTTACCTACCTATTTACATACCCATTTACATACCTACCTACACAGTACAGTACTTACGCACTTACATACATACCTTCTGTTTGTTACATAGTAGCATTCCTGTTTATATACCTACCTATTTACATACTTACACACCATGGCAGCTATCTACTTACCTACCTATCTTCCTTCTACCAGCATATCTACCTACCTACCTACTTACACATCTACTTAGCTATCTCCTTATTTACCTATCTTCCTATCTACAAAATACCTACATACCCACCTACTTACCAAATTAGCTTACCTACATACCTACCTACTTACGCACATACCTACTTTCCTACCCCACCAACCTACCTACCTACTACCTTAAACCTTTCATATCCATTTTCTTTCACACACCAATTACTTATCTATCTTCCTACTTACGTACTTACCTACCTACCTACCTACCTTCCTACCTACTTAAACATATCATCACTTTTTCCTCTCCTGACCAATTTTTTACTTACCTAATTTTCTACCTACCTACCTACCTACCAACCTACTTACACCCCTACTGACGCTTATCACTCTCCCTCTTTTCTCCATATCCAGCCTCTCCTCTATTAGGCAAACTCAGTCTTCACTCCGTTTGTTTGTGCGTTTGTTTACTTATGTATCTACCTACCCTCTGTCTACTTACCTACACGCTTCCATACTTTCCTATCTATATACCATCTACTTACAGCTCTACCTGCCTACAAACGTACACATAATGCCTGTCTACCTACCTTCCTGCCTGCCGACGCACCTACCTACTTACATGTTTCCTACTTACAACACTTGCCTACTTACCATCTACTTACAGCTCTACCTGCTTGTCAGTGTACCTGTCTTCGTATACTGTCTACTACGACCATCTATTTAGCTACACATACCAACTTTCCATCTACTTAGTTACACAACACTCAATTATCTACCTACTTGCCTACCTACCTACCTACTTACGCACTTCTGTCCTCAGTAAGGTTGAAGAGGACCGAGGTTAAACAGAAGCTTGACAACAAACACCTTCAGTAGTAGTAGTAGTAGTAGTAGCAGTAGTAGTAGCAGTAGTTACCTCAGGCTCATCTTAGTGTGAACCCAGTGGACTGCAGGCTTATAGTTGCCCTTCTCCCGTTGTCCACGCTCCTCATGTGGATAGGGAGCGAGTTGAGGGACGTTTGTATAACCGGTCAGTACAGTCACCCAGTTATGTCGGTGCCATCACGTGAAGGCGTCCCTCTCCAGCACCACAACTTCAACACGTGGGTATAATGACATCCAGTAGTATCTCCACACTGAGGATGAGGTCGAGGCGTCTGCCGATGGACAGATAGATAGACAGATCTCATATTCTATTTACCATTTATTGTACATGTTTACTTACATACCCTCTTATATTCACTTTTCTTACCTACATACCTACCTACAACCTACTGACTTACCTACTAACTACCCACTTACTTGCTCTCAAATAAAGGATGCATCTCTAATAGCAGCTTTCTTAGATCTCGAAAATACTCGTACCACAACTGTCACCATTAACCCTCTCATGGTCAGGACAGTCCTTTTATTCTATTCCATCTGACGCCAGACGACTTGATTTGGCTGACAGTGGGTCACAGGAGCCTGGGGGTGTTAAAAATTCCTTTAACTGCTTACTTTGTACAGGGGTCTTATTCGTCCCCGAGTGCAGTGCAACTCTAAACAGGGTGGAGTCAAGGATTTTCGTCTCATTAACTCCCCTCCTCACTGAATCCCGTCAACCTCTCTCTCTCTTCACCGCACTGTTGCATTTTTATCTCTTTACTATCGCTGCTTCAATGGTCACTGCTTCTCTGAACTGTATGCTTGCCTCCCTCCTCCATCACGACGGGCGCTTAGCACCCGTTTGGCAGCACACGGTCACCCTTTTTTTGTCCAGCTCTCTAACGCAAGAGTAAGCAGATACTCTTAGTCCGTCATGTATGCTGCAGGTTAACTTTGGAACACTCTTCCTTAGTCTGTATTTCCCTCTCCTTATAATCCCAGATCTTTTTCAACGCAGTGTCTAGACATCTCGAATTGAATTAATTTTGGATTTAGTTTTGCCTTGTTTTTTGTTTTTTCTATAGCAACTCTGTGGACTTTTAGCCTGTGGATCTTTCTTCTTTGCATCACAAATCGCGGGACAGTTTTTTAAACATTTTATTTTTTGTTATCTCTAGACAATGAATTTTTGTTTGGGATATATTCTTCAAACTATAATTATGTGTTAGATATTGTTTCATTAACTCCATCACTACTCATTAAATGAATAAAATGATGTGGCAGCAGTAGTGAACTACATAATACGTCATGGCAGGGAAGGGGTTAATCCAGTAAGGCATGGCCTCACACTATGGTATTCTGTTCTGGACAAGGGCACACGATTTCATTGGTTGATCATTTCAGATCGATGACGTATTATTTTCATCTTATCCTTGCTACCTACAGATACTTTTATTCAGTTCAGGGAAGGGCTCTCGTACCGATTGGGTTTAAAGAAGGCTGTATCTAACCCCTTCAGGCAGAGAAGCCTTTCAGAACCAGAATAAACTGGTCAGAAGGTAACAAGAACGAAGTAAAAAATGCGTCATGGGAGTGAAGGGGTTAAGAAAATAGTTATGATTCAGTGAGTGATATTTACTGTAGTCAGCACGTTCAGAACAAACCTCTCCAGCTCGATGAAAATGAGTTTTCCGTCCGCCCGTCCGTTTGTGCGCGGTCTAGCGTCCGCATTTCTGAAGCGATTTTTACGGCTGACGCCTCAAACGAAGCCTCTCCACGTGACGGTGTGCCCTCGTTGATGTAGTCAGAAGGCTCAGAGCAATCCTAAGGCTACAATGACTAAATGCCTTTGATTTTAGTCTCATAACATTGGCATAATTGGAAAGGGCGTTCAAAATGAAGTATTTTTTGCCCTTATCACAATTTTTATATAACCTACTAGAAACTGGCATATTGCAATAATTAAATAAATGCGCCCCTCTTTTGCTAACTCATTAAATGGTGGAGGCAGACAATGAGGTAAGTAGAGAGGCAGGTAGACGGAAGTAGGAGGGTAAGCAGGTGTACATAGATAGGTAGGTGGGTACGCGGGGACGTAGGTAGACAGCGAGGAAGGTAGGAAGGTTGACAGTGAGGTAGGTAGAGAGGTCAGTAGGAAGGCAGGTGAAGATGTACACTGGGTAGACAGAGATGTAGGTAAGCAGGGAGGTAGGTATGCAGGTAGACGGGAAGGTAAGTAGGGAAGTAGACAGGGAGATAAGTAGGAAGGTAGACTGGTAGGTTGGTAGGTAGGTAGACAGAGAGGTGAATAGGGAGGTCAGCAAGGAGGCAGGCAGAGATGTAGGTATGCTGGGAGGGAGGTAGTAAGTCAGGTACTCAGTGAGACTGGCAAGGGAAGCAGGTAGGCAGGAAGCGGCAAGAATAAGTGCAAGTTAATTCATTCTATGTTACAGAAACATTTTACAACTTACTACCTCCCAGCTAAAGAACCATATTGTCTAACAGAGTGACCGCAAAACCTGGGATTATAACATTACAAAGAATACACTGTAACACGCAGCTTTTTTTTTTTTTTTTTTTTTTTAAATCTTGTAACCTCCAGGCATTTTGATTCAGCTTACAAGAGATTTTTTGTAGCTAAAGGGATTGATATAGCCTTCATTAGTCGTCTTCAGTATTAAAGATATTTTCCAAACTGAATGAAATCGTCTGGTGGTAGCCAAAAAAAAATATAGAAATACGACATCGAAGTGGAGGAGAGTGTATCATTCTTTGCTTCTTATCCTGGTTCAGATAATTTGTTCACGTTGGGGAAATCTCTTTTCCTCAGAGGATTATTTCAGAGACCGACTTAAAGTGCGGTGGAGGCGAGGTGTACCTTCACTTGGTGGCACCGATATAACCAGGCGGATCCACTGCTTGGTTATACAAACTTTCTCAGATTCTTTCCAGTTTCAGAAGGATGAACTGCAGAACAAGGGCAGCTGCAGGACAAGGGCAACATCAGCCTTCAGTTCATCGGGTTCACGTTCAAATGAGCCTGGGACGACAGAAACAATAACAACTACAACAACAGCAAGAAGAAGAAGAAGAAGTACAACAACAACAACAACAGGGTGTGTGTGTGGGGTGAGGGAAGGTTGGAAGAAGGAGAGCCAGGCCGAGAAAAAGATGGAGGAGGTATAGGCAGGAGAGTATGCAGAAGGGTGAGCATTTAATCAACCAACTGAACGCTAAGATTTCTCCAAACTGAAGTAAATCGCTGGTTGTCAGACTTAAGAACTATCGCAAGTGCACCGGGACAGGGGAAGGGCTACTGACTGCCTGGATTTCTCTCCGTTGTACAAAACCTTCTCGTGTTAGCCTGATGAACATACCCAAGAGCACCCAAGGCAGAGCAAAGGATGAAAGTGTGCTGGAGGGAAGAAGGAGAGTTAGACCGAGAATGGGGTGGAGGGACTTGGTAGTAGAGAGAGAGAGAGAGAGAGAGAGAAGGATGGAAGAAGGAGATGACTGAGGACGAGGTGGCGAGACTAATAAGTGGAGAGTTCTGTGAAGGTCTTTGTGTGTGTGTGTGTGTGTGTGTGTGTGTGTGTGTGTGTGTGTGTGTGTGTGTGTGTGAAGGGTGATAGAAGGAGAGTTAGATCAAAAATAAAATAGGGGGATTACGAGGATGGAGTGTTTTGTCGTCCACACCGGAGGCTTGCTGGTGCGGGCGGTACTCTTGGATCTCTGTCGCTCGTAAAGTGGCCTCAGTGGACGCGAGCGGGTGCGGGGAAGTTTCTATGGGTTATAGTGATGGAGAACTCCCTCCCGGACCAGCAGGCATTTGGTGTGGACGCGGCTGTCGACCAAGAGCAAAGTAGGAGTGTATATGAAGGTGAAGTTGTTTGAAGAGATAAACCAAGAATGAAGAGTTAAATCAAGAATAAGCAGGAGGAGGGAGTAGATAAGAGAGTGAATGAGTATCTGAGAGAGTGTGAGAGTGGGGTGGTCGTTAGAGGAGGGTCAGACCAACAGTGAGGTGGGAGTATGAGGGTATGTGATGGAGGGTAATGTGTCGTGGGAGGAAGAGTCCTTGCTAAGCAGGGACAGAAATACTTGCTGGAGATTTTTGCGAAGCAACCCCTAACAGAATGCAGCATTAAACAGTGTTTAATAGTAGTACTAGTAATAACAGTAGTAGTAGTAGTAGTAGTAGTAGTAGTAGTAGTAGTAGTAGCAGTAGCAGCAGTACTCGTAATCAGTATAGCGACGACGAGGGTGGTAACAAAAGCAAGAACAGCATCATTACCGACTACGACAATACTACTACTACTACTACTAATTTAAATAACTAGAGGCCCCCCCCCCCGGTGAATCACACCAGCCGCAAGCCGATACATATCTAGCGAGGCTCGGAATGTGACCTTGACCTTGACCTACTTCCACCAATTTCGAACTCGTGATCTATTTTTTTTTTTCCCCTACTACACACCTGTAAAATTTTGTGATGATATCTTGAGCGGTTGCGAAGTTATCGTGCTAACAGACACACACAGACAGACACACAAACAAACTGAAAACAATACCAGCTTCGCTATCGCGGCTGGTAATAATAATTGTGGTGTAAGGTGAGGGTTGTGGGTGTGCTGTTATGCGGTTTATTTCTGATTCTCCTCCGCCACTATATATATTGGTGTGTGTTATTCAAACAATCTATGTCGATATTAACAACTTACATGGCGCAAAAAAGATGTTAGTGGGTAGTCTGGGAACTAAATCACTAAAGAGAAGTGCTAGGGAGCCTCCTTACCGAACGAGAGTATACACGCCCTGGAGGTGTTTTTACTTGTGTAGTGCCGCCAGGGGTCTAGATTTGTCACCTACAGTATACTCTAATGTTCTATATGGTAACACAGCCTCGGGCCCCTACACCTCGCATGGCGTAATGGGACTGGGTAAGTATTATTATTATTATTATTATTATTATTTTTATTATTATCATTATTATTATTATTATTATTATTATTATTATTATTATTTTTTTTATCATTATCATCATCATTATCCATATGATGCACGTAGATGAAGCAGTGCTGCGTGCAAATAGCAGGCAAGAGCTTGGTAGATTGGTGAAGAGTTTTATAAATGTCTATGAGCGTCATGCCTTGAAGGTATGTGTAGAGAAGCGTAAAGTGATGGTTGTTGAGAGAAGGTGACTCCCAGTGTGATGTTATGGTGAATGGAAAGAGCCTGGAATTGGTGTGAGAGTACAGGAAACCATTTGGCTTGTCACTCAGTGTAGAGTCACCCATAGGCAGAAAGAAGAGGAAAGAATGGAGAGACTGAAGAGGGAGTGTAGTCACTCGTAGGCAGAAGGAAGAGGAAAGAATGAAGGAGAGACAGAAGAGGGAGTGTAAAGTCACCCGTAGGCAGAAGGCAGAGGAAAGAATGAAGGAAAGAAAGACGGAAGAGGAAGGAAGGAAGAGAGGACAGGGCAGACACCCATGGCAGCTCTACATTGAGTGAGTGGATGATGAACTTACTATTCGACTAAAGATCTGGCGCACCGAGAATGAAGTGGAGAAAGTGCTACGAATAAAGCCGGTCAAATTAGGGTCGAGGGCCAAGGTCATCCTATTCTAGCGGCCTAGAAGAATATAATAGCATCTCATCACATTCCAAAGATTGAAGGTCATAGATGGAGGGGGGGGGTAGCATGACAATGAGCGTGTGAGTAATTTTCCTTATTCCCTGCCCCCAACTCTCTCTCTCTCTCTCTCTCGAGGAAAAAAGAGTGGGTTGGAAATCTCAGGTCCTGGGTATTGGTCACTTGTCAGGTCTGAAGATGCTGTGATCTCGCATGTTGGCTGACGTACGATTCAACCAGGACCTGAACTTTATGTAACTCATGTGGTTACTAAGATCAGTTTTAGCCAGGATTACCAGCGTTGCTGTTAAATTTATTCTGATAAAGCTCTGTGTGGGACGAAGTAAATAAGATAAAAGGCAGTGGTATCACTTAACTAATGAGGGGTAAGATACGTTTTCCGGAGCGCCTGCAGACTATCAACTTCTGACTCAATGGCTCAGTTGTGGTCGGGCGGGCGTGGTAGCTGGGAGTGGTTGTGTTAATGTGACTTTGCTGTTGCTAGTTTTCTCGTGGAGTTATCGTGTGACATACTGATACACTGTGATATCTGGTGGTTCGGTGATAGTGGGAGTGTTCCGTATCATCCTCGTCACTTCCAGTCGGTGAGTTTCTGAATTTCGTTGGTTTTTGGTAGGAATGTCTAGCTTTTAAATACCTGTGCATGATGTAAACATTGTGGTATTGAATGAATTCGTCAGGTATTTTTGTAATTTTTTTTTTCTTAAATTACCGAAACTTATCATCTTCAATAGAGGAAGAAATAAATTGTATTGCTTTAACATAAACAGGAGTAAATATTTTGTTGGGGAATGGTTGAGGACTTCATTATTATGATGCTGAATACATGGTGAGTGTATGATGATGAGAGGCAACTTGTAAATAACGGCTGTAACTGTACGGGTATTTTTTTGCGAGGGTAAATGACTGAAAATAACCTCTCTTGCCCTATACCTGTCCTCTCACTCTCACTTTCGTTGCTCTCTCTCTCTCTCTCTCTCTCTCTCTCTCTCGTGTTTATTCATCACTTTCTCATGACTTCAGGCACTTTAATTGTTAACTTCTGGCTAACCCCAACCGATTTCATTCCCCATTGGAGGGGTTTCCGGCCTGCAAGGAATAATCTACTGTAACCATTGTTCTCTTTTAATCTTTTATTTTGCTTTGGATCAGTTTTTCGAACTGGGGGTTATAGATAGTTTTTATGCACCCCTTCAGCACGAGATGTCATATTAAACAAAATCGTTTGGAGGTAGCAGTAATAAACTAATTCGTCATCGTAGTGAATAAGTTGATACTAAGGGCCGAATCACTTAGTAAGGACTGCAAGGTTTGTATTATATATATTGATTCTCTCTCTCTCTCTCTCTCTCTCTCTCTCTCTCTTTCTCTCTCTCTCTCTCTTTCTCTCTCTCTCTCTCTCTCTCTCTCATATTTTTCCAGTTCTACGCCTCTTCCCATTCTTCATGTACTATAAATATCTCATTTTGCCTCTTGTCTCCAGTTCTCTCTCTCTCTCTCTCTCTCTCTCTCTCTCTCTCTCTCTCTCTCTCTCTCTCTCTCTCTCTCAGTTCCTTAACCCCACCTCTCATTCTCGCTCACCTCTCTATCGGTTTTTCATTCCCTCTAATTTTTACTTATTTCTTCGTCCGTATTATTTTATTTTTCTCCCTTTTTAGTCCAAAATTATTTATTTTACTGTTCATGAGTTTCGATTTTCTTCATGTTTCTATTTAACCTTACTATCATGACTTATTTATTATTCAATTTTTTAATAATTCTTAGTCACCAGATTTTTTAAAAACTGAATATAAGGATTTTTTTTTTTTTTTTTAAGTAGAGGTTATAGATAGTCTTCAGTATCCCCTCCACAGCCAGGCATCTCATGAACAGAAAGTAGAGAGTAAGATAGACAGATAGGTGGACAGATGGATAGATATCTAGAAATTCTCTGGCTGAAGGGGGTTAACTCATTTTGCTTTTTTTTCTCTCGATTACGTAATTGTTTTAGTGCCTTCCATCTGTGTGTGTGTGTGTGTGTGTGTATGTGTGTGTGTGAGGTCAGCGTTGTCTTTATATCTGCTTAACTAAGATTTTTCGTCATTGAGGCTGCTTTCTTCCTTTTCCTTTGTCCATTTCTCTTTTTACCCATTCCCCTCGACGACATCCTTTACTTTATTCTCAACCTTCCCAAACGGTTTTACTCTGCCTTAGTCGTGCTGGAAGGGTTGTATACAGGCATCACCAAACCCTTCACTAGTAATATCCTTCGTTGGGTCAATAAAGGAATCGTCTAGTAGCAACAGGGGTAAGATTAAAATGAATCTCTCTCTCTCTCTCTCTCTCTCTCCATTGCTCATTTTATTTCTGTTCCCTTCCACTTTTATTTATTCTTGTTTTCCACCTTCTTCCTCTTCCTCATTCGCATCTCCATCGTCATAGTCTCTGTCATTTCCTCTTTGTTTCCTCGTATTTTCATTTTCCCTCTCTTCATTGTTCTTGTCAGTTCCTTTTCCCACTCATCATTCACTCTCTCTCTCGTTGCTTCCCTTATTTTGTCCTCAGTTTTCTTTACTCATCCTTCCACTTCCTTTATTTTCCTTATTACCAGTCCCCTGTCACCTTTCTTTCCCTCAATTTCTTCAGCTTTCCTTCCTCCCTTCCTATTTGCCTCCATTTCCTTTCCTCTTTCCTTCCCTCCTGTTACCGGTACTTTCGACTCTTCCTCATTCCTCTAAAATCTTTAATGTTTTACTTATATCCTGTTTTATTTCTTTCTCTCTTCATCTTTACTTCTCTTTTATTGACATCCTCTTTTCATTTTTTTCGTTTCTTCCACTTCTGTTCCTTAGCTTTCTTCATCGTTTATCACTGATTTCATTTTTCCCCTCCTTTCTTCCATGACATTCTTCCTCCCTTCCATATTCCTCCTTTGTACCTTTACTAGCCATTCTTTCCTTCCTTTTTATTTCCTCCTCCTTCCGCCCTTTCTTCCTGCGCACGTCCTCTCTTTCCCAACTTCCATCTATATATTTTTTTTTTTTCACTTCTCTTTTCCCCCTTCTTCCTTTACATCATTTCCCTGTTATTTCTTCTTCCTACCTCACTTCTTTCGTACATACCAACCTTCTTCCCTTCCTCCGTCCAACTTCTCCCCTCATTATCTGTCTCTATCAACCTATTTATATGTATTCATCTATCTTTCTATTTATCTATATCTCCATATCTATTCGTGTCCATGTCTATTCATCCATCTATCTACCGATCTCTGTCTGTCTGCATGTCTAACTGTATATCTGTCTTTCTGTTTATCTCATATTCCTTTCTACCTTGTTTCTCATTCTGCTCTACTGCATTTCTTCCTCATGGTTTCTCTCCCTTCTTCATACAGATGATCTGTCCCCCTCCCAGGAGGGGCTCGGGGACTGGGATTGTTTTCACTCGGTTTGCCCGTTTGTTTGTCTGTCAGCAACTTTACGCGAAAACTACTGGTGCGATTTTGACTAAAATTACAAGGATGATGGCTTATGACCTGAGCACCTGCTTAAATTTTGGGCCAAATTGGGCTGTAGGCCCAAAAAAGGTACGGTAAAAACAAAAATCGTTTTTTCGCCATAACTCCTTTCAAATTCGTCATATCGACATGAAACCAAAACCTAATGGTGCATCATTCAAATCTACATCCTATAACATGTCTCATTACGTCAGGGGGGGGTCACCCCCCAGTTAGCGGTAGAAGGGTCAGTGTCAGGTGGGTCGGGCCTAAAACTTCAGATGGGCATAAAATCGCGAATTTTCCCCCAATTTCCCCCAAATTTGATATGACATCTTTGACAAGATATCCTGTTGTGTTTATACTTCAGCACTAAAATGACTTCCGGGGACGGGTTTGCTGTGCCTTAGCACCGCTTTTTGTTCCTACCTGAAGTGGGTCCCAGTCGGAGAGGAACTGTTTTAGCTTAATAAACAGTTTTCAGTATGCGGGTATAATTTCTCTTCTTCCTTTCTTGCCTCCCTCTTACCTTTCCTCCTCCTGGTCATTCTTCCTCATTCCATCCTCCCTGCTTTTCAGTTTTTTCTTTCGTTTACTTTTCTTCCCTCCTTTCCTCTTTCTTCCTTCTCTCTCTCCCTTCTTGTCTGCTCATTCTTTCCTTGCCTTCTCCCTTTCTTCATTTTCTTCCTCGCTTCATCATTCTATTCCTCACTTTCCCCCTCTTCTTTTCCGGACATTTAACAGGCATGCACCCACATTCCAGTAAAGGGAAAATCCTCAACCCAAGGAGAATGATGAACTTTACAACCTTAAGTAAGCTGGCCTAGGGGGTGAAAACGAGAGAACACAGTATAAAGAATTCCCACCCTTAGGCACACCCAACATAGCGGTGACATTTGGACACTAATATCTTCATCTACCGCGAGAAATTTGACGAGACTAGCGGCTTTGTGTGTCCCTAGCATAAGGAAGACATTTGAACGTTAATATTTTCATCTACCTTTTGAAAAGGCATAAAAATTTCGCCCCTATGTGTCCCCTGTATTAAGGTGACATTTGAACGTTAATATCTTCATCTACCACTTGAAAAATCAGGAAAATTTCGCCCTTATGTCTCCTACCCACAAAGGAGAAAGTTGACCGTTATTCACCGCGGGCCGTTAGGATTTTTGAATGGCGCGGTTTTTGGAAATCTTGCGGCCAAGCTTCAAAATCGCCGCCATGAATGCCTGAGACGTCTGGACATTGAAACTGTTGGAATGCACTACCTCTAGAAAGTCTCATTGAAGGTTTGAAAGTCTGTGAATGGAGATTACGGTATGTAAATGAGGGGCATGGGAGGGGCCTTGTGGAGTTGGATATAATATTGAGAGAGAGAGAGAGAGAGAGAGAGAGAGAGAGAGAGACTGATAAAGGATGTGAAACAAGAGTAAGGTAACAAAAAAAAAAAAAAAAAATACAGTACGGCATCTATATTTGAGTGAGGGTAGTACAGTGTGGAAGTGAGAAAAAGAAAGTGAAACCAAGAGATATAATGAAAGGATGTGGAAATAAGAGAATAAACTGAGATATGAGAAAGGGTCACATGAAGAATGTGAGAAACAGGGGTAAGGGTGTGAGAAAGTGAGAGAATGTGAGATAGGAGAAGGACGGATGAGCTGAGAGATATGGACGTGGCCTGACAGACACATAAAGGAGAGAGAGAGAGAGAGAGAGAGAGAGAGAGAGAGAGAGAGAGAGACGGGGGCTGAGGGGAGTAAAGAGAGACACCAGGCATGAAATTCCAGGTAAGAGATTCCAGGTATAAGCTGTAATAAAGAGGACACCCCCTACCCACCCTGCCTCTTCCTCACTCACTCTCTCTCTCTCTCTCTCTCTCTCTCTCTCTCTCTCTCCCTTAGTTTCTCTACGTCCACTTTCTCTTTCGCTCTGGCTTTCTCTCACTTGTTTTCGTTCACCATCCCTTTCTCTTGTCTTCATGCTTCCTTTTTCTCTCACTTTCCTCATCCTTCCCCTCACTTTCAATCGTTGTCTTCACTCGACCTCCCTTTCTTTCTCTTTGTATATCACAGTCTCTCGTGCTCACCCTCTTTCTCACTTTCACACACCATGTCTCTGCACTCGATGTAGCGCTACCTACTTCTTCCTTCACCTTTACCATGTGTGTGTGTGTGTGTGTGTGTGTCTTTCTCTCATACTGTTTCTCATCCTGTCACTTATTTTTCCTCTTTCCACATCAGGTAGCTCCATATTGAATGAAAAACCTAATGGTTTCCTGCATATAACCCAGGAAACCATTTACAACGCTGGGTGGTAGCCATACGAGTATAACCAAATTACGATGTGATGTGGAGCCAGTGGTGTCCCTGTTAACCGGGTGCAGCGACGCAAATGCGGGGTCCATCCAGGAACCAAACTTCCACACCCACACTACGCTGTGGCGGGTTGCTGTTCACCGCACGGGAACATACATTCACTGCACGGGATAATCCTGCGAGGGCAGTTTCATGTCTGCGACTGATGGGTCTGCTTGGCCAGACAACGACCACCTCTACCTCTCGCCGTGTCCCCTCCCCTCTTTCCACCGTGTTCTATTTTCTCTCACTTTCACATTCCCTTTCAGTGGCGTTCCTTTTCCTACTCCCTCCTCCCCCTTCCCTTATTTCTTTCCCTTCCTTTCTCTATTCTCATTCCCTATCTCTTCCCGTCTCATCGTTCCTTTCTCTTGTCGTTTACACCTCGTTTGTCTTTTTATATCGTGATTTCTTCCTCAGTTCGCTTTTCCGCCATATCTCCCCACTTCTGATCTTTTGTCTCTCGGTGCACGTCCCATTTTTCTTTGTTCCAGCCTCCTTTTCACCCTTGTTCTTTATCATCCTTTTGTTCTTACCTTTTTCGTTTTTCCTTTCTCCCTCTCTCTCTCTCTCATATATATATATATATATAAACCATTGCTGAGCAAAAGTGAAACGAACAAAATATAAGAAAGTCCTTGAATTCTGGGAAAAGAGTAGACCGGAAGTTGCGATGACGAAATGAAACGCCCTCTGATTGGTCACTTACTGGCCTATCATCACCGTTTTTTCATTGGCTTCTCCGTTACATCTGTTTTTAATAGATGGAAAAAAAAAAAAAGTCAGTATTGCGTTATAGGCTGGAATGTTGGGAGGGGGGGGGGGTGAAGTCTCTCCTCCCACATGTTTGGTGGGTGACTAAGTTGTGATTTTCCCTCGCTCCAGTTTTATTTGCATGACTTTTACGCCCCCTCTGAAATTTATGACTGGATACATTTACACCGGATTTTCCTTGTCTGTATATTCGGTCCCTGACGCTTCCTAAATATAACCGCCCATCCATTCATCTGTGTAACGGTTCCCCTGTCCATTCATCTTTCAGATTAAGGGCTGTTTGTGTATATTTGTTTATTACGGCCATCCACCCATCTTTTCACTTTTCCTCCTTTTCGTTTTTCTACAACTTGCTTTGCCTATAATTTCGTCCGTATATTTAGCTGTCGGTATTTCTGTTCATTCGTTCGTGCTTGTATTCATCTAAATATAGTTCGGTTATTTTTAACTTGACAAAACTGGGTCAGTCCCCTTACTTGGATGCTGAGTCGTCTCTCCGTGTTTCCTCACCTAGTCTCTCTGTCCATCTGTCTCCAGCTATTCGTCTCACCATCAGTTTCTTCATCAACCCCATCTGCTAATTTGTATCCATTTACCTACTTTTATCAGTCTTTATGTACCCCTCTGTTCATATCTCCTTAGTTATCCCCACATCTGTGTTTCATCGTCTACCAGTACCCTTCCATCTGTCTTCATCTACCCGTTTCTCCTTAAGCTTATGTGTCTTCATCTACCCATCAATCCACTCATCTTTTTTTTAACATCTATCCGTCTATCCATGTCCCTTCATTTATCCGTCTGTTCATTTGTCTCTTGTTCTGCCCATTCACACATTTCTCCATCACTTCATTCACGTGTATGTACGTCTCTGTCCATCTTTCCATCGTTCCGCCCTTCCATCCATCATCGCATCTTTCCATCTTGCCGTCCTTCCATCCATCCGTCCATCTTTCCATCTTTCCGCCCTTCGATCCATGTGTCTGTCTTTCCATCGTTCCGCCTTTCCTCCGCCGTCCTTCCCTCCGTCCTTCCGAGATGATCCAGCAAACAGGTTGAGGTATGCTTGCCACACTTCCTCGGAATGTCGCTAAGGCAGGCCAGGGGAGTGAGTGTAGTGTTGGGTAATGGTACGGACCCGGGTCTAGGCTGGCTACTGAATGATGCTTATATTACGCTGGTACGTAGGCGGGCAGTGGCGGTGGTGCAGTGGGAAGAGTACTAGACCTGCAACCATGATATATATTGTTCGAATGCCTGACCGACCATGAGACCTTTATATATTTTTTTATTTATTTACTTTGAGAGAGAGAGAGAGATTGTAAATATCTGTCTGGTCGTCACCAGGAACTGAAAATTGGGATATGGGTGGTAAATAGATGGTTGTGTCGTAGTCTGGGGGAATGTTTGTGTGATTTTCCATAACACTCACACTTGTTTGTGTTTGTGACTTCCATCCCCTTGACATACTGCCCACGCATGTTGAGTCAACCCTTCACACTGGCCTCGTTAATTCCCCATGTACAATCAGGGACTAGAAGTTAAACTAATAATTAAGTTTCCCCTCTTCTGCTTATCACTTTCCTGAGCACATGGACTTTCACATGCATAGTTCTTCCCACAGGCTCCTTCCTTATTGATGCATACGTACTTAGCCAGTATAGGAAGGGGTTATATTGACTGGACCCACTGAGTAAAATCGATCCTATAATTGTCTGCATTATACACTGCTACAGGCTACAGAGAGAGGTTTGGTGTGTTACTCTGTCCTTAAATGATTCTTTTTAATATGCATGAGGAAATGACGGACATGTCATAAGTTAAGTAGACGCAGTATAGGCGAACTTTTGTCCTTCACTGTACCTTCCTCAGCCCCTCCCATGGCTCTGTCACTCACTGATTACGTGGCTGATATAAACTCTGTGTGTGTGTGTGTGTGTGTGTGTGTGTGTGTGTGTGTGTGTGTGTGTGTGTGTGTGTGTGTGTACATGAACACACACGACGTAGCTCTAGGACACACGAACCGGAAGCAGACAGAATAGCCATACTTATCATTTATATTTAAATTAATCTCCTTTACTATCGCTCTTCAGTCCCTCTCACGTATCTTTTAACTCCTTTAGTCTGGTGACGTATTATATATATATATATATATATATATATATATATATATATATATATATATATATATATGTCCAACCCCTTCAGTAACGTCTAAAGTTAAAGAAAATCGACTGAAGAGAGAAAGAATAAAATTCCGGTACGAAACACCTCATGGGCCCGAGGGGATTACACGAGTCGTATGCTCGTTGGCTTATGAACTTTGCGTAACATGTTCCTTTGCGATTTACCGCTTTGTATAATCACCCTCTTAATGTTAGCGATTTGTTCCCTCCGACAAGGAGAGTATGTTTTCACACCTGTTTGTTTGTTAGTTTGTCTGTTAGCAGGATTACTCGAAAACTAAAAGAGATTTGGGCCAAATTTGGTTGGTAGATAGCCCATGTCCCAGGGAACAATCGATTAACTTTTGGGACCGATCTGGATCGTATTACAGATTTTGGATCTGGAAAACATTTTTTATGAAACCCTAATCATTGATGAGAAAGTCCAACCCATTATGAGGAGTGGTTTGGAAATTACGTTGTCCTTGCCGGAGAGATGCGCTCCACTGAGTGCCCCTCTAGTTGCGCATGTAACCATAATATTCGCATGTAGCCTACAGACGGCATAAAAAATTCTGTTGCCTCTCCTACTGCTCTGTCCGTGTTCTTGGCCTCAGATCAATACCATAAACGTTTGCTGCAGATCCACAACGTTGTTTTAAAAAGTTCGTGGAGAGACAGGTCTTTTGATGCTGAGTGTACGTTATTTATGTCAACTTAATATTGACATAATTTGCAGTGATAACACATTAGAGGAGAGTAAAGTGGAGCGTTCGTCAGTTTAATATCGATTTAATTTACCTTAATAGCATGCACGAGAATATTAACCCCTTGAATACGATGACGTGATGTGGCCTTGTTACTGCCTTCAGGTGTCTTTGTTCAGCTTGGGGAGAACATGGTTGTGAAGGGGTTAATGGGGAAAATTTATACGCCTTCCTTCTATAAATGGTTTCCTTAGGGGCGATCAAGGTGTCTGGATGTAACAGGAATAAAGTAATTGAAAAATAAGACAATCGGATAGAAAGTGCTAAGGTGTAATAGACAAACAGATGAGGAAAAGTTGTTCTGACTTCTCCATACATCAAGAAGAACGGGGCCTAGTTTAGTTTTTCGTTTGCTGGCTAGTGTTTCTGGTGACCAGTTTTATGAAGAAGGATGTCTGAAGTAAAATGAAACAATGTAAGTGGGGCAAGATGACAGACTGCAGACGCCATGGTGTGTGTTGATGGCAGTGATGGGGAGTGGTCATGAGAGTGCACACGTACTGTACTCTGCCCTTCCACCTCCTCCTTTCCCCTCATCCTCATCACCTATCGTTTCCTCTCTCTCTCCTCCCTCCCCTTTTCTCTGCTGTTCCTCTTCCCTCATCCTCATCACCTATCGTTTCCTCTCTCTCCTCCCTCCCCTTTTCTCTGCTGTTCCTCTTCCCTCGTTTCTTTCTCCGAACCTCTTCTCTCCCTTCCCCTTTGTTTCCCCCCTCCTCACTACCTCTCCTTCCCTCAGCATCTGCCTTTCTCATCACTGCCTTCCTCCCCCACCCCACACACACACAGTGCACTGGTTAGCATGTCCAGCTCGCAGCTGAAAGAATCCGAGTTCGATTCCTAGGCCGGTTGGATTCTTGGACAAATTTTGTTTCTCCCGTGTCCCAGTTCACCCAGCAGTGTAGTTAGGGACCGTTGCCGCTGGTATTCAGGGTGACTTAATGGTTTTCTGTCTAATTGACCCATGTACTCAATAGGCATCAATCTTAGCTTTCTTTTTCTTCTCTCTTACGGCCCTTCCTCCTTCCCATCCTCTTCTCTGCCCTTCTCCCTCTCGTTCATCTGTGCACGGACCTGTTATTACCACTACTGCTATCATTGATTTTGATAATGAATGCTGTTACCAAACACTTACGTAAAACATTCACATTTTACCCTTTTATATTTACTTCTCGACGTGGTATAACATAATGATCATTAATATAGGCTAAAGTTGGCTCGTGCTGCCATTCGTGTTCAGAATATACCGGTAACTGTTTTTGGGTACGGTACAAGTATTTCTGACATTTCCTAGGCCTGACAGTCATACAAATAATCCTTATATATAATAAATAACAAACACACACACACACACACACACACACACACATTATATATATATATATATATATATATATATATATATATATATATATATATATATATATATATATATATATATACCGTATATATGTATATATTATCAGCCATGTTTTTCCTATGTTACGGTATTCTGCACCTGTAACCCTTTTCAAGGATTTTGGCTGACGCCAAATGATGATCCTTTCCCTAGATTATTACTAAACTAGAGTCCAGGATTTCTCCATTTATGATTTTTTATTTATTTATTTTAAGGCTGTACAGTATTTTCATGAATCAAACACATTTCCCACACAGTGAGCTGTATTTGCGTTGGTTTGGGAGGTGAGATGCGAATCATCGTGTATATTTCACCAATATCCCGTTGTAGACTATCAATGCAAACTGTGTCACATTAGCAATAAATAAGTTAATGATATTAGTAGGGCGTCATACGGGGAATGAAACACAGGAAGAGGTGCTGCAATGCCTCCTACGCCAGCCAGAATACGGCATAAGGTCTTTTGGTAACGGTTTTCAACCAGTTTTCCCCTTCACCCCAGGAGGTCTTTTTAAAGATTTTGTTTTACCTAACAGTCTGTATTATTATTTATTTATTATGACATTCACCGCACGCAGCGAACGTGTTAATGAAAGTTGTTTAATGCCTCCTCTTTGAAATATAGTTCCAGGGCTGAATAATATAGCGCAAAAATAACAGGAATTAAATATAAATGTTGCCACTGTACTGAAGGGGTTAAGGATACATAAATCTAATTTTGTCTAGTTAGAAGTCTCTTCAAAACTAAACAAAATTGTGTCGAGATAATACAAAGTCAGTGTAAAACGCAACATCGTTATGGAATGTTTTAAAATCTTCGTTTATAAATCGTTCAGTTGTCTTTTTACTACATCACGTGTGTTGTAATATTGTGGCCGGTGTTGTAAGTTCATTGTATGCGTTGTGTCTTTACTACACGCACGTTCTTTCACACATGAAAAGTCTTGTGTTCTGTGTTGGAGTATTTCTTAACAGTGTCGCATTTCTTAACAGTGTCTGTTCTTTCAGCTTTCACTTTTTCGCTTTTTCTTATGATTTGCTGTTTATTTGTTACTTTATCTTAAAACCTTATTCTCGGTACTTTATGTAGCCTACAGTATATATACGGAATATATACCGGTATATATATATATATATATATATATATATATATATATATATATATATATATATATATATAATATACCTGGTGGGCCGTAAATAGTGGTCCACTCGAAACTCACGTAGCAGTATCATACAGGGCATGTATTTGGAGCAGAAAAAAAATAAAATGGATGATGTAGGGTAGATACTGATAACACTGACTCGGCCGTCCCCACAGCACACAAGAAATCGCCCGGCGGAGTGGAAATGGGAAGTTATTCATCAACCAATCTGTATGTACTGTGTGTGTTTGGGGGGGGGGGAGGAAGAGAGACAGAAGGGGGGGGGAACTTTCCATGGCATGGCTGTAGAGTTTTCAGGTTGAAGGACGGCGTGTGCTAATCACTGAGTGCTGCCGTATACACCCTGCTCTATAATACGCACCACAGTTTGAATCCAACGGTGGTTTTAGGTGCTTCTGTCATGTAAGCGTTGCCAGGGGTTTAGGTGCTGTCCTGCTGCTGACATAATCTGTCCTCGGGCCCTCCTACGCCCCGGTCCCTCAGGGGCCGCCAGAGGGGTAGTAAAGCATTAATTATGACTCAGCCCCTTCTCTTTGTCACTGGGATTCCTGTAATTTTAGTGTTTTTTCTATAATCACTTACTAACTTTCTGATGGATTCAACTACCTTCCTATTAGCATTTTTTGGTTATTATCTTCTCTTACTATTGGTGATATTTGATTAGCCTAAGTATACCAGTTTGCAAACTGACTTAAAAGCCATAATTACGTACCGATATTGGCAGCTGCGGCGTCCACCCTTCAGCCAAACCTCCTTATATTTCCCTATACCTCTCAGTGGGGAAGGATCCTGGTGAGGCGCGGTCTACCGCAAGGGAGTGCAGAATCCCTGCACTGTGTACGTAGTATTGTCCTGTACCCGTAGCACGATCGCCAAGATGCTGTTGCTTACCCGTGATCAACGGGTTTGCTCGACTAGATAAACCGGGGTTAAGCAACAACTACACCAGCTTATTATCATATCTAAATACCAATTAAAATATAGGGCATTGATTTGCAAGACAGCCGTTTCTAGACAGCACCATACAAAGCATTGCTAATGGGCCTGTACAGCGTCCCTGATATGATCCAGGGTGAAATTATGGCATCATTTATAAGAGTGTAATGATATGATTCATGGTAAAGCTGACGTAATGATGGAAATCACGGTGAAAGTCTGGACAGTATGTGTAACGGCTTGACGGTAGAGTTCTTTGTGGGGTATTGACGCATTGACAGCTAAAAAAATACACCACCGTACTTATGAAGGAATGACGTCATATTAAAATTCACAACAGAAATAGTGCAGTAGTGATAATAAAACAAATAAGAGCAATATCGTAAGGTTTGACAGTATATTTCACGTAGCCTATCTAGACCACTCGTATAGGAAAAACAACTATATTCCACGACAGTTTATCAAGAACACTTGCATGGTAAATCGTGCAGTAGAAATGGTTCAGGCGAATGACACAACAATAAGAAAGATGTAAAGTGAGTGTTGCGTGTCGTAGTGTTGGGGGTGGTGTTTCTGTGCTCTCCTAGTCAGTTTCGTCTGTAGGTTGTGTGTCAGTGATTGTCCCCTGCACACAAAATGCTGACCGTCCGTGTTAGTTAATTACTCCCCGATACTTGCTCCTTGTCCTGAGTTTCGTTTCCTCACCAGCTAGTTCTTCCTCAGTCCCTCGCCTTCCTTTCGACATGGCAGCAATTTCCACAACATTTTTTCATGCTTCCCTTGTCAGTTCCAAAGCAGTTATGGCGAATGAAGTGGGCCAAATAATAATTGCATCATAGAATTTGTACAGCGAGTTGTTAGTATAAAAAAGAAATGAGAATCTTGCAATAATGTATGACAAAAAGTGTAATAATTTAGTCCATGGTATAATCTATGCAATAATAACTACAGTACCTCATAGTGGAAATGTTGGGATGTGAAGATCATTTGATTACCATGATGGGACTGCAGCACTGAGAACGATTTGATATGGTAGTTTACGATAGAAGGACGCAGTGAGCAATCCATGGTAGAGAGACTATGTAATAATGTAATCCTTCACTGTGAATATCATGCAGAACTGTGTAGCCCCGTAATTTTGATGGTGCAGGAGACTCGGTAGCATTATTTTCTTAGCGATTTATTATGTGCGAGCCATATTTTCCCCTTCAATATGGTGACATTTTTTTTTTGTACTTAATTTTAGCTGCCATCAGACGGTTTTTGCTCAAGTTTTGAGTTTGGAGTTGTGAAGGAGACAGTGGTTAATGAAAGATCTATATATATCTAACCGCTTCCATTCCAGTGCTGCTTCCTGACATGAAAAAAAGCGTCAGTAGAGTGAAAGGGTTAATAAATTCTTGCGTGTAACTCACAAAACATTATGTCGCTGCGTATGTTTGTATATACAGTATGTACTATAGCGGCCGGCTTGCATACGGCTGACACTTGAAAATATGTCTAGCTATAATATCCTGGTGAAAATCAAGGCGTTTCATGTTAGATAAACCGCTAAGGAAGAGCTGCCAGGAACAAATGGCAAGTGAATATGGCGGGAGTGTTGGGAAGCAAAAAATGATTAGCTACGAATCACACTAAGACAGGGAAGAACTCTGCCCTTATCATTCCTAAGACTCGCTTTTATATTAGTCGTCCTACCTTCAGGCGATTTTATGAGGGTTATGAGATTTTCGACTGTAGGGGTTAAATATTACCTTTATTAACCCCTTCAGCATGAGAGATCTCCTCTGAAGTTATTCAATTCGTGTGGAAGTCGCAATATGGAACTAGAAGAAGAAGAGGGAGGAGGAGGAGGAGGAGGAGGAGAAAAAAGAAGTAGTAGTAGGAGGAGAGAAGACGAAGATGAAGAATGAGGAGGAGGAGGAGAGAAGGAGAGGACGAAGAAGAAAAAGAAGGAGGAAGAGAAGGAGAAGGAAAAAAAAAAAAAAGACAAAATCGCAGGATTCAAGGAATTAACCTCACATGGGCTTGTCGTCTTGTATTTTATTCCGCTACGCCAGACGATTTGATTCAGCTGAGTGAGTCGTGGGAGCCTGGCAGGGTTAATACTATCCAGAGTTACTTTCATGGTAGGGACAACTCAAGTAGTATATTTCAGCCAATACCAAACGATTGTATTTACCCTTGAGTTAGTCATAGGAGCCTGAGAGCACTAAAGACAATAACATAATAATTATGATAATAATGGTGATGATGATGGTAATGATGATTATAATATTGATGATACTACTACTGCTAAAAATAATAATAATAACTAGAACTGTAATTTTCCTGCGGACATTCACTAGTCTCTACCCACTCTTCCGGATGGAGGTCCTTGAGTAACGGTCACCAAGACAGGAACAGGACACCTCAGTAGTGTTCATAGGTCATGGTAGGATGTATTCGGTAGTAATTTAGTGGAAATTGGTCCAAGTTCACCCTTCAGATTCCTTGTGCAGGTTGGATTGAAATCTCCAGTAGACACGACCAACTTATGTCGTTCACTGCTAATACTAGTATGACATTCTGCCATGCCCTTCCACTCCACGTAAAGGATTTGGATTTTTTCTATCGGCAATGGCCCATGCCAGGACACATAACCTGAGCCCTTCAGATTCCTTCTGCAGTCTCCGGTTCTCCTGGAATCGTCGTGAGACTCCGTGACCGGAATAATAATAATAATACCAGCAAAAACAATAGTCTCCACCTATGTATCCTAGTAGATGGAGACTAATAAATCAAGTAACATACGGCAAAAACTGTGCAGTCATAGGGTAATTCAAGGCTGTATTCGGATACCGTGAAAAAATGAATGTGCAACGTTGTAGCCCCTTTACATTGTGTTCTCGTTGGTATGGCAGAGTTCGTAACAAATATTTCTCAGCAATTTATTTTCAGTGTTTCACGATCGGTATTGGAAAGATTTTTAATGTGCCTGAGAAGACGAAGATATAATAGTCAGAATAATTCGCCAAGGAAAAGGTCCCACGAAAACTCCCATGCCAGTGGGAATACAGCACATAGTTATCTCCCGGGCGTGGAGGTAACCGGATTCACGCGTACTTGACAAAAACGCCACCCGTACGCCTTCAACTCTGACCCTCCCCCCCCACCATAATTCAGGAACGGCATGTCGTGCGCGGTACTGTACGATGCAATGCTTGGTGTGGCCTGGGGCTGGATTGCCGTATATTAGCAGAAGATGCAATTTCTTTTACCCACTGTTTCGTTCTGGTGAGTTAAAGAAAAAGAAAAAAAACACTTGACAGTTATATTATGGTGATAGAAAACGAAAAAAAAAAGTTGTGACCGTTATCTTCTACAGTCATAACGATGATTTATCAAAAGACTGAATTGCACAGGAGGTACTGGAAAATATTGTACTGATTATTATTGTTATTATTATTATTATTATTATTACATTATTGGGTGGGTTGTGGCGACCATCATCCACCCACTTGATGTAGTGCTGCCTACTTGTTCCTTCACCTTTATCTTTTTTTCTTTTTTTTTCTGTCAGCCCTCCTCTCTTCCTATTTCCCTCATCTTTCCTGTGGCTTTTTATTACTCTTCTTTCCTTTTCAGGTGGCTTTACATTGAATGACGAACCTAGTGGTTTCCTGTAAGCTAGGGAACATTTACAACGCTGGGTGGTAACCATATAATAAACCCACAGGTGGTCCCTACGTGTCAGCAAGTGGGTTGGTGGAGTTAGTGCCCCTCCCCGTAAAACCACTAAAACAAAAACAAACGGCCACCCCCTGGGGATTATGGCGTCTGGCAATAGATAGATAGATAGACAGACAGCTTACGGTACGTAATAGGCGATGGCGGGTATTGTGTTAACTGCCTTGGGATAAAAGTCAAAAGTTTTCTTATGGCGGGTTAGCAGAGATATGATTGCTGAAAATAAGAGGGTTCCAGACCTTCATCTCTCTCTCTCTCTCTCTGGATGTGTTTCTGATATATATTGCATTAGATACTTCCAGGTCTTCTTTCGTGTGCTAACTCTTCTTTCTTCTTCCTCGGTCCTCCTCCTCTTCTTCTTCATATTCTTATTCTTATTCTTTCTCTTCATCTTCTTGTCTTCCTCCTCCTTCTTTTTTTCTTTCTTTTTTTCATCTTCTTCTTCCTCTTAGTAGTAGTTGTATTATTACCGTATTATTATTATTATTAGTAGTAGTAGTAGTAGTAGTAGTTTAGTGTGTGTTAGCATACAGTATAAGCACCATTTTACACACAAGTACGCTTAGGTAACCGGCTGTCAAGGATGCTGTTATAACCTTACTCGCTTTGTCCACTGAGTCGTTGCGAAACATAGGAGCGGAATTTTGCGGGTGATATTTAGTTTTTACACTCAGTGTATCGTGTAAAGAATGGAGATTAATTCTGCATATACACTATGTTTTGGTAATATATCTCCGTTCAGTGATAACTATAGAACAAACAAGGGCACTCAGCAAGCGCATACCTTCGCCAGGGCAGCACCAGTTCCCATTTGGCCTTCACATTTGATTTTTTAAACCCAAAACTTAATCACTTGTTTCTTTGATGGTCCTTTGTCATTATTCCAAATTTGGTGTAAGTCCATGCAGTAGTTTTTCCGTAACACTGGTAACAAACTGAAAGACGGACAAATAAACAAACCGAGTCGGAAACATAAGCTTAGCTAAGGTAACAAGTGGACACCTTGTGGTCTAGTGGGTTCAGGCTCTGGTATGTACTGTGTGTGGCCCCCAAGTGTTGAAATCCAGTGGTTGGTTGGGGCTTACTGATCACATTATGCTGCTCAGGGATTGATACTTGGTCACTCTTAACGTAAATGTCTACGGTGAGCAGACTAGCCTCAGACCCCAACGCTTTTGATGGGGTAGCAAAGGACTGGATTTAAATTTTCATGTAGAATTTTAATAATATTGTGATTATGAGCGTGGGCGAAGCTCTCGCGAGTCTCATAAGTAGTGGCATTTTCTCATATGTGCTACCCGGTAACGCTTTTGAGAAGCTTATATCTTAGCAGTCACAGGGCCGATCACTGCGTGGTTTGCACCATATGATAGCCCAATTCTGAGATTTGTTTTTGACAGGCTTCGTCACACCTAGGCGGTGCACGTGGCACGCGACACGCCCAAGTGCAATATGTCGAAAATCTTTAAAAGAGGGGCACAGGCCAGACAGTTTGTCGTAAAGACATGAAACTTGGGAGGTAGATAGCCATCAATATGCTCTAGACATCCTCGAGGTATAAGGCGACATTTCAACGCTTTCGGATTTAAAAGGTCTCGCTCGTACCTTGCCGACAAAGGTGTTATACTGGTGTAAATGGAGTTTGAGTTTTTCTTTTTTCTTTTTTTTTCAGCCACCTTTTTTGAACTCTTGGGTTGTACTGAATATGATGGATATATTGATTGACAAATAGACCGACAAACAGACATAGACAAATAGGGATAGAACCAATGTTAGCTTAATATCAGTGATAGATGAGAATTTTACCGGTACAGTTGATCTCGATAGATAGATACAGACACACTTACTGATAGATGGGTAGACAGACAAATAGATAGATGGGTAGTTAGACAGGTATGAAACAAACTTTATGCCTCAGGTAAACAACGGATATTAATTAAGTTACCTGTAGATCTGAATTTGATAATGTTCACCTGACAGATAGAAATAATGAACATACCTGTGTTAGACTGGAAGATTTGAGTGAAATAATATTAGAATGCAATTAGGCGTGCAAGGTTATAGAAAAAACTGGGTCTATAGATGAAGAAAAAAAACTAGACCTATGGGAGTCGTAGGCCTATACTCATCTAATGGACTTAAATGGTCGAAAGTGAAATTCTCTCTCTCTCTCTCTCTCTCTCTCTCTCTCACACACACACACACACACACACACACACACACACACACACACACACACACACACACACACACACACACACACACACACACACACACACACACACACACACTGAACGCCGTGTGTGTCTTGGTGTGTACACTTGTCGACGTCACGGCTTCCAGAACTCTGACGTCACCAAGGGAGAAAGTGGTGTCTGGCATGGTTGTTATTATTATTATTATTATTATTATTATTATTGTGCTTATTGTTATTATCGTTAATATTATACCTATTAATATTATTATAATTATCTTTAGTACTATCGGTATATTATTATTATTTGTATTATTGTTGTTGTGGTTGTTATTCTACTTGTTGTTGTTGACAGTTAATTATTTACTTGTCACTTCTTTCATAATATAAAAGGAGAGAGAGAGAGAGAGAGAGAGAGAGAGAGAGAGAGAGAGAGAGAGAGAGTTACTTTTAACAGTAGATGATTATTAATATTTTTAAATAGGGAAAGCCACAGCATTTGAAGGAGTACTTATATCAAATGCCAAGCTTTTTTTTTTTTTTTTTTTTTCCTTTATAGAGCGATGATATCTCCGGTTATTCTCTGTGATTGCACACGGTTATACTGAGCCAGTGAGGGAGTCTTGTAGTGAAAGTATTAGTGACAATGAGGCTGCTGCATAGGTAACTGCTGAGGTGTCTGCCAATTTCCTTCCTTAACAATACCAAAGGTCACACTTCTCAGTACAAGGGAAACAGCCGGGGAAATACCTCCTCTCTCCTCACCCGACGCATCTCTCTCTCACTCTCTCTCTCTCTGCCTTTCTCTCTCTCTCTCTCTCTCTCTCTCTCTCTCTGTATGTATGTATGCATGAATGCATTAAATATACCGTATATATATACAGTATATATATATATATATATATATATATATATATATATATATATATATATATATATATGTCTGTCTCTCTATGTCAGTTTCTCTCCTTTTATTCCTTCCCTCATACCGGTTTTCATCTTTTCTAATTTCTTCCCCTTCCCCGTCCCTCCTCTCCTTCTCTTCCTTTCTGCCTCCCTCTCTTTCTGTCATTCTTTCTTTCGTTTTCTTTCACCATTCCACACCTTCCTTTTTTCCTTTATTTTTCCCTCCCTCCCTATCACCCTCATTTTTCGTACGTCGCTTCCTTTCGTCCTTCGTCCTGTTTATATTCTCTTCTTCCCCCCCTTGTTTTCTTTTTTTTACTTCATGCCTTCCTTTTTTTTTTTTTTTTTTTTTTTTTTGCCTTTCCTTTCTTCTTGGCTTCCTTTTTCCTTCCCCTTTCCTTCCCTACCTTCTCCTTCCTTCCTTCCTTTCTTCCTTCCTCATTTCCTTCCTTCCATCTTCAGTTCCTTCCTTCCTGTCTTCCTTCATCCATCCCCCTTTCCTTCCTTTCCTCTTCCTTGCTTGTTCCTTCCTTCCTCCTTTCTTCAAGCTAAGAGGTGTAGGAAGGAAGGAAGTCCCAGTAGAACAATAGAATATACGTAAATGAAGGAAGCAGGTAGGTGGAGAAGAGGGAAGGAAAATGAAGAAGAAAGGAAGAAGAAAATGGGAAAGGAAGAGATAAAGGAAGGTGAAAAAAAAAAGAGAGGAGGTGGGGAGGGAGAAAGAGAGTGAGAATGCAGTTGAGGGAGAAAGAGAACAGCAGAGAACATGATAAATAGAGGAAGAGGAGGAGGAAGAAGAAGAATCGGGGGTGAATAAGGAAATGGAAAAGAGGAAGAGGAGAGAGAAGGAAGATGATGATAAGAGAGGGAAGAGGGGTTGGGACGAAAGGGGGGGGGGAAGGAAGGAGAGGAGAAAGAGGAAGAGGAGCATTAAGAGATGGGAAGGAGGGAGTAAGTAAAAAGAGAGAGGTGAAGGAGGGAAAAGGAAGGTATAGAGAGGTGAAGGAAGTAGTGAAGAAGAAATAGAAAGAAGGGAAACTATAGTAATGGAAGAAAAGAGGGAGTGAAGATAAAGAATATAGGTAGAGGAGGGGGAAGAAGGAAGAAGGAAGACTGAGCAAGGGTGAGAAGGAAGGAAAGGAAGGAGGAAGATAGAGGGAAAGATAGGGGTGAGAAGGAAGGAAGAAAGGAAAAGAAGAAGGATATGAGGATAGGATATGGGTAAGAAGGAAGAGGAGGAGGAGGGAGGAAGAGAGAAGCAAGCGGAGGAGAGAAGGTATGGAAAACGGAGAGAAGTAAGGAAGAAGAGATAGGAAAGGGTGGGAAGAAAAAGGTAAGATACGATTTAGAATAAAGGAAGAGGTAAAAGGACGGAGGAGGATGAGTGAGAGAGGAAAAAAAGGAATGTGAAGACCAGAAAGGAGAGGGACAAGAAAGAAGAGTGAGAGAGAGAGAGAGAGAGAGAGAGAGAGAGAGAGAGAGAGAGAGAGAAGAATGGAAGAAGAAAGAAAAAATTGAGTGAGATGGAAGAAAAAGGATGATTGTGAACAGAGAAGGTGAAGGAGAGATGAGGAGGAGAGGGGTGAGAAAGAAACAAGATGATGATAATGATGATGACCTTGTTGTCACAGCCTCATCTGGACGTGAACCCGGTAGACTGCAGGCTGATGCTGTCCTTATCCTGCAGTCTGTGGTCTTCTTCTGGAGGCTAGGGAGGGAGCTGACGTACGTTTGTGTAACCTGGCAGCAGAGTCGCCCGTTTATATCTGTGCCACCGCGTGAAGGCGTGTCTCCAGCACCATGATTATGATGAATGGGAAAATGATGAAGGAGGAGGAGGAGGAGAAGAGGGAGGAAGAAGAGGGGGTGGGGGAGTATAGGATAGTGGGCCTGTGTTGGAAGGTCAGAGAGAGAGGAGAGGGGGGAAGAGAAGAGGATGATGGGGAAGGGAAGAAGATTAGTGAGAAGGAAGGAAGAGGAAGAGGGGGCGGGATAGACGATGATAGAGAAGAAAAGATGATGGAGAGGAGATATATTAGAAGAAAAAAGTTGGGGTTGCGGTGGAAGAGAGAGAGAGGGAGAGAGAGAGAGAGAGAGAGAGAGGGAGATGAGGATGAGGAAGAGGAAAAGATGTGTGAGCATGAAGGAAGAGGAAGAGTGGGTGGGTTGGAGAATGAAAGAGAGGAGAAGGGGAGGAGGATGAAGGGAAGAAAATATGTGAGAAAGAAGGAGGAGTGGAGTAGAAGATGAGAGAAAGAGAGAGATAACAGGAAGATAAAAGATGGGTGAGAAGGAAAACATAGAGGGGGGGGGTAGGGTGGTAGGTGAGAGAAGAAAAGGGTGATGGTAAGAGAAGATGAGAAGGAGGGAGAGGGTGGTGGGGACGGGGTGGAAGATGAGGGAGATGAGAAGGAAGGGAAGAAAATGAGCGAGAAGGAAGGGGACTAGGAGGTGGGGTGAGAGGATAAGATAGATAGATAGATAGATAGATAGAGAGAGAGAGAGAGAGAGAGAGAGAGAGAGAGAGAATGATGATGATGATGAAGGGACAAGGATGGATGAGAATGAAGATGATGAGGGTGGATTGACAGACGAGAGAGGAGAGGAGAAAGATGAGGGAAAAACGAAGATGAGTGAGAAGGAAAGAAGAGGATGCTGGGGTGAGGTAGGAGATGAGGGGGAGGAGGAAAGGGGAACGAGGGAGAGAAGATGGATGGGATGGAAGCAGAGCATAGTACGGGATAGTATGGAAGTTGAAAGGAAAAGAGGATCATGATGGTGGTGGTGGTGATGAAGGGAAGATGTGTGAGAAAGAAGAAAGAGGAAGAGGAGGCGAGGTGGAAAATGAGAGAGAGAGAGAGAGAGAGAGAGAGAGAGAGAGAGAGAGAGAGAGAGAGAGAGAGAGGGAGAGAAGGAAGATAATGGGGTGGAGGGTGGCAGATGAGAGTGAAGAAGGGGATAATGATGAAGGGAAGAAGACGTATGTGAAGGAAGAGGAAGGGGAGGTGGGGGGATAGATTACCGGATCAGTCCCTCCCTCTAGGATATCCTGTGTTGGGGGCAGGAAGCGAGGGGTGGGGGGCCGAGGAGAGAAAGAGGAAGAAGAGGGGGAGGAGGAGGAAGATCAGAGAGAGGGGCGTGAGAACGAAAATTAACGTAGAAAGAGGGAGGATGAAGATTAAAATAAATAAAGTGGTGAAATAAGAAAAAGAAGACCAAGGAGAAGGAGGAGGTTGAGGAAGAAGGGTAAGAGGAAATGAGAAGAGAAGAAGGAATGAAAGAAGAAGAAAAGAGAAGAAAATTGGAAAGATAAGAAAAATAAAAAGGAGGACAAGGGTGTGTGTGTGTGTGTGTGTGTATGTGTGTGTGTGAGAGAGAGAGAGAGAGAGAGAGAGAGAGAGAGAGAGAGAAGAAGATTGGAGTAAGGGTGAAGGTTAGCCTGGGTGGAAATATATTGATAAGAATAATGTTAAAGTAACCCCTGCCCCCCACTTCCATTCTTCTTCCCATCTTCTATGCACTACCAACCTTCACCCCTTACCCCCTCCCACCTCTCTCTCTCTCTCTCTCCTTTTTTTTCTCCCACATGTCCCCCTCCTCTCTCCCCCCTCCCCTCTTCTCAGGCTCTTCTCCACGCTTCCTTAACTCCTCTCCACCCTCGTCTCACTTCTGTTTACTCTTCTTTCCTTTTATCCTTACATTTCGTTCTCTTTTTGTTTGAGTATCCCATTTTTTGTTTTCACTATTTTTTCTTCCGTTTTCTTTACCAACTGTCTCGCTCCTGCCTTTTCGGCCACTTGCATGCTTTTATATTATCCTCTCTCTCTCTCTCTCTCTCTCTCTCTCTCTCTCTCTCTCTCTCTCATCTTTATATCTTACTGCTTCTGATGACAGCATGAATAAAACAAACAGGCGTCATCGCGGTGAAGATGATGATGATTAGCGATGAAACAGAAAATGATAACAGATTTTCGAAACGTGACATAGCGGTATAATGGGCTGCTTCTGGAGCTGCTGCTCCTTTATATCAGAATTTAACATCGGCAGCGTGATCTATATATTTTACTCAAGCCCTTCAGTTTTTTTTACTTTTAACGATTTCGTCAATAGAATCTTTTGAAACAACGGATTACATCATAGCCATCACTGGTCCCTTCACTACCAAAGGTCTCTCCTAAGCTGAGTAAAATCGTCTGGATACAGGGTAATAGGAAGCTGTGACTGGATTTAACCTCTTTAGTCCAGTTTATACCGTATTATACACAGGACGGTCTATATATAACGCTTCTCGTCCACTCCAACAGTCGGTTTCTCGTTTGTTTCGGGGAAGGCCTAGTCAGAGTTGTCAGGTCTGTTCTACTTCATGTATTCATTCCCTATTCACAGTGCTACATCCACGCCCATACCAGCAGACTGAGCCGCACAACACAGATGCCGCCAAGTGAGTTTGTAGTGGTGCGCTATTTACAAATCAGCCTGTATATATTTTACCCTTGTTGACGTTAGACGATTTAACTCAGCACAGGCTTAGTAGTGAAGGACAGATTTAGTAGTGAAGGGGTTACTGGAGGCTTCATCTAACCCCTCCACACAGAAAATTCCCTCACAATGCGAATACTGTGTACTTGGGTGCAGGTAGAAATAACACTCTTAAACCGAGAAAGACGTGACCGGATACATGGGGTTCAGCCTCTCAGTACACTCACGCCTTTTTATCATCCTCGTGAAGTGTGTGGCTGATAAGGAAAGCACTAAAAATTTTCATACGTAAAACCAGTTCGAAAGGGAAGGGGAGGACAGGGGAAGAATTAATTGGTGAGGAAGTGAATTTTAGTGAAGGAACAAGTGTAGGGGGTTTAAGTTAATATGCATGGGTAGTATTTTGAGTCCAGGGAAAATTACAAACCTATAAGTGTGACCAATAAGGAAAGCATCGAAATATGCCTCCAAAGTACGACATGGAATCGACAGTAATTACATCCAGGTCCCTATTTTCAGTTCTAGGTGACGAGCAAAGAAGACCCTGCCTGAAGATATCTACCCTAGGCATTTGAAAGCGTCGCCTGCTGAGTTGAATGTTTTTGCTCTTGTTGTTCTCGGAGAAAATATCGTTCTTGCCACCGTCAGGCGATATTTGCAGTCAGGGAAATGTCCGTAACTGAAGATATAAAGAATGGTGTCTGTTAACCCTTTCAGTGATATGACGACTTGTTTTGATTTTGTTTTTGTTGCCACCAGGTGACTTTAATAATTTAAAGAGAAACGGTTTGTAGTTAAAGGGTTAGTACACTCACCGGTGACCATGTTTTTATTTTATTCTTTCTTCATCCAGACGATTTTACTTAGGAGAGATCTTTAATAATGAAGAGGTTATAAATGTTCTGTCTAACGCTCCAAGACCGAGAATCATTTCCAAAGCTAAATAAAATCGTTTGTAATTAACAGGAAAACAAAAGTCATCAATATTAATCTCTTCAGTCAGAGAACGCTGTGTATTCTTTTCTTGCTGGGACCAAAAGTTTTTTTTATCCATATAGGCTATAACAGTGTAGCCTAGCATTGGGGGGGGGGGGGTGAATGCAGGCAATGTCTGATCAGTCCTGTTCGGAAAATATCATCTGAAATCTTAGGGCGATAATAAGAATATATGAATGACGTACACGGGCTGAAGTGAATAACGCCTTAAATACAGTGACATCTTTCTCCAGTATATTATATATGTTTATGCAAAGTTCGTAGAACTACCGGCTAGAAGCATGCATTTTTTTTTTTTTAACAAGAAACTGAACACTTATTAAGTTAGGAGACATTATTTGAAGTGGACAGGGTAGATACAGACTTCACTAACCCCCGCGAGAGGCAGTTCCTAAGTTCAATAAAATGGCCAAAATGAATAACAAAAAGTCGTCAGGGTATTAAACGATAAAGGAGCCACCACAACATGGGCTGGGTTTCATGCTGGGCTGGGGTTCACGCTGAGCTCAGTATTGTGATACCCGCCCCGACCCCCACACTGCTGTTGTAGTATGGTCAGCACGGGTCTGGCGCAGCACTGACCCCCCACGGCATGACTCACTCCACAGTACACTTTACACCCGTACAATCCCTAGCTGTATTGTGTTGTTTTTCCCTCCCATCTTCAGACGAGTTTATTCAGGTTACGAGAGACTTTTCGGACGGGAGGGGCTAGATGCAGCCTTTAATAACGCCACCGCTACTGTACTGCCCTCCCAAGCTGAATAAAATCGTCTGGCAGCAGAGAGAAAGAACTCCAATTTACGCGCTCGGGTGAAAGTCAACTCCTTTAATCCGAGGACATCTCATATTTTATTTCTTGCTACCACCAGACGATTTCATCCAAAACAGGAAGGAGCTGAATAGAACAGAATCGTCCGTGGGGCAAGAATAATTTGGAAAAAAAAAAAATCGCCTTGCTGTGGGAGTTGAGGGTAGAATATGAGTGGAAGACAAGAGGAACTTGAAAGGAGTGCGGCTGAAGTAGTTAGATATATAGATTAAATATGAAATAGAAAAATACAGTATAAGACAAAGATAACAGAAGTTGTGGTTGTGGCGATAAGAAATACAGATGGAGAATATAAAGATCAGTAGAATAAAAAAAAAAAAAAAAAAGCTACGGTATAAAAGAGGAGGTCAAGGAGTTGGAAATACAGATCGAGACAAGAGCAGAAAAATAATAGAGGATGGGGATAGGAGTGGCGATTATAGTGGTTATATATACAGATTAAGAGTATCAGGAGTAGTGATATAGAAGGAAGACATCATAGGAGTGGGTGCTGAGGCAGCGAGTCTCTGGATACCGGTTGTAAATACCAGAATCAGTGAATCATAAAAGAATGTTGGTAGGAAAGAGGTCTGTAGCAATGAGGGTCTGGGAATACACCTGATGAATACCAAGATCAGTGGAATGTAAGGGGAACATAATAGGAGCCAAGCCTGAGGTAGTAAGGTATACAGTTCAAGAGTAAGATCAGTGGAACAGCAAAAAAACTATTAGCCTAGAAAAGTAGGAGGTGAAATAGTGAGTTTATGGAATTACACGACAGGAGTACGATTAGAGAGACAGGTGATGAGTCTTTAGAAATACACAAGGCACCAGGGTCAGAGAAATTATGTGAAAATAAAATTTGAGAGTACCAGGATTAGGGGAAAGTGGGAGGAATAACAAGAGTTGGGTGATACAGTTCAAGAATACCAAGACCTGTGGAATGTAACAGGATGATAATAGGAATGTGAGGTGAGGTAGTGAGTGACTGGAAACACACGGCGAGAGTACCAAGGTCAGTGGGATGTAAGAGCAGCATTATAGGATGTCTGTGGCAGGTAGGTTGCTCCATACAAGGCAGTTCCTGTCTTCGGGATGGTTTCACGGACCTTACGTACACAGCCTAACCACATCCGGCCTCAACATGATTACCAGCGATACAGACTATAGTGATCACTTTCACAGTCATTTCGTTTCATTGCTATCTTCTCACCCAGTTTAAAGGATACCAAAAGACGATTTCCAGCGGCGGCGAGTAAACTTCTGTGGCACTCGGACATGAGAACAGAGCAGGTATTAGTACGGTTCGGTATGAAAACAGCAGCCGCTACTTGTTTCATTATTATTATTTTCATATTTTCGAGCGGGATTTATTCTGCACTCCAGCACAAAGCCTCCACCCCGACACAGAAGCATTCAACGTTTCTATGTAGTAATTTATAGTTCATAGCAAGCCCGAGACTCCGATGTTTTTTTTTTTTTTCATTGTATCTATCATCAGACGATTTTATGTAACTTTAGTGAGACGCCTAAATCGAAGGGTTTTGTATATAGCTTTCATTAATCTCTTCACCACAACAGGTCCTTCCTGAGTTGAATAAAACCGACAGGAAATAGCGAGAATAAAAAAAGAAATACGTCATGGTACTGAAGAGGACACGTAGTAGTAAGTGGGTGCACAGGAGGGGGGGGGGATCAGGCACTGTGAAACCGGTCCTTAAGGTATGACTGCACTACGTGAAAAGAACAGGGCCTGCAGAAAGAGTGCATGTGGTTGTGTATGAGAGAGAGAGAGAGAGACGAAGGGGGGGTATGATATGAGTATCAAAAGGCTAGAAGAGTGGAATGAAGGTTTCAAGAATACGTGGTGGCAATTAATGCCCATCGACTGCACGATCATGCACACACATTCATATTTTTTTGCCAAGACCTAGTTTTCCCCTACAATACGACCCACAACAGCCGATATTACATCCAAATCCCCAACTGTGCAGCTCGATGATCAGAGGCAAGGAAAAACAAGCTATAGCCAACAGTCTGACTGGCTCGAGAACACTTTCGACGGTGGCAATGAGAAACGGGAAAAATGAGAGGGATGGAAGGTGTGGAGTAGGAAGAGTAACTGGGAGTGTGTTCGTAGGTGGTATGGTCACAAAAATGACTGATGTGAAACGTATTTATCTGGGTGTTGAGGGCAGGAGGAGGCGTGGAAGGCCAATGAGTTAGTTTGATGTGTTACGTGACTGCAAGAGAAGGATAGGTGTGGACGACGAAGAAGGAAAATAACTGCTAAAGGATGATTTGGATGAAGGAAACACATGACTATACATATGACAAGGGTGGCACTTTTTTTTTTTTTTTTTTTTTTTTTTTTTTGAGTCCAATGATAGGCTATTTTCTACGGGTATTGCAGAGAGGGGTCTTTGCTAGGCAGAATACAATCGTTTGGTGTTAGCTGAAATTTTATAAGAAAGTGGCATCTTTTGTTCAGTGGATTAACATTCAGTCCGGTGACGTTACTTCAGTTTTATTGATGCTATTGCCAGTTGATCTGATCCAATCAAAGAAGGGCCTCTCATAGTGAAGGGGTTAATGAAAGTTATTCTCGTAGTTATCCCATCCACATCGAAAAGTCTATCCCGAGTTGAAGAAACTCGTGTGGAGAATACCTGTACCTCTATGCACTGCACTTTAACTATAGGACGGCCCCACCGAAGCAGTTGCATACCTTTGGTCGACGGATCTATTTGACCAGACAGACCGGGGTTATGCAGAAAGAACAACACCCAGGCTTCTCTGACTCTCTCTTAGCTCAGTAAAATTATTGGACGTTAGCTGAAATGCAGCACTGGGTGTACTAGAGTTTTCCCCCCTGTCAGAGTGATAATACTGCCACCATTAATAAAGGTGCATTTAGCTCTCATGTATTGCCGATTTAAACGCGGCCGCATGCACACACACACACACACACACACACACACACACACACACACACACACACACACACACACCTATCTATCTATCTATCTATAGTATATAATTATACGGTATGCAAAAAAATTCAAATACAGGCTGACGAATGAGGATATAAAGGAGCGTTGTGGTGTGGATGTGGATGTGATAGGAAGCGTTATGAGGAACACACTGAGGTGGTTTGGCCATGTGGAGAGGATGGAGGGTGAAAGACTGACGAAGAGAGTGTATGTGAGTGAGGTGGAGGGGGGGAAGAGGGAGGGGGAGGCCGAGGATGAGATGGAGGGATGGGGTGGAGAGGTATATGAGAGAGGGGGGTGTGACTTGGGAGCAGGGCAGTGAAATGGCGGGGGACAGGGCGACTTGGAGGCGATTTGTTTGTGGCCACCCCAAACGGGATTGAGGCGTCTGGCAATAGATAGGTAGAGATTTAAAGCGACCTCAAAGCGAAGTCATACTGTGTGTGTGTATGTGTGTGTGTGTGTGTGTGTGTGTGTGTGTGTGTGTGTGTGTGTGTTTGCTAGTCTTCCTCTGTCATGTGTACATGAGTGTGTTTGCGCTTAATCCTTCCTGTGTGGGGGGGTGTATACTTTTCTCTTTGTGTGTGTGTGTGGGGGGGGTATTCCTGTGTGCACATGACTGATTTCCTGTGTGTGGGCGACATGTGTGTGCGGAATTACCAAAGTGATTTTTTTTTTTCATTCATAGTGTGCGTGTTTCCTTGCTTTCACGAGTGTTTGTATAATGTTTGTGCGCCTAATGTGAATGAATCACGCATGTAAAGTGTCGTCCTGTGCGTCTGTGTATGTGCATGGTCGCACGTGTGTGTGTGTGTGTGTGTGTGTGTGTGTGTGTGTGTGTGTGTGTGATGAACTTGAGTGCCTGTATCCGTGTGTGTGTTTGTGTGTGTACGAATGTTCCGTGATATGACTGAGTGCTAGTATCCGTGTGTGTGTGTGTGTGTGTGTGTTTGTGTGTGTGTGTGTGTGTGTGTGTGTGTGTGATATGGCTGAGTGCTTGTTCCGTGCGTGAGTACACACTCTGCGTATTTATGTGTGCATTTATGTACATGCTTTATGTATGTTCTGTTGCTGATTAAGCACATTGTGTGTGTGTGTGTGTGTGTGTGTGTGTGTGTGTACGAATGTTCCGTGATATGACTGAGTGCTTGTATCCGTGTGTGTGTGTGTGTGTGTGTGTGTGTGTGTGTGTGAATGCTTCCGCTGCCACTCCGCCAGGGGCAAGGCCGTGGGCTGAGAGAGGGTTTGGGGAGGGGGTACAGGGAATAAACGAGAAACTGATAGCCAAAGACCAGTATTTTATATAGATAAATAGATAGACAGATAGATAGATAGATGAGAGAGAGAGAAGAGCACAACAGAACTGAATAAAAACGAAAGATGGAGTAAATGAACAGAGGATAAAATTTCATCACCGCCTTTTTCTCCCACCTCGCCCACAGTTCCCGCACCTCCGACAACCTAACAGTATAGAGACAACCTGTAATTTTGTCAACACACAGACAGTACGGGATGGAAGATTACACATAACGCGCAGTCCCAAGGTTTCACCACTTATTACTGTATTCACGCGGAATTCCTCTACCATGGGAGGCTTCGTGGCGTATCTTTCTTAGCGATTTATTAATTTGTTTTTCATAGCTACGTCTGAAAGCTTTCTTATTTGTATTTTTTTCTTTTTTATAATACTGGCTTAAACTCGATCAGTCACGTACCAGACGAGATCTGGCCGAAATTTTCGTTAACATGGGATATTTTGTAGCACTTCTTTACCGAGTTATTTTGTATATAATATTTTTTTTTTAATGTTTTTATAGTATTCTTTAACCTTTCCCCAGCCTTTGGTGGACTTGGGCATTTTATTATTTTACAGATACTTTTATGGCAAATGCTCAGACGAAGTTGCGTCCTTTGTGGCACCTCGCCATGCCTTGCCTCGTGCTACACGGGCATCTGGTAGCGCCCATGACTGGAATGTCACACAGCCATATTGGAGAACTTCTGCCTATCAGAATTCTTTTATTCCTCGAACTGCATCTCTCTGGAACTCGCTTCCCCGGAGTTGTTTCCCCCCAAACTTCAACCTACAGCTGTTTAAGTCCAACTGTTATAGATATTTTATGAATGGTGGACGCCAGTAATCTTGTGTATGATTATTATTTTTTTTATTCATTTGTTTTTCCTTCCTCTGTTCTGTTATTTAAAAAAAATATTCATGCTGACACTAGACGATTTTCTTCATCTGATAGAAGTCCTAGGAGTCAAAGATTCCACCTACAACCAAGGGGACAGTAATGTATAAAAGCAGACTAAATTGCTGAGAAAAGGGTGTTAGGAAATATGCTTAGGTAACGAGAATCCCTTGAATCAAGCGACGTACTTTGTTGGTGTATTCTTGCTGCTTCTTGTCGGTTCTCTTATTCAGGTGTGTATTGACCCATAAGGAGTGTAGGGGCCCGGGGGTTAGGCTGGTTAGTCTCAACATTTAAGGCGTGTAGCCAGTCATAAACCCCTGAGTGGCATTACATGAGCAACAAACCCCTATACCCTCCGGATATAGGCCACGCCCGGTTGGAGCAGTTGAATCCACTACACCACCATTGTACACAGGTGCGGGTCACACCACAGCCGCAAACTTAGGCGAGTCCTACTTTTTTATAGGTATGTAATTGGGTTGTACCCACCCAGCGTGATAAATAGCATTCTGGGCCACAACCTTATATATGTATATAGGTAGATAGATAGATAGATAGACAAATAGATAGATAGATACAGACAGATACATAGCTATAAAACTCAATTCTCAGCACCTCTCACATACCCACATGATAACCACACATTCCTCTCTTACAGAAACGAACAATTATACCATATTCTGTCATCTGTTACTCTGCTGTTCTCCCAGGCCGATCAACATTGTTCTGCAGGTGCGTAATCACTCTCTCCCCATATGTCAACATTTCGCCACACACTTCATCCATCCCTGGTGCTTTCTCTGACTCCTCTCGCACACGTCTGGTCTATTGATCCCTTGTTTTTCTGTGGCCTCTTCTTTTATACGTAAGAAAAGAGGAATGTTAAAGTTTTATACTTGAAATACCTAGATATTTGTATTCATGTCTAGAAACATTAAGAAATGTTTATTGTTCTTAACCGTATTTACTGCGATTTACGTCCAGGAAAATGAACCTACGGAAAATTCTAGATCTGATAAGAGAAACACGATAAAGGCAAAACATTATTATTATTATTATTATTCATATTATAGGAAAATAATAAATAACAAGTAAGAGGAGTTGCATGGATACTTGATGAGGGAAATGATGAATCAGTGAAGCTGAGTTGATAAGGTAGAAAGAAAAGAGAGGAAAAAAATGCTCGTTCTTACAATTTCCTTGAGTGTGAGCGTAGAAAAGCGGTGACTCACGTTTTCCTGGTGTTAGCGGTGTGATCTAGGCGCTGGTGGCTTTGTGGCTTGACCCCCACGCCTCACATGGCTTTGCACCGAGGAGGAAAATCAGGTGTGTCGTTTGCCGGAGTTAAATGAGTCGCATCCAGGAAGTTTAGCCACCTCAGTCCAGTTACCTGTTTTCTGTTTTTTTTTATTTCTATTTTTATTTTTTTATATGCTCTCTCTAGACGATTTTATTAAGAGACTTCGAGGTGGAGGGGTTGGATATAGCCTTAATTAACCCCTTCACTACGAGGGAAAAAATTAAGCCTAATCGGGTATAGGTATGATTGAAATTTAAATGATGTCATCGGATTGAAGGGGTTACCTACTTCACTACGATGATTTTTTTGTATTCTCGGTGTGTGTGTGTGTGTGTGTGTGTGTGTGTGTGTGTGTGTGTGTGTGTGTGTGTGTGTGTGTTAAGCCTTAGAGCTGCACTGGGAATGACACATGGCTTGGAGTCTACGTAACAATTCTTTCCTTGCGATTTATTTTGCACAGATCTACAAGAGGGGGCCGGAGAATTTTATTTTGTTTATTTTTTATTAATATGGCACTAAGGACGTGAACTACGGTACCTTTGCCTAGCCTCGGGATCCTGCATCTCCAGAGGGGTTATAATGGGTCAAGATGTTGAGGGTCAAAGGTCATTCAGGCTGCAGACGGACGGTTTTATTCAAAAGAGGTCAGCCCCCGGCAGGTAAAGGTCTCTCTCTCTCTCTCTCTCTCTCTCATCAAAATCGTTCGGTGTTATCCTAAATTAATAAAAAAAAAAAATAAGCTAAGAGACCATTTTTTATGCACCATAGTACTGAAGGGGTTATTGTATCTAAGCCATTCAGTTTCGAAAAATGTCTAAATTTCTGAAAAAAAAATGAGAAAAATAAAATACATCCCCGGAATCAAGGCTATGGAAAAGTATCATCGTCCTGAAGGGGTTATGCGCACAAAAATATACCCTCTTCATTTGCGCATATAAACCCTTCAGCGTGTTTTGTATTTTATCCGTGCTGACTTCAGGCGACTCTCTTCAGCTTGGGAGAGCACCCTATCAGTGAAGAATTTAATTGAAGCTGCATGACCTCACCAGTTGAAATAATTCAGATGAATAAAATCGTCCGGAGACAGCAAGAACTAAACGAAAAGAAAAAAAGGTAAACAAAAGGGAATCGGAGTGGAGCGCCTAGCCTCTTCAAATGAAGTATTTTTATATTTACGTCAGTGATATCGTGGAGACAGTACTATAGGTGTCTGTGAAAACAAAACACAGATGATTTTTTTTTTTCTTAATGGGAAAAAAGACATACAGCACGCCATATTGCACGGCCAAAACAATCTGCACGACCAACGGATCAGCGTCTCCGGATTCCCGCGGATGAGTGAGTATAAAAACGCGCGTCCTTGTCGGGATTGTGTGTGCGTGTGGGACTGTCTTGGTGGTGTCAGGGGGAGGCGTGTGAGTGTGTGTGTGTGTGTGTGTGTGGTTGTTTTATTCAGGATGTGGACCAGTCTCGTCTTGTCCTGTCTCCATATCTACATTTATCGTGTGTGTGTGTGTGTGTGTGTGTGTGTGTGTGTGTGTGTGTGTTGTACTGAAATATTAATCCAGCAGTGTTTATGTGTGGACTTTATATATATATATTTAGTTGACACATACTGTATATTGCCAGTGTATTTGTCTTCGTGCAGAAAAAGCAAAGACTGAAGGCCTGGAAAAAGTTGTCTTCCAGAGAAAACTGAACAAAACAGAGTCAAAATCAAGATCAGTTCATTTCAAGATGCCTGGATACATTGCGATTAAAAGACTGGAAGACATAGTCAGAGGGAATGACAACCTGAGAAAGACGGTCCCAGAGTTGACCAGTTCTGTATTTATGTACATGTTTATTTGTATGTTCTTTTATTACCCACCTTGTGTGTGTGTGTGTGTGTGTGTGTGTGTGTGTGTGTGTGTGTGTGTGTGTGTGTGTGTGTTCTTACTCTACACATGTGTTTGTTTGTATGTGTGAATATGTTCTGTACACAAGTTTACGTGTTTATGCTCCTCTTCGTTGGCAAGGTTAGGTTTTTAGACAGGTTTATGATCAGGATAACAATGATTAATGGTTAGGAAGAGTTATGATGATGATGGTGGTGGTGGTGGTGGTATATGGTGATGATCATTGTGGTGGTGGTGGTGATGATGATGATGATGATTTGTAAGAGTAAAACGAATTTGGGTGATGGTGCTGCTGCTGATGACATGATAGTGTTAACAGGGTTGATAATGGTAATGATGATATATAGTAATGGGAATGGTATGATGATGATGGTGATGATCATGATGTTGATTTGTGAGTGTAAATAAAGTTAGGGTGATGGTGTTCTTGCTGATGAAGATGATATTGGGAACAGGACTAGGATGATGATGGTGATGATTATGATTTAAATTAATGCAAATAATGATGATGATGATGATGATGATAATGTTTGTTTGTAGAGTGGGTAAGGTCAGGATAGTGAATACAACAATATAGTTTATAATAGTGAGACTGGAGTTACTGTGATAATGGTGATGATGATGATGTTGATGGTGGTGATGACGATGAGGAAGAGAAGGATGTTTTATGCTGATTATTAGTCTCCATTTTTAACGATATCATGACTTTTTACCCATTTGTTGACTCTCTCTCTCTCTCTCTTTCTCTCTGCAACAAGGCATGATGTCTACTCCACTCCCTTTGTCTATGTTTTAACAACCTCACTGATTTGTCCATTCTCTCTCTCTCTCTCTCTCTCTCTCTCTCTCTCTCTCTCTCTCTCAATAACCACCACCAAAAATACCACTTGCTCAGCCTGAATACAAAAAAAAAAAAAAAAGTCCAGGGAAAAAAAAAAAAAAAAAAAACTTTACATAACCCGGTTTTAATGGGGTGTCGCCGGGGCTGTGTTAGGGGGAGAGAGAAGAGAACCTTGGACGCCCACACCCACACCCACACCCTCACCCACGCCCACTAGGGAGCCCGGGAATTGGGGTAGGGCGTGGGCTGAGGCGAGGACAGGTGTGGGTTGGGGTGTGGGTGTGTGATGAGATGGGTGTGGCTTATGATGATGTGGATATGAGTGCGTATAAGTGTTGTGTGTGTGTGTGTGTGTGTGTGTGTGTGTGTGTGTGTGTGTGTGTGCTGTGGTGTAGTGTAGATGTGGGTGTAAGTTTGGATGGAGTGGTGTAGATTTGGCAGATGTGTGTGGTTTAGTTGTACAAGTGTGCATGTGCGTCCATGTCTAATGATACAGATGTGCATGGTCAAGATTTTGTGAGGGGGGGGGGACTAGGTGTAGCGATGTAATAATGCAGTGGTAATAGTAATAGTAGTAGTAAAAGTGATTAATCATCACTCAGATTTCTTTTCCTACCTAAGGTTTGGATGAAGTAAGGTAGAACAGCGACAACAGTAATATAATAATAATGATAATAATAATAATAATAATGACATCAACAACTAGAAAGCACCAAGACTGCGCAAATGTCCACCAGCCCCAGTAAAACATATATATTCTTGTATGCTCATCCAGATCCACCGCAAAATCTAATAAACTTTTCCTTGACCCACTGACCACCTGTCTACCAGATTTCATGGAAGTCTGGGATAATCTTAATAAGAAACCTTGCACATAAATAGACACGGGTGAATACATAACATCCGTCCAATTCGTTGACGAAGGCAATGATGATGATGGTGATGATGACTAGCATTATTAGTATTAGTAGTTGTTAGCATTTTATTAGTTTTAGTTCCTAGGACCTAAAACAGTGTTTTTTTTTTTTTTTTCATTAAAGAAACACTAATGCTGCCTGCTAAAATTTGCGGGACTAAAAGCCTTTCCGTCACAAAATGTTTGCAGATACCATTATTTTTGTTTCCATACCGTTATTGAGCCAACAATGGCCAACTCTGACCAAAAGGTCGACAAAATTATTTTCACATATTTTTGCGTGTCGCGAGAGAGGGGGGTGTGAGTTGGG
>NC_136954.1:64089432-64091932 GCF_032717465.1 Coenobita brevimanus | reverse complement strand
ACTGGTTTTGTTTTGATTTGAATCGAATTTGGTGGAGGGGAGGAGGATCTCGTAAGCAGTTGACCTATTATTTTTAGTTGGTCAAAGGTCGAGCTCATATGATAAGGTCAACAGTTTTTATCCGGTTTAGACTAAAAATTTGTGGAATGGCTGAGAATGAGGCGAGAACAGAAGGATTTTGAGAACAATCAGAGTTCAAAGACAGTGGGAAAGATCAGTGGTCAAGTTCACAGGGCAAGGCTGAATCAGTTTTATCAGATTTGAACCTAACTTGGTGGGAGAGTTAAGGGTCAGGCAAGAACGAAAGGGTTGATTTGTGAACAATCATTCAAAGGTCAAGGTCACAAGGCAAAATCAAATACTTGGCCCATAGACCCGTTTGTAGGCCGGGTATTGCACTTAGTGTTTATTATTATTATTATTATTATTATTATTATTATTATTATTAGTATTAGTATTGTTGCTGTTGTTTTTGCTTAGTTGCCGTTCAGAAATAATGTTAAGGATATCATGGTCACGTCCTCTTTATTATATACTGTCCCAGCTTTCCAGATATTTTATTCAGCTGAGAAAGAGTTATGGGAGCCTGGCAGTGTTTATCTGCCACTATTAACGCTCATGGTCGGGATATGTTTTGTATTCTATTTCACGTAAACCTTCATCATTTTATTCAGCTGAGAGTGAGTCATAGGTACCTCGGTGCTGAAATACGTGATTGACTTCATCTCTTCTCTTCTGGTGGTCGAAAATAACCAGCGAAAAAAAGAATATTCTAACGTATTCTTAATTATTTTCGTAGCTCCTTTGTTAGCCCCTTTTGTTCTCTTGTTCTGATATAGTTCATTAATGGTCTCGGAATAGAAATCTAGAGCTGTCGCGATCATGAAAGGGTTGATGACAGTATCATTTCTCTCCGGCTTGTCACTCACCCAGCTGAATATTGCCGGGCATTTGCCGTAACAAAATGCAAAAGAAAACGAAATCATGAGAGGAGTCAGTATTATCCTTCTTTTGTTACTTATTTTTTGTTGTGGCTGCCGTTTTAAAATAACAAAAAATTACATCTCACGAATAATTACATTTTATTGGGTTAATTCTTTATTTTTTTCTTTGCTGTTCGAAAATATTTTATAAATTATGATAACAGACCGTGTATTACTTAACGATATATATATATATATATATATATATATATATATATATATATATATATACACACACACACACACACACACACACACACACAGACACTTCGGTTTTTCGCAAGTAAGAAGGAATTTTGCCTCCCTTGCATTATTTTACAGATATTTTTTTGGCAAATGCTCAGACGAAGTTGCGTCCATGGTGCCACCTCTCTATGCCTTCCCTCGTGCTACACGGGCATCTGGTAGCGCTCATGACTGGAATGTCACTCAACCATATTGCAGAACTTCTGCCTATCAGAATTCTTTCATTCCTCGAACTGCATCTCTCTGGAACTCGCTTCCCCAGAGTTGTTTTCCTCCAAATTTCAACCCACAACTGTTCAAGTCTAATTGTTACAGATATTTTATGAGCAGAGGACACCAGTAATCTGGTGTATGGATTATTTTTTTTTTACTCATTTGTTTTTCCTTCCTCCGTTCTGTTATTTATAAAAAAAAAAAAAATGAAAGCTAGAAGGAAAGTATTTACCCACGTGATCCCTTTCTTTGTTTACATCCATGCATGACGTCAGGTGCTATGGTGGGATGGGAGGAAGTGATGTCATCGAAGCAGCTCCCACGTGCGTCATTCGAGACTTCGTATCCTCCTCCCCCCCACCCCTTTTTTTTCCTAGTATACCTTATTATTGCAGAGAGAATAGTAATGTATAATATACCTGATTACCCACTAAGAATGCTGCAAACTCACCTGTGCCATGGAGAAAAAGACCCAGGCAATCGTATTCACGTTCCCTTGGCACACCTCATGCTGTTTTAATTGTCTGATTTATCATGCCTAATACACCCTAACATCTTCCTGTATGTTAATTTTGGAAAGTGTATAGAAAAAACAAAAAAAGAACATAATTAACACAGGAGAATACTTAGGTGTAACAGGCATAATAATCGCTGAGCAAGAGGCGTTACGGAATCTCCTGAGTCAACTACAACATAACTTATTGTTTTTGTATGGCTTTGTTCTCCTCCTTGGCTTTGTACGGGGTGGCTTTGTGTAACGTTGTGACTAACTGAGGATCCTTTTGACACTTTTATAGCTTCTTAGTATTTATTATTAGTGAGTGTTAGATGACGTTTGGGCGGTGAACGCAAGTATTTGGTAGTTTTCGTTCGGTTTTTGCTTCAGGTTATATGCCATCTTAGGATATTTCCCTCAGTCTTTATTACATTTTTCTCTTCCTTTTTTAGTTTTTTATCTATTTAGTCAATTGGCAATGTACTGAAGTGGTTTTGAAATGAAGGATGCGTCTGTTTTGTATGCTTTCGAGTACCAGTAGATCTTTAGGCAGCTTAGGAGT
>NC_136954.1:64076932-64084432 GCF_032717465.1 Coenobita brevimanus | reverse complement strand
ACTGGCAGAACACCGAGTTAGTCAGTGTAGGTGTTAATTCAGGTGTGTGTGTGTGTGTGTGTGTGTGTGTGTGAAAGCCAGGTCTGTTCCTACGCACACAGAGGTACACACAAACGTCAGCGTCACCTTCATTCACACCACAGAGCTCTCTCTCTCTCTCTCTCTCTCTCTCTCTCTCTCTCTCTCTCCCGGTGTGTGTGTGTGTGTGTGTGTGTGTGTGTGTGTGTGTGTGTGTGTGTGTGTGTGTGTGTGTGTGTGTGTGCAATTCCCATTTTAACCCGGACATGATCAGACGATTTTATTCAGGTATTTAAAAGTCACCAGGTATTAAGGATTTTTTTTTACACCTACACATTCGCCCTCGATCACACATGGCGTACCTGCACACATGAACGGAAACACACACACACACACACACACACACACACACACGTGCAAGAATTCATTCATAAAGTCAGCATCCCTTTAAAGGTTACTAGTACGGCATTTAATTGACGGCTATCCTTTGTTCCTAGTGGGGTAGTCCGGGTGGGGATGGTGATGATTGATGGTGATGATGATGATGTTGATGATGATGATGGTGGTGGTGGTGATGGTTTTGAGTGTGGTAGTTGTGGTGGTGGTGGTGGTGATTTTGTAGATGATGGAGGTAGTGGTACGGATGGTGGTATTGGTTGTGTGGTGATAATGGTGATGGTGAGGGCGATGGTTGTAGTGGTGGCGATGGTCGTGGTGATGGTGGTGGTGCTGTGATGACGGTAATCGTGGTCGTACGTAAGAAAGGTGGTGGTGGTGGTGGTGGTGGTGAGGGCAGTTGTAATGGTGAGGGTTGTGGGAAGGAGGTGTTAGTGGCAAGGAATGTGATGATGGTTGTGGTGTGGTGACATAACAAGATCTAACATAACTCTTGTGATAATTATGAGGACAATCATAATGATGATAATATAAGACGGATGTGAAAAAACAATAATATTAATAGTAATAATAATAATAATAATAATAATTTAAGACGGATGTGTAGAACAACAGCAACAACAACAACAATAATAATAATAATAATAATAATAATAATAATTAATAATAATAATAATGATAATAATTATAGTAATAATAATAATCATCATCATGAAGCTAAGCGATATCAGAATGGCTGTTGAATAAACCTGTGTTCTGATACTAAGAACGGTGGTTATAATTTTGAATCTGTTACTAAAATAGCCGATACTGATTATTTCTTTTAAAGAATGTGGAGCGGAAATGAAATTCTGGTACATCTGCAAAAATGTATTATTTTCTTTTATTTTAGAAAGCGGAATGAAAAATAATAATATTCAATACCCACCTCAAAAAACTAAAAATCAAGAAATCTGAACCCTGACAAAAGGAACATTTAAAACTTTCCGCGCACTCGAACACGAAACAGATGACGATCGAATGTAAACAAAAAAAAACCCGCGTCACGTCCCCACTCCCAGGCGTTTTTGCTCCCGATGCTGGATTAACCCCTTGAGTCGAGTGACGGGTTTTGCGGTTTATTCTTACTGTGTCCAGACTATTGTATTCTGCTTAGGTTATATCTTTTAAACTGTTGTGGACTGAATATAGCCTCCATTAAACAATTCCGTACGAAATAGCCTTCATGTACTTCATAAAATTGTCTTATGTTAGCAAGAATATACGAGATTCATCATCGTTGGCTCCTGAAGCCGATGACATGTAAAAATTTTATTCTTGCTTCTTTTAGACGATTTTATTGAAGTTGGGAAAGTCTCTCGTATTGATGGGATTTTTTGAAGGCGAAATCTAACGCCTCCAGTTCGACCCCCTCCCCCCCCCAATAAAAAAATCAAACGAAAATGGCTTCCTGGGGCTGAACGGATTAATTCTTCCGCTTGGCTGTTCCCTGCAGTTTTATGATTATTTTTGGCACCCGTGAGATGAAGTTTGTGATTGTTCCACATTTGGCAGTGTTGGTACGTTTGGTATATAAAATGTGAAATATGCTGTTGTTCTTTGTGTCGAGGTAATGGAAGTGAATATCTTCTTTAAATTATTGTATACTGGTTTATATATATATTTTTTGTTATGTCTTGGTATTATTTTTAAGAAAAGAATATTAGTAGTAATACAGGTCATGATGATACTACTACTACTACTTTTTTCTTCTTCGTAGTAATGGTAATAGTAGTAGTAGCAATAATAGTGCTGGTAGTTGAAGTAGTAGTAATAGTAGCAGCAGTAGCAGTAGTAGTAATAGTAATAGTAGTAGTAGCAGTAAACAGGAAATGAGTGTTAGAAATCTACTTAACATTCCCCTGTAACTTAGAGGTTCTAGAGGTGGCCTTGGTTGGAGTTGTCATTCTCTTTTATCCCTGTAGAGACAGTAGTGGCAGCAGTAGTAGTAGTAGTAGTAACAGTAGTCGCAGTGGGCCACTGAAGTGGACAGCCCGTCAAATGCAAGACTTTTCAATATTTTATATGATACCTGTATTAAATAAAGCTTTGAAAACGATGGTTGTCGACTTCAGATATTTTTCGTAAATGGGGCCGGCGAACTGTGTGCTGAAGAGAGACCATACCTGGATGTAGTGGAGTCGAGGTTGTCAGAGCACTAAAACAAAATGCATTATAAAGCAGTAGTAGTGGATGTAGTAGTGGTAGTAGCAGTAGTAGTACCAGTAGTACGGTATTAGTAGTATGGTATCACACTTGGCAGATTACCTACGTCACTGAAGGTTGAAAAGGGTCAAGCATTCATCCTTGCTTGTTTGTTTGTTTGCTTACGTCAGCACGTACAATACTTTAAAGCTTGAACACGGGTGTAGACGAAATTTGCTGACGTCCTGAAAGAGAAAGTGAAATTGGTATTTCATAATTTTTGAAGATTGATGACCTATGCAGCCTCACCCTCCACCCCTTCACCCAACGCATACCCCGCCCAACACCCCACCTTCACCCACTCCACCCCAACATCACCTCACCTCACTCCACTCTACCCAAACTCCACTTTCACTCTACTTACCCCCACCACCACCGCCACATTCTCCACCCCTCCTCAACATCATCTATCTTCATCCCATCTTACCTCACCTCACATCATCTTCACCACCTCCACCCCCACCCCCACCGAATTCTTCATCCCCCCACCTCTCCATCCTCACCCACCCCCACGCCCCACCCAGACCCTCTACAATGCATTATATACGGGGCAACACCAGATTGTTTTGCTCGGCTGAGCGAAGTACAAGTCGCAATGAAGGATGACACCGTATCCTTTAGGTCCTAGAAAATAATAGACCACACCACCTCAGATGAATCAGGTACCTCAGCAGCAAGAATGAAATAGTTCAGATTCCACTTGTCTTAAATGTGTTACTGGAGACTGTTTGTAATCCGTAGGCGACGAAAGGACACTCCTATTCATTAAAAAAAAAAAAGCATTTCGGAAAATTGATTAGTGTAAATTTATCACCTGAGAGGGTTACGTATCTACAAAAAAGAGAGAGAGAGAGAGAGAGAGAGAGAAACTGTACTTAAGCTATTTCAGCCCGAGGACGTCATTTCCATTTTTTTTTTCCTGGTGTCTTCACACAATTATATTCAGTTTAGGAGATCACTTTTCTGCCTGTGTGGGTTAGATACAGCCTTCATGATCCTGTTCGGAACTAAAAGACTTCCCTGAGCGGCATGAAATCGTGTGCTCGCCAGCCATAATAAAAATAATAAGTCCTCGGCCTGAAGGGGTTAAAACTCACCAGGCTCAGGCGCCGAAGGTACTGTACACCATTAGACAGCAACGGTTCGGAAGCACTGTGCCTTTTTATTATTATTACTATTTTTTTTTTTTTCACAGTGCAAGAGTTATTTATGTGTCTGTCGTTTGTCAAGTGCACTGATTTTATTTAGGGTACGTGTGTGTGTGTGTGTGTGTGTGTGTGTGTGTGTGTGTGTGTGTGTGTGTGTGTGTGTGTGCATGCGCGCTTGCAGACGACACTTATATTTGAGTACTAAGACAGACAATCCATTTTTGCACATTCCAATCTTCTTATGTCAGGTGAATTTACATCCAGTGTATAATTAGCTGAACAGGGACAAGGAAAACAAATTTTGTCGAAGAGAATGACTAACTGGAGAATCGAACTCGGGTTCTATTAGTTACGAGCTGCATGTGCTAACTAGTGCAGCCCCCCACCCCAGGCCAATAAATCCTGAGCACCATGACCCATTGCAGCGGCCATGCACGAGTGTGTCTTGGAACCTGCACATTGCCTTCATGGGCCATTATCACCTGAACTTCTGGAGTCATGTGACGGAGTTTAAAATGTATTCTTGTTGTTTCCTGACGACTTGCTCAGCTAAGGAAAGGTGTCTCATACTGAATGGGTTATTGCAAGCTGTATCTAACACCTCTAGTTCGAAAGTTCTCTCCTTAGTTGACTTAAATTGAGTGAAGAAGCAAAGGAGTCAGCAAAACAGATGGGGTCATTTTGAAGCCATTGACATACGATACCTTAACCCATTCCGACGAAGGGGTTTCCTAGTAAATAAAATCATGTGTTTACGCCTTACATGAAAGCTGATGATGTAGGGAGTCAGAATAAAACAGTTACAACGGGTGTGGCTGCTATAGAGGAACGCCTTCACATGGTGGCACCAGTATTTCTGGACAACCCCTCTGCCTTGCTATGCCAGCGTCTCTGAACTCCCTCCCTATCCCCCGAAATTACGATGGTGGATGAGGCAAACTTCATACTTCAGTCCTCTAGGTTCACGCTTCTGATGTTCCTAGAGTTTCAAGTACTACTACTACTCTTACTACAACTATTGCTCCAGTTTTATATATATAAACTGTATATAGATAGACAGATAGATAGATATGGATAGATAGATAGATACATAGACAGATATACCATTCACGGGTGCTAGAGCTTTTACTACTTGACCCAATTCCCCACCTACTCTGCTTCACGTCGGCACCGTCAAGGCTATTAATTTTAGGAGGTGATTATAACTGGAAACTAATGCTAGAGAAATCTCATAACCTGGTTGCTTGGGTTTTGGCAGCAGCACCAGTAGTAGTAGTAGTAGTAGTAGTGGAGGTGGTGGTTGTGGATGTGGTTGCAGTCCCATGCTCATCTGAAAGTGAACCCAGTGTCGTGCAGGCTGAGGTTGTCTTTCTGCCGCAGCCCACCATCCTCCTTTTGCGGGGATAGGCAGAGAGTTGAGGGATGTTTGTATGACCGGGCAGTTCCACCACCCAGCTGTAATAGTGCCACCACATGAAGGCGTTCCTCTCCAGCACTGGTTCTCGTTTTAAGTATACATTATCTCGGGTCTCCTCTTCACGCCATAGATACCTGAAACATGTAGGGTGCCCGAAGCTAGGCTACCGAGGTCCCGATTATTTAACCCCTTCACTCCACTGACGCGTTTTTCATTTAATTATCGCTGCGGGCATAATATTTTATTCAGCATAGGAGAGACTTAGAACTGGCTGGGACAGAGCCTTCATCAACACGTGCAGTGGGGGAGATCAGCCCTAAGCTAAGTGACATCGCCTAGAGGCAACAAAAATAAAATGTAAAATACGTGATTGGACCAAAGGGGTTAAACCGTGGGAAAGCAAGTTACGTCTGTGGCAGTGTTACATGTGACGAATAGGCTGTGGCCACCTCTGGATTCGAACCGTGACACAGTAGCACAGAGCTTCCTTGCATCATAGTTCTGCCACTGTAATACCGTAGTATGTATAGACAGTTGATAGATAAAGAAGTACTACTATTGCTACTACAACTAGTCATAGTAGTAGTAGTAGTAGGTGTTGTCGTTGGAATAATAATAAAGGGATATACGGTATGATGCGATAATGGTAGGCTAATAAAACTTTACACTACTTATATTTATAAAGGATTCATATCGTTCATTAATAATGATAAAAATAATAACGAAGCAAATAAGCAGTTTTTCCCACTTTAGAACAGAACTAGAAACTGAACCCCTCGAATATTCGAGAATATAATGAATCTAGGATAACAGTAACCATCTCCACGTACAAATAATTAGATTAATTGTTTGTGTTGTATATATATATAGATGTGTACATGCATCTATACATATACAAACCAGATGCATGTATAGGATGCTGAGTATGTTCTTAAAAGTATGTATATATTGTTGCGTACTATCAATACAGAGACACGTGTATGCTGAGGTAGAATATTTGTGTGGGTGAAACATTTATTCTGTATGTAGGCAGGTGGTTATAAAAGAGCAGGCAGAGCGGACAGGTAATGAGCAGCGTTGTCATTCACAGATCAGCATTACACCAGTCAGCCTTCATTCGATAGGCTGACGGGGTGGCCAGGGCAGGAGTATAGGCTTTCCTTAATGCACACACCCAGGAATGACTGGCACTCGGTTAGTTTACTGTAGTTTATTTATCAATGCTTAGTTTATTTTGCATTATGTTGTTTTGTATTTTATTAGTTGTCATTACTTCTTTTATTTTTTCTATTATGACGACTTTGCCTAGGCGAATCCTCATGTGGTGGTGTTAAGGAAAGTTGCATCAAAGTTCACTAATTGAAGAAGTTTGATCTAAGGTTACATCAAAGTTCAGTAATTGAAAAATCTGCTCTAAACTGACTAAAACTGCTTGGGTTAACGTTTTGGCAGTGAAAATGTTTTGTTTCAAGGTACTGCATCACACTATAGCTCTTTCACCTTACTTTTGCACAGATATTCGTCTTTTTTTGCAGCTTTCATGTACCTCAGTGGCAGAAAAAGACTATACAATGGCTGTGCAGCTTTTCTATTGCACTTCTTCGTGTCTGACATATTCTAGTTTTAATCTTCTGTTACTCAAGACGGAGGGATGGCAGTTTTAGGCCAAGCTGGAGTGAAAGGAGAATAGTTATCCTTAATTAGGTGGATTTAGTATGCTGGATAGGTCGGAATTTTTTCTTTGTTGTAAATATTGAAGACTGATACTGGTTAACGCCGTGATGTAGGTTTGGATCCTACCTACCTAACAACAACAGTGTTAGGGTGGGCTCTGGGAAGCGTGTGAGGAACCTTCAGCATAAGAATTTTTCCGCTCCCACCATTCTCGGGTGTTTATTGACTAGGAAAATTCTGACGGACTCACCCTTGCTTGGGTAATGACGTCAGCCCTGATAACCTGCCCAATTAAGTTCTAAAGTTTATCAGTGAGAGAGAGAGAGAGAGAGAGAGAGAGAGAGAGAGAGAGAGAGTCAAAGAATCCTAGCTCATCTGATCATTGTTAAAGCCATCAGGCAATTATGAGGTAATCTATAGCGTTAATTAAACCCCAGGGGTGACATTTTGATCAAGGCCTGGTGACCTATCAGTTAAATATCACTACTGTTGATGGATGGCGCTGCTGTGGCGTGTAGAAAATGGGGAGTACATACAACTGCAGAGTGTACCGTATTAACCCCTTCACCACGAAACTCCCTCACCATCCATCCATCCAAAACC
>NC_136954.1:64056932-64071932 GCF_032717465.1 Coenobita brevimanus | reverse complement strand
CGCTCAGTTTTATCGTGGAAATAGTGTATGGAATGCCTCTATCCCCCAAGTGCGTTGAAAGCGGCTTAGTAATCCGAAGCGCGTTGGTGCTTTGGGCTGTGAAATTTAGGAGGCTCTAACTCCTCCACAGCCATGACTTTTTTATTTATTATTATTATTATTATTTTTTTTTTGCTATCTTCGAATACTTTTTATTGATCTTTGCAGGGACTTATCCAACAGAGGGGTTCAGATACAGCGTTCATCAACCCCATCACTATTTGGGGGTCACTTCTAAACTGAATAAAATTTTGTAATAACACCAAGAATAAAATTAAGGAAGATGTCACCGTACTGAAAGGATGGTCACCCCAAACATTTTACGTATATTATATTTTACCTTTGCTTTCACTAGACTATATTCAGATTTCTGGAAACTTTCGAATTGGTACTGATAGCTAAGGCCTTCACTGAGCGCATCACAACAAGAGGTCTTTCCTTACTTAGCTAAAATGCTGTGACAGAAACAAGAATGAGATACTAAATTCCGTCTTTGAATAGCTTAATATTGAGGGAATGGATTTATGGTTCATGTCACTTACCCGATTCCTTCTTACCTGACAAAAATCCACAGCCTTTCAGCTCAGTTGATGGTCATGTATAGTCCGACTGGAGGGTTGATTTGACTCGTAACCAAGGAGACTCATTCCTACCAAATAACTAATACTCATGGAATTTCACGCAACCCTCTGACAATATTCAAGTTATGGGAGTGGCCCAGTTCCGTCAGGTGAAAGTAAACCGACTATAGGCACAATGATGATAGTTTTCCTACATTATGGTTTCCGCTTCCTGCTTATACAGTACATCCACGCATGATCCAGTGTACAGCAGGCGACAAATACAACGACTGGGCAACGTAGTAGTAGGTGATGCATTGGTTAGCGCGTCCAGCTTCCAACTGAAAGGGCTCGAATTCGAATCTGGGGCCGGTCAGACTCTTGGACAAAGTTTATTATTATTGTCTAGAACTTTAATGACCCTCGTGCAGTCGATAGGCAGTATTTTTTTTTTCTACTGGAGTAAACTGCAGTGACCAATATTTCCTTTTGTCGGTTTGTTTTCACCTGACGCAACTGGGCCACTCCCATAACTTATAATACTAAACTATGAGTCTTAGTTACGAGGCAGGAATGAGTCTCCTTGGTTACTAGTGAAATCGTCCCTACAGTCTGACTACACTTGGTCATCGCGTGAGCCCAAAGGTGTAACAGGTTATTATGAGGTTAGAACAAACACGCCGTTGTTGTGGATGGTTCAGAATTGCTTAGGTGTAGCCAATATTGGGACTGCAGGTGCTGTGCGTGGAGGTAGAATGTCTGATCCTGCTTCCTGGCGCCACCTCGTAGGAATAGGTAACATCATGCCATATAATTAAAGAAAAAAAAAGTTGCTCTCATTCTGAATGAGGATGATATTGATAATGATGGTCAGTGTTAATGCCGTTATTGTTATTATTTTGTTATTATTATTATTATTATTATTACTATTATTGTTGTTGTTGTTGTTGCTGTTGCCGCCGCCGCAGCTGCTGTTCATATCGGTATTGTTTTTATTATTATTATTATTAAATTTTGCCTTTGAATCATTGTTTACAAGGACTAAGTAGTTAGACTATCATCTCTCTCTCTCTCTCTCTCTCTGTACATATATTTCTGCCAGTTTTGGAGGTCTATCTACAATTGGTCAAAGGAATGCGTACCCTGGCACTGGAGTCCATACTACCCCGGATTAGTGTCATAAATGGCTGGGTTCATCATCATCATCATCATCAGCTGGTCGTCTTACACCCCTGACAGGTTAATGAAGGCAATCAACCTCTTCACCACACCTCAACTTTCTTCTTAATTCTTGGCACTGTATCTCTGAGTGACCACCTTTTCACGTTACCTGTCCTGTCCCCCCTCTCTCTCTCTTTCTCTCTCTCAGGACCATTTCTCCTATTAATTGAGAGAGTATTTTTTCAGCTTTTTTTTTTTTTTAATCAACCCATTCAACCCGGCGATGTCCTCAAAATACCCTTGCCATGTCCTAAGGTTTTTATTCAGACAGGGATGGACATTTTCGAAGTAAGAGGGTTAGAAAAAGCCTTAACAAAACCCCTTAAGATACGAGACACTTACCAAGATGAGTAAAATCGTCCGTTGGGGGCAAGGAACAATTAAGAAGCACGTCACACGGAGCGAAGGAATTAAGCCTGGGAACGTAGCTACTTGGTGTGTTACTGTGGCTAGTGCTGTGTGATTTATTTTTGGTGCATATTTCTGGGAGCAAAGGGGTAATGTGAAATGGAGAGGGAAGAGAGAGAGAGAGAGAGAGAGAGAGAGAGAGAGAGAGAAACTGTGGGCGGAAACTATTATCAGAACGCAAATAAATGTAACTTTTTATGACACCGGAAGTGGCCATGTTGGTGGTTGTGGTGGTGGTAGTTGTGGTTGGGGTGGTGGTGGTGGTAGTTGTGGCTGGGGTGGTGGTGATGGTAGTTGTGGCTGGGGTGGTGGTGGTGGTAGTTGTGGTTGGGGTGGTGGTGGTGGTAGTTGTGGTTGGGGTGGTGGTAGTGGTAGGGATGGTGGTGGTTGCGTAGTACTATGGTGGTGGTTGTGGTTGGGGGGGTTGGTGGTGGTGGTGGTAGTGGTGATGGTGGTAGGAGTGGTGGTGGTAATATGAATGGTGGTAGTAATTGCAGTAGTGATAATTATGGTCTTGTGATTAAAATAATGTAGGTACTCGTGGTAGTTCTGGTGCAATATTGGGTGCAACGCGAGGCTTCCGTCGTCATCACTGCAATCTCATGTTTAACCACTTCACCCCGAGGACGTCTTTTCCTTTTTTCTCTCTATCTTGCTATCTCCAGACGATTGTGAATTTAACCAAGGAGGGTCTGTGTCGGTGGGGGAGTTGTTGAAGACTATATGTAATTCCTGCAGTTCCACAAGCCGCCCCTTAACTGACTGAAACTGTCTGGTTATGGATGAAGGAATAGTTGCGTTCTCTAGCCGAGGTGATTAAATATTTCGAAAAGTTCTGAGATTTTTTTTTTTGATGAATTTTGAATGATGATGATGATGATGGTGATAATGACGATGATGATGATGAGTTTTTATTGACATTGTTTGGTTAGGTTGGGTTAGTGACTAATCACTAACCTAACCTAACTACCGTATCTGCTCACAAGAGGAGCAAGTTATCCGTTCAATTAAGTTTTCTTTGTTTGTGCGGGGATAGCTTAATAGAACCCCTGTACCCTAGCACTCACTGCGTGTGCAGATTCTCCGAGTGCCGAATAGCAATAGGCATCGGGAATAGGCCACCCAGGCAGTCTTTACCATTACAGTACAGACAAACATCCCTTGGCCTGTCTGTCGCGTTTGATATTGCAGTTATGATGAAAGATCTTTGCTGAAGGTATAGTGAACGCAATTTTGAGGAAGCCATGAGGCGAAATGTCAATACACAATAAGTCCCACGTCGGTGTTTCTTTCTCCAAATTCAGAGAGGCTAGAGAGTGGAAGTACAGTGCTTATATAGTAACATGTACTGAACAGTATAAAACATGTATTGCACAGTATATAACATGCACTGAACAGTATATAACATCCATTGAACAGTATGTAACATGCACTAAACAGTATATAACATGTACTGAACAGAATTTAACATGTACTGAACAGTGGAAACGCAGTAAATAGTACAGTGCAGTCATAAAACCAAGGTAAGACAGCGTGACGCCTTAAAGGCTAGGATAAAACGGGTACAGGTGTGTTTGGCAGGTGGATGCATTATGTCCGCATATGGCAAAGTTGTTTTTTCGGAAGATGGTCCAAGTCGGGCTGATACTGTTGCATCTTCTGAATAAATAACTTTGCAAATGTCAACAACTATCGGCACTGTGAAATCAAAACATATGCCATATTATATATATATATATATATATATATATATATATATATATATATATATATACAGAGAGAGAGAGAGAGCAGATTTGTTCTAATATCTGCTATTATTCCGAGAGAGAGAGAGAGAGAGAGAGAGAGAGAGAGAGAGAGAGAGACGTTTAATTCAGTGTCGTCTTTTTAATCATACTCCTGCTATTTCCGGACGATTTTATTCAGCTCAGCGGAAGTTTTCTGACCTGGAGGGCTAAGGTGTGGCCTTCATTAACCCCTTCACTACTGGGGTGTTGGCCTAGGATGAGTAAGATTGTTTGTTACAAGAAAGGAAGAAGGAAGGAGGAGAACGAAGGAAAGAACAAAGATGGGAAGGAAGAAAGAATGACAGAAAATGAAGAAGTAGGAAGAAGAAAATGAAGAAGAGGAAAAATGGAAGAAAACGAAAGAGAGAGAAGACAGGAAGGAAAGAGGGAAGGAAGGAAGAATGAGAGAAAATGAAGAAAATGAAGACGAGGAAAAAAGGGGAGAAGAAGAAGGAAGAAGAAAATGAAGAAGAGGAAAAAAGGGGAGAAGAAAGCACGAGAAGAAAAGGAAGAAGAAAGGAGAAGAAGAGGGAGGAGGAGGAGGAGGAGGAGGAGGAGGAGGAAGAGGAGGAGGGAAAATAAGAAGAAAGAAAGAAAAAGGATAGAAATATTAATGACATCCTCGGACTGAAGGAATTCGGAAAAACAGAAACAACCTAAACAATAGTCACACATTCCAAAACAGACACGAAAAAAATATCAAAAACACACAAACGAAAACAAACACCAGTCAAAACAAGTGCTATTACAAGAACAAACACCAAGACAAACAAATGTCCATGAAAAGATCAAAACAACTACAAACAACAAAACTAATACAAACAAAAACAGTGGCATAAAAACAAGCACCAGAACAAGCAAACATATATAAACCAAAGACCAACACACACACACACACACACACACACACACACACACACACACGCATCACCTCGCCCATCTCTGCCAAATATGGACATGGGCGCCTCTCGTAGGAACAATGGAGATCTCGACACGATTATCACTCTCGGCTTCTGGGTCCAAATATAGCCGAGACTTGGGTTACCGTAGTGGCCAGTCCCCTCCTTAATAACCCAACTTTACATAACTCATCAGCAGAGTTATCTTAATATAATCTAAATGAGTGGGAGTTAATCCGAACCGAAACCGAAGGTGTAGAATGTGTTTGTTGTGGTTAGGCGGGATGGGATTGGTTGGAGTACTGGTTTTGGTATGCTGGGTGTGTGGTAGCCTTGATATGATAGCACCCACACCCACAACAGAGAGAGAGATCTAGGTGGCTGTAAATCTACCATATTTGCGTAATTTCGTACAGAAGGAGATACCGTACGTACATCCATCCATCCATATATATATATATATATATATATATATATATATATATATATATATATATATATGTGTGTGTGTGTGTGTGTGTGTGTGTGTGTGTGTGTAGAGAGAGAGAGAGAGAGAGAGCAGAGAGAAAGAGGGGTGGGGAGGGGAGGTAGATAGACGGCTTTATTATATGCCCCAAACCTATCCCGTGGGCGGAAGCATAACACCTACAGAGGCACATAATAGGTCCAGTTACTGAACCCTAAGATGTGAGTGACAGATCGCTATTAATGAAGTAAAGAATGTCGAACTTACCGGTATATGTTAACACTGAAATACTGCCTAAAATCATAAAAATTCCCTAAATCTACATCATGATAGCACGTTCATTACAGAAAAGCAAGTTTTGGTATCTACCCTTAATCCTTGTAGGAATATTATGCATAAAAGTCTTACACACAGTAAAATTAGTGGCAGGGGGATATCCCGATTCCTGTATCTTTTTCCATTACTTTACATAATGCCACAGAGTATGAGAAATCTTGCTGACGGAGTTTACACTTGATATCTACAGTGACACGTCGTGTTTCTTGTTGCATGTAATTACCGTTTAGTCCATTTCTTTCCTGGCAGCAGTGACATCAAGGAGTCTTCTGATTCTGTTTGATCATCCACAAGTGTGGGCCTCCGACTGAATCACGGAACGACGATAAGTGGACAGACTGGTGTCCGTACAGACGTTTAGTTTGTCTAAGAAGTTTTCCTGTTGCTCTTTTCGTAAACGTGTCTTCAGACTGTTCACTGACATACCAGGCTTGTGATCTGTCTTTAGGCACAAATTTCAAGCAGTTTTATGGTGCATATAAAGGCCACTGTGAGGTGGGGTGCTTAAAAGTTAACTCTGACACCATCACTAAGAATTTGTTTGTACTGTACTTGTAACTGGCCTCAGAGAGAGAGAGAGAGAGAGAGAGAGAGAGAGAGAATGGGCTTAGGAAGTGAATAAATATTTTATTTTCATGAAACTTCTCTTTTCATCATCGTTCCCTGTTTTATTGAAATAGTTTTATATTCTCCCTTACATCATGTTTTTTTTACATAACTTTTTCACTATATTAATTCGTATTATCTGTTATTTCCCCCCCCCTCTTTTTTAACCGTTTCAGCACGATAGCGTCCTTTCTATTTTATTCTTTCTACATCCACGCGATATCCTACTGTGTTGAGGCTTGGTGTAGTGAAAAGAATAATGAGGGCTGGATCAAACTCCTAAGCTGAATGTAATCATCTGGCCATAGCAAGAATATTATCGGCATCCACACTTGAAAGCGTGGAATGCGTTCGAACGAGCGAACTTGCTAATATTATTTTAGATTTCGAGGTATGTGCATAGGTCCACTGTATATTTGATGATTTCAGAGACAATCCAGTTATGATATTCAAACTGACTACGTTTGGCTTGATTTTCCAGTGCGGTGGCTGCGAATTTTGAGTAAAGCCACATTATTAACACCTGTTACTTTCCATAAGCTTTCCAGCAATTTGCATAGGTCTGATGTAGGTCATTGGTTTCCGAGATAATAGTTATGTGGAGAATTTGGCGATTTTTGGCTTTTTTCAACACTGCGATAATGAATTTTCAGAAATGGCTCGTAATACTATCGCTCTTTCATAAACTTTCCAACGATGTGCGTAGAGTCTGTGTAGGTTTAATAGTCTGCGAAATAACACACTTTTGATGATGTGACAGGCATAAGCGTCCACACCCTACTAGCATAGGCTACGTGTTTGACAGTGTTCCAGTGTGACAATACAGTAACGAAAATGAAGGCGTCGTAGTCTTGTTCTCTCGTGTGTTCCATCCCCCATTTTATTTTTATTCTGCATTTTGTTTTTGTTGGTTATCGCCTCATTTCCCCCCTATACTTGTACTCTATTTTTTCCTTCCGCTTCATTTACTCTCCTCACCCTTCTACTTATCTCATTCTTTTTGTGTCTACCTCTCGCTCTCCTTTCTTGTCGCATTTTTAATTTTCTTTTCCCTCTCTCCCTTGAACCTCAGCTCTTCTCTTCCCTTCTCTTGCTTGTTATATTTTTGTCGTCACTCTCAGTTTCGCACGTTTTAATTTGGTTCTCTCCTGTTCTTCATTTGTTTTCATTATCTTATTATTTAATTTTTAAATTATAGTTTCCTTTGCACTTTTCTCACCATCCCTTTTTCCGTTCTGTATAGCTTACTTCAACGGTTCTCCTCTGCTTTGAATATTTTTTTTTTTTTAACGTGTTCCGATTTTCCTGTGTTTTATTTCATTCCGTTTAATCTCTCGCTTTCTACTTATTTTTTCCCTCCACCGATTCTCTTCTGTTTCGAGTCTGTGTTTTGTCTTCTCATTTTTCACCCTCCAGTTCCCTTCTCCTCCCATTACCTTTACTGTTTTTTTTTTTTTTTCTCCCCATCCCTCTCCCCGTCTCCCCTTCCCACACCCACGCCCACGCCCACAGCCAGAACATAATAGTTCTCCCCGTCCTCTCTAGAGTGTGTGTGGGTGAGTGTGAAGCAATCTAGCACTCACTGCTACTTTCCACTTCTACTTTTATTTTAGTCATGGGTTGGTTGGGCGATGGTAGCGTTGTTGTGATGGGTAGTAGTGGTTGTAGGATGTTACGGAACTGCTAGTAGTAGTAGTAGTAGTGTGCAACGGAAATAGTGTTATTATCAGTCCTGCGAAGCAGGATGGTTTATTTTCGGTACCTTGCCCTGTATCGTTGCTCGCGCGCGAGTGTGTGTGTGTGTGTGTGTGTGTGTGTGTGTGTGTGTGTGTGTGTGTGTGTGTGTGTGTGTGTGTGTGCGCGCGTGTGCGCGCGCGCGCGCGCGCGTTGTAACTCCTAGGCAGTCTGATGGATTTAAATGGAACTCCCCAGGTGGGTTCGTCTGGTTACACCAAAGGTCTTCCATTATATACAGATTTCTAACCTTGATTTTTAGATTTTTTTTTTTTTATAATGCAAGAAGGGACCAAAGGCCAGGAGCCAGCAAGCCGTTCCTTCCAAGATAAAAAAAAAAAAAGAAACAGTACAAAAAAGTCAAATTCAAGATCCGTTCATTTCGAGATGCCTGGACACCATATTAAAAATTCTCAAATAGTGAAAGGAAGGTAGGTACGGCTTCGTATCTTAGTACATGCTGTACAATGGACTCTCATCCGTAATGCGATACTTGGAGAACGTGGCTCCCAGTAATTCTTTGTGGGGTCAGCCTCCCTCCCTAAAATAGAAACGATCAGAAATGAGGGAAGTGAGTACGTGGCTTGCAACCAAATCGGCATACACGTAGCAGGATTGGGGTGCACAGCGTCCATGTTTCTCCGAATGCACAGGAAGAAACGGCGTATCTCCATTTATTATTACTCGCAGTAGTAGCAGCAGCGGTAATAGTTTAGGTGGCATAGTAGTATAGTCGTAGTTACAAGCTGCGAGATATGACTACTTACTGTCAGAGTGGGCAAACCGGCTCTCACATCACTACATCCCATGCTTGTACTTGTAGTAGTAGTAGTAACAGCAGCAGTGAAAATAGCAGTGTGAGTAGTAGTAGTAGTAGTAGTAGTGTGCAACGGAAATATTATTATTATTATTATTGGTAGTAGTAGTAGTAGTAGTAGTAGTAGTAGTGGTGGTAGTAGTAGTAGGCGGAAGAGTTCAAGGATTTAGATAGGTAAGGCGAATGTAAATTAGGTTTAAAAAAAAGTGAAAGGGAATGAATGTATTGTTCATGGACCTCCGCAGCATTTGGTAGTAGTCGCAGTAGCAGCTATTGTAGTAGTAGTAGTGGTAGCAACAGCAGTAATAGTAGTAGTAACAGCAGCAGCAACAACAACAAAAACAATAGTAGTAGTAGTAGTTGTAGTTGTTGTTGTTGTCGTATCATCTTCATTCCACCTTTCCGTCAAAAAATCATAACACATTCCACCCTGCTTACGTCACCACAGCAACCAATCACAGTCAATCAGTGCTGAGCATATTGACCAATCAGAGTTGTTGTGATGACCTGCCTGCCGGCCGTAAGATTACTCAGCTATTTTTGTCCTTCGTGATATTTCGTATTTTTCCGGCCCAGCTGCGGGGTGTATTGCGTAAAAAAGCGGCTGACGGTGTGGCAGTGCGTGCTGGTATGGCAAACTGAGGGAAGTGTGCTTTATCCTGAACGCCACGGGGCTTTAGTTCATAAATTCCCGCCAAAAGTATGTAAACAGCCGCAGGAGATTACGTAGCGCTTCTTAGAAAATTATTGATGGATTTATAACATTAGTATTCCCACGTATGTTATTTATCTTTCCTTAATATCGACATGATTGACATAAGTAACAGGTGTATAGATAAAATCTATCGCCGAGGAAGAGGTCTTTCGAAAATCCAGAAGCCAACGAGAACACGGCCCGTTGATGATGTCACCTGTTGCAACCTTCCATGGATTTTGTGTATCATATCGATTGTCCAGCAGCACGAATGGGGCAAGATGTATCGATTTTCATGCAAGGTAGTAGCTCAGTTTCACAATGTACAGTATACTTATGAAAGAAAAATGCGCTAGATTGATGTGCAAGAGATTAGAAAATGGTCATGATCATTTCAGTGTTTTGATTTTTTAAATGTTTACACATATCTTCAGCATATATACATATATATATATATATATATATATATATATATATATATATATATATATATATATCTATCTATCTATCTATTGCCAGACGCCTCAATCCCGTTTGGGGTGGCCACAAACAAATCGCCTCCACGTCGTCCTGTCCCACGCCATTTCACTGTCCTGCTCCCAACTTATATCCCCCTCTCTCATATACCTCTCCACCCCATCCCTCCATCTCATCCTCGGCCTCTCCCTCCCTCTTCCCCCCTCCACCTCACTCACATACGCTCTCTTCATCAGTCTCTCACCCTCCATCCTCTCCACGTGGCCAAACCACCTCAGTGTGTTCCTCATAACACTTCCTATCACATCCACATCCACATCACAATGCTCCTTTATATCCTCATTCGTCAGCCTGTCTCTCCACGTGACTCCACAGGCTCCTCTTAAATAACTCATCTCCACTGCTCTCACTCTTGACTTGTGTCTTTCCAACAACGTCCAAGCTTCACTTCCATACGTTAGAGTTGGAATCACAACACTGTCATGTAGTAACTTTTTCACTTCCATGCTCACTTCCCTGTTTCTTATCACTGCTTTCAAAGAACCAGCAACCTTTCTTCCCTGCTGTACCCTTTCAAGCACTTCACCCTCCAAACCTCCATCCTTACTCATCACACTACCCAAGTACTTAAACGTACTCACATTTTCCAATTCCTCACCATCCAACCTCGCTGTACATTCACTGACTTCACCTCTCTCAAAGACCATCACTTTACTCTTCCCTACATTCACCTTCAGATTCCGTTTCTTACACACTCTCCCAAACTCATCCACCAAGCCTTGCAGCTCCCCTTCGTCTTCAATCAACAACACAGTATCATCTGCAAACAACAGTACAGGGAGTTTCCAAACACTATCCTCTCTCACCAGGGCCACTCCAACATCCACTACCCTACCTTGTACCTCTTTTATTACCCCATCCATGTACAGATTAAAGCTAAATTTGACTTACTGAGAAACAGTGATGGGAGCCGACGAGCATAGCACATTTCGTGTCTATCTCAATAAGGTATATCGGGTAAATACGTAAGTATGTGGAACGACTTAGACGAAAAGGTGGTGCAGGAGAAAAACATTCATGTGTGTAAAGGAAGAATTGATAAACGTGGATATGGAGACAGGACAACACAAGCATCGCTCAATTCCTGTATACTACAAATAGGTAAATGTAAATAGGTAAATACACATACACTACCATACTGCATTACACTCCTAACACACACACACATACACTACCATACTGGATTACACTCCTAACCCAGCAAACAATGACCGGCGGCCCGCCGTCGGTTTATGAGAGGCTGGAGGAGGCTGAATGAGGGCAGCTATGCCCCCGTTGTGCCTGCGATTGTCCGCTCTGGACTTAAACTTTCAGCAGAGTATGTTAAGTGAAACGTCGATCGAATTTCCATATCTGACGTATCTCAACGCACATAAATTATGGTACTCTGAAAAAGTTAAAACAAACTGCAATTTCATCAGCATATATATAAAAAAAAGTATTTAAACAATATTGTACGTACTTTTTGTGACAAATGTATTATGTAATTCTATTTGTAAATGATATAAAGTTTTCATAAGATATATATTCATGTGGAAAAGCGAACATCAAATTTGTGTTGTCAGATATTATATATATATATATATATTTCTGGGAACAGGAAATTTTGCTCAGTAGAACTCTACCCCGACCAGGCCCTAGGGAGGATGGGTCCCCCGTGGGCCTGAGACTGGATAGAACCCTCGGGGGTTGTTCCTTCATGTTGCACAGATGTGCACATACATCTCGCCCAGGTTTTAAGCACTATGGGCCCACGGTGGAGGGGGAGCCATGTGCCACTCTTAAGGTAGATGAAATCTTTGAGCAGTTGAAAGCTTATATACCGTAGAATTTTATTTTGTCATTAGTGGAATAATTACGTTACACGAACTTGACTGTGATTATTAGTATCATCATTAATGTTTTTTTTATTAGCAGTGATGCATTTCTTCGTCGTGCACTGGGTATTCCTGCTGACAGTTCTGTAATTCATATCAGCTAATGTGGATAAAGTCCAGACAATAGAAAAGAATGATCTGGAAGATAATAGAGGGAAACAGGAGACGATAAAGAACGGGAAATATGTGCATGTAATGGAGTCTTTCCCCAACAGTTGCGTCCTTGGTAGTGATGATAGTTGTAGTAATGATGGTTATAGTGCTGCCAGTAATAGTGATGATGATGGTGATGGTTGTGATGACATCCGGACACGCAGGTAAGCATGACCATAATTTTATACCGAACAACGCCAGGTATCCTTGATAGTACACACACACACACACACACACACACACACACACACACACACACACACACTTCATTGTGTGTGCGTGTGTGTGTGTGTGCGCGTGTGTGTGTGTGTGTGTGTAGACTAAATTAAGGTACTGTAATATATATTGCTATGTTTTGAACCCTAATGACGCGCCGACATGTAAGGATACACTGAGTGCAAGATAGACGCCTGGAGTACACGCCTCATATCACTTGAAGACCACTGGCAATCAGCACGGCAGAGAAAGCCGTGTGAGATGTAGACTGAATTAAGGTGATATAATGAGAGCCATGCATCGTGATGGCAATGTTGACTCACCCACACCACAACTACTCAGCAACAACAATATTAACAACAACACTACTACTACTACTGCTACTACTTGAATGATTATAAGAAATGCAACCATAATTACGGCGAGACTCTCATTCCTCATTACTTCTGTACCAGGAGCCAGTACAGTGTTCAAGGTATTAGCTACCCTCTTCACAATGAGGCGTCACCCCGAATAGGAATAAACTGGCATGGCGGGAGAGAGAGAGAGAGAGAGAGAGAGAGAGAGAGAGAGAGAGAGAGAGAGATGGAATAATACAATGCCATGCTGAGAGAATGTTTGAAAATGCTGTGAGAAATTTTGGTGCACTGACAAACTTTCCATCAGCTCCCTCACGTAGCAGAGATTTTCGTTTGCAGGAAGAACGAAGACGCGGGAAAACCCTGCACACTCCTGGCCATGTCGTCCTTGGGGGAAAAAAAAAAAAAAAAGCTCGTTATAATATTCTTGTTGTTAGTGAGATTCGTTTTCCATAACGAACGAGGGTCGTGGGAAGAGCCAACGCGCTTCTCTCCTACTCCCTCCTGCAAAAGCATCATAGTTACTGATACTCTCTCTCTCTCTCTCTCTCTCAAAGAGTAAAAGGTTCAAGGGTAAATTACGAAAATGTTTTAACAATGTAAAAGGATCTAACTATAAAAATAGAGAAACTATTATAGTAACTCCTCATCTTCCCACAAGGGGTAACGACCTCAAACTGTGGCTGCTGTCATATTAAATACAGTACTACCAAGTATTTAAGGTACGATATTGCAATAAAGGAAGTTTACAGAATATATATATATATATATATATATATATATATATATATATATATATATATATATATATATATATTGCCCGACGCCTTAATCCCGTAAGGGATGGTCACAAACAAATCGCCTCCATGTCGCCCTGTCCCTCGCCATTTCACTGTCCTGCTCCCAGATCACACCCCTCTCTCTCAAACACCTCTCCACTCCATCCCTTCATCTCATCCTTGGCCTCCCCCTCCCTCTCCCCCCCCTCCACCTCACCTACATGCACTTTCCTCGTCAGCCTCTTGCTCTCCATCCTCTCCATATGTCCTAAACTATCTCAGTGTGTTTCTCCTAACGCTTCCTATCACATCCACATCCACACCACAACGCTTCTTCTCTTCCTCATTTGTCAGTCTGTCACTCCATGTGTCTTCACATGCTCCCATCAAATAATTAATTTCCACTGCTCTCACTCTTGACTTGTGTCCCTCCAACAAGGTCCATGCTGCACGTCCATACGGTAGAGCTGGTATCTCAATACTGCCATGCAGTTCTGTAACTTTTTCACTTTCATGCTCACTTCCCTGTTTCTTATCACTGCTTTCAAAGAACCAGCAACCTTTCTTGTTTGTCGTACCCTTTCAGGCACTTCACCCTCTCAACTTCCATCCTTACTCATCACACTACCCAAATACTTAAATGCACTCACATTTTCCATATCCTCCTCATCCAACCTCACTGTACATTCAATGACTTCATTTTTCTCGTAGGCCATAACTTTGTTCTTCCCTACAGTCACCTTTAGATTCCGTTTCTTACTCTCCCAGACTCATTTATCAAGCCTTACGGCTCCCCTTCGTCTTCACCTAACAACACAGGACCATCTGCAAACAACAGTACAGGGAGTTTCCAAACACTGCCCTCTCTCATTAGGGTTGCTCCAACATCCATTGCCCTACCTTGTACTTATAACCCCATCCATGTATATATATCTAGATATATATATATATATATATATATATATATATATATATATATATATATATATATAGAGAGAGAGAGAGAGAGAGAGAGAGAGAGAGAGAGAGAGAGAGAGAGAGATAGATAGATTTGTAATGTATACAATTTATATAAACTTTGATAAGGTTCTCGGCACTATATGAAGTCTGTATTATCACAGACCTAATTATCATTACGTCATCATGTCTTTCCTTTGTAATTTTCCTCAGGTATTGCCATATTTTTACCTTGCCTATTACCCTGTACGGATGATGGCTGCAGCGTTCGGGGGTGGGGGAGAGCATACTTTCTGTGCGATGCCAGTCTTTTACTTCTATATATAGTTAAGGGTTGTAACGTGTGTGTGGTCTCAGTATCTACCTAACTCTCTCTCTCTCTCTCTCTCTCTCTCTCTCTCCATCCTGTAAAAGTGAAAGCCACAGGAAACAATAAAATTTTTAAGAGACATTTTTCCCCCAGATTCCGAGAAAGTAGCGGGATGGTGAAAGGATGGATGCCGCTTCTAATGAGGGGTTTGGCATCGATATGGGGGTGAGGTGTGGGTTTTAGGA
>NC_136954.1:63856932-64051932 GCF_032717465.1 Coenobita brevimanus | reverse complement strand
GAACCGTAATTTTGGTAAGGGGTGGGTGGGGAGGAGTCGTAAGAGTATACCCTGTGAAGAATTGGTGCTGTACGGTTAATGAAGTGCTGTTTCAAGTTTTCTCCTTCATCAACAACAAGAGGCCAATCTCGTGCAGCTCTCATTAGCCTAGTCTCTTGCGATATAAATAATGACGCTCATTATTACTTTATACCTTAGCATCAGTAACTTTATTATAGTACCGTACCAATTGCTACCTTCCTATAGAATTTCCTCCAACTGCCTCTGATATGCAAGGCGCTACTCTTTCCCATTTTCCTGTACGACTTATTCCCGGAGAGTGTGGGTGGTGGGGGAGAGCATTCTACTTTACTATTCTATTCTCAGACTCGTGTATTTCATCAACTGCTGTAATTACGTGGCATTTCTTATTTTATCATTATTATTATTATTATTATTGAAGGACGGATCACCTACAAAGGATCGTAAGGGCTTCAAGGTCGGTGATTCTGTGTAACTATGCTACCCTTCAGTCAGTCTCTAAACTATTGTTCTCTCTCTCTCTCTCTCTCTCTCTCTCTCTCTCTCTCTCACTAAGGCCAAACTACCCATAAAGGTAATTGTAGCCTTGGTAATAAGATAACGACCGGGTCTGTGACATCATCGATAATTATTCTCACGGCAGCCATTACCGACTTAATTTGTGTGTGTGTGTGCGTGTGTGTGTGTATGTTCGTGTGTGTGTGTGTGTGTGTGTGTGTGTGTGTGTGTGTGTGTGTGTGTGATTTTTATTTAATGGAGAAAATTAGCAGAGTTTAGCACCTCATATTTAACTTGATGATCGATGGCTGTATGTCACAGGTGTATAGATAGATAGCGAGAGGTAGGTAGATAGATAGATAGATAGATATAAAACCAACCAACACCAGATTACTGTATATGTAGGAGGTTAGTCAGGATTCCAGGGGCTTGTGTGGATGGGTGTGTGGCCCATTTCACTTCACATGCTTTTGCCTCTTCCATTTCCCTACTCTCCCTTTCCGGTTCTGGATCCTGCCACACCCCAGCCTTCAGTGGGAAAAAAAAAAATATTTTTCTTGACAGTGTTTGGTATTGTATGTACCTATGTGTGCATATTATTATTATTATTATTATTATTATTATTATTATTATTATTATTATTATTATTATTATTATTATTATTTATTATTATTATTATTATTATTTATTATTATTATTATTATTATTATTTATTGTTATTGTTACCACTACTGCTACTACTACTGCTGCTACTGCTACTACTACATCATTTCCTTTATGTCTTCGGCCAGAAACCGTCTTGTATACTTAATTCATGTTATCTCCAGACGATTTCATTCAGCTCAGAAAACGCCCTAGTATCGAGCGGTCAAAGTCAAGGCCACAACTAACCCCCCTAGCTGGAAAAGCCCCTCACAAGTAAATAAATCGTCTGGCAGTAACAGATTTTTCGAACTGGAGGGATTAGTTACAGCCATCCTTAAATCCATCCAGGTGATCTCGTGGGATGGGGAAAAAAAAAAAAAAAAAATCGTCTGGCAGAAGCACGAACAAAAATATAAATGACATGATCTGGCTGAAAGGGGTTTTGATCCTTTATTTTTGTTGGATAATTTGCTTCATAATATTCCTTTTGCTTCTGCCTGGGTTTTGTGTGTTTGTAATTTGTATAGCTAGCCTCTCGTCTATGTGTCTGTATTATTACGGTAGTCGTCTGTTTTTTTAGGCTCTTTATTGCCATCTCAAATGCTGTTTTCCTTTCATACCTTTTAGTTACTTGTTTTCCTCTTGTACGTATCTTTCATTATTACACCGGTATCATATTGCCAGTCGCTTCATTTGTGTATCTTTTGCCACTCATTTTATCTCAGGTTATATGTTAATGGCTTCGTGTTTTTGACTTGTATCATTATGTAACTATTTCAGGGTTTCATGTTTTTGTTTCAGTTGGTTTATAGCACCAAATATCTCGTCTCTGTTTTCCTCTGAATTATATTGTCGTGGTTTCTTGACTTACAATGCCTCTGTTTCTGTTTTTGGTCCTGACATTCGTGATTCCCTGTCACGAAAATTTGGCACTATTTTTCCCAGTGTGGTGTTATCAGTCTTGTTATCCGTGGCTGATCTACGTATTGCTGTGGCTGCTGTCGTCACTGGTAATACCATGATGTCATTGTTAGTGCTGTATCTGTAACTACCTGTATCCGCTTTTTTTTTTTTTTCCTTCTTGTTTACAAGTATAAGTTTTAAGAGCGTTTCCTTTCCGTGTATGATTACTCGTGTGTGTGTGTGTGTGTATATATAAAAAAATATATATATATATATATATATAAATATCTATATATATATATATATATATATATATATATATATATATATATATATATATATATATATATAATTCTTAGTAACGCAAGATGATTTTATTCAGTTTTAGGGAGATTTTTAAACTAAATGTGTTTGATATGACCCTCATTAATCCCTTCACTACCATGGTGCCGTCAGAAGTTGGGTTAAATCGTCTAGTAGCATATAGAATGATATATAAATGACATATTCGAGTTGAAGGGGTTTCTCTCTCTCTCTCTCTCTCTCTCTCTCTCTCTCTCTCTCTCTCTCTCATTCCACCTACAAATCGGACAACCATCTCTTGTTTTTCACGGCAGCATCCACCCGCACTGCATATTTTTACACCCATGGCACAACTTATCAGCACACCCACACTCCACACTCCCACACTGTTATGTCAAAGGGAATAGAAGTGTCCTGTGCGTGAAACTGCAAAAGGTCATATCTGATAATTTTCTTTTATATTTTGATAATTTTCTTTTCCTTTTTAACATGAAAAGTTACCCGTTGCTTTAGCCACCATTTTCCCTGTACTCACTGGCTGTATTCTTGTCGTTACTGGATAACACACACACACACACACACACACACACACACACACACACACACACACACACACACACACACACACACACACACACTCTCTCTCTCTCTCTCTCTCTCTCTGACAGTGGGTGCCACACGAGCCGTGATGATGGTAATGGTGGTGGTAGTATGTCAGGTGAGCAGTAGAGGTAATGGTAGTGATCGGTCGTAGTGGTAGTGGTGGTAGAGAGTTTCACCTTCACCTAGACGCTATATTTTGCATACTACACAATACTATACCAGGAGTTTGCAGGAGGGTTTCAAGGAAGGGGGGAGGGGGTATACTGAGGGCTGAGGCAAGTCAGTATGCAGTGTAGCTATTTCACCTTATTCAACACATGACATAATATTCACACTTGAAAAACTATACACCACACACGGGACACATCCTTCACACTGAGGCTATATGTAGAGCGCCATAAGGAAAATATTGCGACAAGATTTACACTGTGTTGTAACAGTGTGTTAGTACGTACTTACTTAACTAGCCTTATCACTGCAGTTCGTTATCGTATTCTTTCTTTGGAGGATGCATTCACTCACACTTCCATGTATGCAACTGGTTAACTGTGGACCTGTCTTCCTCGATCCGTTACCTACTGCTAATGATCACTTTTAACCGAAATGTGAAATTAATCGATATTAAATTTGAGGTTGCAAAAGTTTATTTAAGTTTATTTAAAAGACATTTTACAGGCTGTCAGCCGTGTGCTCTTTCTGTTTTGCATTGAAATTTATTTTCATCTCCCTGACATACGATACCTGTCACTCGCTCGCTAAATTACGGGTAGAGTTAGTTATCATTTTTTCTCTGACCGATGTCTGGGAGTTTCAAGGTCCACCATCATCCCCGCCACGCCCTGTATGTGCAGTTCCCCTTCCTCTGTCCGCCAGTCCTCGCTCTCGCCCTTGTGACGCTCGTGGCCCAGCCAGGGACGTGTTCACAAGGATGTAATTTTCCCATTATGACGGTCGATATGTTTCCTTACTATAGTCGGTATGTTGCGTTTCATAGGTTCTAAGGTCAGTATATATCATCTGTCTACTGGATCCAGCATAATATTATTCAGGCATCGGTAAACATGCTAAAGAAACAGAGAATGGAAATTTATTTTGTGCATGGTCTGTAGCAGTCCCAGATCGGAGGAGAGCATGCACCTACACTCAACAGTTCGATTCCAAAATATGGATGGAAGTACAGTATTTGTCAGGTAAACGCAGCCAAAAACGTAGGGTGGTCTCCTGGGGGTTAAATGATCTGGATTACGGTGGGTTGCCCTTGGGCTTTCCTACACCCTGTGCTCCCCGAAAGCCACAAAGGGGTAAGAAAGAGTTTGTTGGTACATTATTTGCCGTATTGTTTTTAATCTGCACCTGATAATTTCCCTAATATCTGGTTGTTAAGCCTGGTTAGATTGGATAAGTGGCAGAGCAAATAATACACATAAATATCTCTGGAAATGAGAAATAAGAGAAAACTGAACAAGAACGAAAGAATGACGAAATAGATACAGAAGTAAGGAATGCAAGCTTATATTTGCAAGCAGGTTGTTTATGTTAAAAAGAAAAAAAAATGTAATTGATGAACATACATGGCTCAGCAAATAAATAACACTAAAAGCAAACGGATATAGAATGAAGGAACGGATGGAATTGCCCCTCAGGAGACGCCATTACGGGTGCCTGGAGCAACAAAAAGCCAGTCTATATAGGGTGACGTGATGGCGAGGGTCGTGCTGCCCTTGTAGGCTCACGTGGCTAGCATCATTACGGGACCCTTCCGTCTCACGCACACAGGAATGGCGGAAACGAGTCGCTGTGTGTATGTTCAGTATTTTAAGAGCTGCCATGAAAGTTTACGAGATGCAGGTCAAGGATAGCTATATACAGAAAACACATTAGTGACGAATGGTAAATCCTGATAAATGGCAAAAGAAGTCAAAATGTATGTATCGATTAATTATTGCAATGGGACGGATGAACTGAGATGGATCGATGACATATTATTATAGATAATTTACGTGGGGAATAGTGGATGACAGGAGTTATAAGAGGTAGACAGATAAGGCCAAATAAATAAAGAGAAATAAGGGAGACTGGCAGGGAGTACAAGATATAAAGATTGCCTTGAGCAGGTGGAAGGTGCATATCAGTACAGACAGACAGATTCTTGAAACGGATCATCAAGTGTACTGTAGACAGATGAAGCTCTACCTTAAAAGAGGGGTACAAAGAAATATCTAGAGAGACAACATTTGCAGGGAAACGCACGGCATTTCCCAAAGTTTCCTCTTTATGTATTAGTGCCTACACTGTATTTACTAGTGTTTGTAACGTGCATGAAACGAAATTAGGATTAAAAAAAAACTAAAAACTAAAGGGCGCGTTCGAATTCGACTCGCTTACTACCGCACCCAGGTTCGAACCCGTGCAGAACATTTGTCTGGACTGAGATGGTTTAGTGTCTGCATACTTTTATCCATCACCTGAGGATCACGCACACTTGTTTTTCTTTTCTTTTTTCTTTTTCTTTTTCTTCTCTTTTTAATTTTTTGCCTTTTGGAGCTATAAAATAATTGCCAAAGCCTTGATCCACATCTGAGGGCCGAGTCTCGAGATACCAGGCCCTTGTACTCTCCATGCATAGCATTTTTCACGCCAGTGGACCCCGAAATGAAGACTTGGGGTCGTGGCAGCCAGCACTCCTGTGAAGAACGAGAACACCAACACCAAATCCATCACCAAAAAGAAATGGAAAAAACGACAAATATTTCTTTGGAGAGTTTAATAGATTAATAAAAATGTTTAATACTAAAAAATGATTGAAACTTCATAATAGACAGACAGACCAATAGACAGAAGATCGATGGATAGACATTAAATGATTGATTGAGGGTTCGATATACAGACAGGTATACCACAAGAAGGATTGCTAGCTGGGTACAGGATAAATAAGTACATATAATAGACAGATACTTAGACAGAAATGGTTGAAAAGGGTTAGCATATATAGATGAACAGAGACAGTATAAGACAGGACAGATGGAAGTAGAACAATGAGAGACAGACAAACATTGATAAATTTCTTGGATACAGAGGTTATTAGATTTTAAAAAGGGGTATATTGCGATGAGGTAACTTTAAAACAGCAGAAATGTATATGGACAAAGATATAGATAGATGGATATAGGTTTACATATAAGAGAATATTTATTTCATGACTGAGGAACCAAAATACAGCTACACAGACGAGATGTAGGCTTTCTGTACATACCACAAAGACCTCATGATAGATAAACAGAAGCATAGATAAAGACATAAAGAGACAGACAGACACATAGATAGATAGATAGGTAGATAGATAGACTAATAATACTGTACAAAGTTATCAATTTCGCGCAAAAATACTGGTGTCAGAAGAAAGGGAAAATACTGTTGTTAAGGCAGCAGTAAATTAACACGAGAGAGAGAGAGAGAGAGAGAGAGAGAGAGAGAGAGACAAAAGTACTAAACAGCTCTCTCTCTCTCTCTCTCTCTCTCTCTCTCGTTATCTCCACCATCTATCGGCTTCCGGTAGAGAAAATGGGACCCAGATGATAAAGGAGAGAGATAGAGAGATAAGAGATGAAGATGAGACGTGAGGGGGAGGAAGAAGTAGAGGTGGAGGAGGATGGAGATAGGGAAGGGAAGGAGTGATGATGATGATGATGCTGAAAAGGAAGAGGAGAAGGAGGAGGACAGAGAGGAAGGAGGGGAAGGAATGATGAGTGTATATTATTATTATTATTTTTATTATTATCATTATTATTATTATTATGAGGAGGAAGAAGAAGAAGATGATGATGAAGGAAGAATGGAGGAGGAAGAGAAAGAGGAGGAAGTGAGGAGGAGGAAAAGAATCAGGAAGACGATGATGAAGAAGAGAAGAGAAAGAGATGAGGAGAGAAGATGAAGGAAAGAGAAGGGGAATATTTGTGAGGGAAAATGGAGAGATTAAACTGGAATAAGGAAAGCTGAAAAGAAAGAAAACGCGAATAAAAAAAAAACGGTAAAGAAAATAGGAAAAGTAGATTAGGAGGATTTTCAGAACAAAATATTACAGAGAAAAACACCTGATATTTTTAGGTTTCTCCGATGATGCATTTTTCATTTTCAGCAGGCCACCACCAGACGGTTTTATTCAGCAGTCTTCTTCAGCTGTAGTATGATGGGTTAAAGTCTTCTGTGTCTAAAATCGTCTGAGGATAGCAAGGATGACGAAAAAAGTACGTCCTCGGGTTGAAGAGAACGCCGAAACTTTCAATAATGATAATAATTATAATAACAGTAATAATAATGATGATGATGATAATGATTTGCTGCAATGTGGCCTCACTTTCCCTTCATTCTGCCGGCCATTTAAATCTAACGGTCCACACACCTTCATCAACCGCCACGCGCCATTTTGAAATACGATCGATAACATCCACAAACATCGTAAATTTCACGTACAGAGATCAATAACGGAATATGCTGCTACCTTCTCTCTCTCTCTCTCTCTCTCTCTCTCTCTCTCTCTCTCTCTCTCTCTCTCTCTCTCTCTCTCTCTCTCTCTCTCTCGCGTTTCCGGATCATATAAGCCATCTTTCCATCTAATTACGGCTCGTATAACCCCTCCCTCTCCCCTCCCCAACATACATACACCTTCAGATGACCTCTTTCTCTGCACACACACACACACACACACACACACACACACACACACACACACACACACACACACACACACACACACACACACCTGTGCTAGGCTAATCAAGGTCTATCAGGCAGGTGAGTGGGTAAGGTAGGGGTGTGTTGAGGGAGGGAGTAATTACCTGTTAATACAGCCCCTAACCTTCTAATACCACACCTTTAATACCACATCCATATTTGTACAGTCCTGCTGCCAGTTTAACTCTTGCTACTACCAGACGATTTATAGCTCCCAAGTAGTTGCCGTTATTGCTGAGTTTCTAGAGTCTGTCAGGCCGAACAGACTCATCAACCGCAGGCAGTCACCGTCGCTGCAGTGAATTAATGCTCCTTTGCGGCAGACAGCACCTGGCCACAGCGGGACTTGGGGAAGAGAGTGGAGGTTTGTTTCCTGACTGGACGCCACATTTGCGTCTATCTACGTTACGCCTTTACCATCCACAGCCACACCCATACATCCTTATATAAATTTCTCCCATGTCCACACCACCTAAAGTCGTCACCTACGGAAGTCCCCGCTCATACCTTCAGCATCCGCCCTTCTTTAATTACACGCCATATTTGTAGCCTCGTTAAATTAAGTTAGTGGTGGTTAACGTAAATTAGGTTTGATTGTGATTATCTAGGGTCATTTGTTACGCTGAGTCTTGTTCTAGTTGAGGACTTTGTTAGTAGTTGTTTACCTGTCATCTTCATCACCACCAACAGCATCTTCGTCAGAATTATCGTTATTAATATCATCATCATCATCATCGATTTTTAACCTTATCCATGCATATGTGATCCCTCTAACCTACACTATCTCTTGCCACCTCCATATTGCCAAACTCTTGGTCAAAAGATTGTCACTTAGCATCTTCTTATATATTTTCCTGAGATGGCTATCCGCTTTACTAACATGCACATCCTCACCCACACACCTCTACACAACACAGCCTCCCCCAAGTCTACACTCATGTCCGAACGACCGGTAGGCAACACCTTGCTAATGCCATCGACATCTAACCTTCCTCTCGACTCTTCTGGGTAAACCATAATTCAGTGGTAGGCCTACATTACGCACCCACCTAACCCTTTTCATATAATAGCGTTTTTGTCTTTTCGTCCTTCCTCTTCATGCTGTTACACAGCATTTCACAACGTCTTGTAAAATCTTGCGTTTTAAATGGAGGGAGGGTCTTCTACCTGTAGGTGTCAAAAGAGGCAAGAGTTCCTCATGCTTCTGGCTGCTTCTGATATATTACAGCGGTGACAACTTTGGTACCCCCCCTCCCCAACAGGCGTCTATCTGCATCTCCGAGATTTCAGAACCCATCAATACACTCAAGGAATATAGCCCCATTATACAGCCTATGCTTTCTGATTGTGGCCACGATGTCATGTACTGTACTATATCCGGAAGGGGGAGAGAAGGATAGACAAAAGCTCAAGTCCTCCCCACAGCCACTCCTCTGAGCAAGACATGTTTCCCTTTCATTAAGCAGATATAAAGCAGTGAGCAGGTAACTGTTGCAGGGAATGTTTGAGGATATGAAGCTTAAGATCATTTTCAGTGCTCTTCCATAAACTCTAAATGGCATATCATTAAAACACTCCGGCACAACCATTACCTCAGTCGTGGATGTGATACGCTTAGCATATCAAGAGAAATGTGGTGATGTTGGTGGTGACGCTGGCAGATTTGAGTGTCCTGACAGGTTGATACTGAGATATATGTAATTTCGATCAATAATTCTTTTACACGTTTGTGGTTCCGAGCTGCTGAAGTAAGAATGCAACACTTTCAACCCGCCTGATTATTACTGGTTAGATTAGCAAGGAGACTGTGACGTACTTTGGAGTGTCAATGAACTATTGATTGCAACTTTGAAGTGTCAGACAGAGGCAGAACATGGTGTGCAGACTTAACCCTGTGACTTCAGTGGCGTATCTTTCATAATATTCTTGATATCTCCTGCCGAACTTAATTCAGTTTTGGAGACTACGAAGTGGACAGGTAACAAATCTTTCAATCATCCACCTTAATACCATGGGACTCTTCCTGATCTGAGTAAAATAGTTCAGTAGCAGCAAGAACAGAATAAATATGATGTCTTCTGGCTCAAGAGATTAAGAGAAATAGAGATTTTGCATCTGTATATTGAAACTTATTGTGACGATATAACAGTAAACAACTTCATTATATGGATGTAACTTCATTTAAGCAATTCACGCCGCTGTGAAATCGGGCTTTGGTACTGGAACGTTTGGGCAATGAATGTGTTGATGAAGTGATGAGGACAGGTAAGCTAAAAGGGTTGGGGTGAGTACGGTGGAGATACGAGGTGTGAGTTTCCCCTCAGACTTACCACGTCGTTTTATAGTATTTCATTTTTTGCAGCTACCAGACGATTTTACTTAGCCTTGATCACTCTGGTAGTGAAGGGGTTAGTGATGAATGTATCTAACTTCTTCAAACCTCTCTCCTAAGCTGAACAAAATCGTCTGGTAGCAGCACAAGTATAGGAAAAACTGTGGCAAACTGAAGGGATTAAGAGGAGTTTTGGGTTGAGAATATGTTTTTGCGATGAGTCATACTATTAAAATGGTGTCGGTAAGCAGAGAGACGATGTGGGAGGAGGTGCGTGACGTTATACACAAATTTAAATGTGGAAGGAAGAACTCATTTCGGACAGACCAAGAAAAACGCAGAGTGAGGCCCTGAAAAGGCGACTCAGGGTTGTGGGACGTAAAAGGCTTGATGCGGGAAACTGTGTGGCCAGGACAGCAGCCGTCAGGTGGACAAACGTGACTCATGCCAGCAGAGTGCCTTCATGTGTCTAAGCTTGTACGTGTAAGCGGTGATGCGGAAGAACTGAACAGATGTGTGGTAATATATACATTATAATATGAAAGGGCTGATGGGAAGCCCTTTGTATATAGAGGGACTGCCTGGCCAGGGGAGTGGGTTTCCTACCTTATATTCAGACTTGGTTGCATAAGCACTATTAATGAATATGAAAAAGGGATGCCCAGAATCTGAGACCTTGCAAACCTCGTCATCTCCAAAGAAAACTGAACAAAAAAGAAAGACAGCTTCAAGATTCGTTTATTTTGAGTTGGCTGAACTCATTTTTGTGTTTGTCAGTATCAGTTTGTATGAAGTCCACGCAGGACATGACCTTCTCCTTGGAAGGAAAGTGATAGCCAGAATTAACCCTTACCCATGATGGGGAAGTACGAATAAGGAAGAGTTGCCTGTACGCAGGGTTATGCATCTAATAATCGAAATATCGTAATGGATTATCTATCTGTCTATCTGTCTATCTATCTATCTATTTGCAGTATACACACACACACACACACACACACACACACACACACAAATATATATATATAAATATATATATATATATATATATATATATATATATATATATATATATATACGGTAATCAGAAAATGTATGTCATTCGTTGAATCGATAGAGTATGACCACCTACAGTCATATGAAGGGACATTATTTACACCCACTTTCAATGTCCACCTTTGCGTGTGTTCCAGCCCATGACTCAGGACACAAACATCTCTGCCTCAACACATTCTGTTTAAAACTCTAGTCACGCAAAGGGAAAGGCAAACTGAGTAAGACAGTTTCAGAATTGAGGAGTTGCATGCATGAAACACCGGGAGTAACGGTTAACTCTTCATTAGAGAGCTGAACAGAACACGTATGAGGGTAGATAGGTGACAGGTGCTGCGTGTCTCCCGTAATGGGAGAGAAATAAAATCAGAGAGCTTAAAAGAACAGTGGCCAGATTAGTAGCGACAGAGGAGAGTAATAGTTGTATTATTATTATTATTATTATTATTATTATTATTATTATTATTATATTGTTGCTGATGTTTTACAACTACTGCTACTATTACTACAGTACAGTCGTGATGGTACAGTTATGATGATGATGATCATGATGATGGTTGTTATTATTGTTGTTGTTGTTGTGGTTGTTTTACTACTACAACTACTACTATCACTACTACTACTGTTGTTGCTGCTGCTATTACTACAGTATTACTAAATGCATCCTGGGGTATCATCCCTTGTTAAGAAGTATATTTCTCTTCTCTTGACAGATATTCCCTTCATTCCTAAGCGGCCACAGACGTTTTTTATGCCGCAGGAGGCCTATTATTATTTTCTTATTCTTTCATATCGTCATGTATATCGCAGGTACAGGTGTGCAGTTCCCATGTTTCCTCAGATTGCAGAAGAAGAAAATGCACATCTATATTATTATTATTATTATTATTATTATTATTATTATTATTATTATTATTATTATTTATTATTATTATTATTATTATTATTATTATTGGCTTTTCCTGCAGAGTGGTGGTGTGATGGGTCTGTTCCGTCGGTGCTCAGGCCCCTCCGAAGCGCCCCCCACCCTCCTCCGCCTCTCCCCCCTCCGCCAGAGTGTTGCCTCATCCCCCCTGCGCCACCACAGCTACCACAGCCACTACCACAACCACTACCACACACACAATGGTAAGGGAAATGCCGTGCCACCCGCCCTTCTTGCATGGTTGGAGTGTGAAGTTTGGATTGGTGGTAGAGAAAATGGATTAGGGAGGACCTAGCCAAATTTTTGTATCATCAGCATGTAAAATGGAGAGATAGGTGAACAGAGAATATATAGATAGATAGACTGATTGATAGGCAGACAGACAGACAAATAGGTAGGCAGATAAGTAGATAGCCAGTTACATAGACAGACATATGGACAGAGGCAGATACTTGGATAGATTGACTGACTGATGAAGATTAAGTAAGTGAGTGATTCCTAGTGACAGAAAGAATATGATGTATGGATAGACGCATACGAAGACAGACAGAAAGACAAACAGGCAGAGATTCATAGGCAGATAAATCTATAGATAGAAACGTAGAAAGACACGCATACATTTAAAAGGTGTAAGGCAGAGGTGGTTCCCCCTTGTACCGGCTCACCTGCCCAGCTCCAGCCCCACACACACAGCGATAAGGGACCTGTGATGCCACCCAACACCTGTGTGTGTAGGTTTTGCTGGGGTTGAGATGGGAAACAGAGAAAGTGGAACAGGGAAGACTTTGCCAGATTTTAACTACGTCACCGGTAGAGATAGTACGTAGATGGATAGATAGATGGGTAATTAAGTGTATAAATGGACAGGCAGTTAAACTGAGATTGAGATAGATTGATGGAAAGACAGATAGATGGGTAAATATAAATGAAATATGGAGATAGATGCATAATTGATAAATAGGAGGTGTCAGTATTTTCCATGTAAACCATGTAAAAAATCAGTAACGAACAAAAAAATCAGCGTAATTAGTGACAGGGGATAATGGTGATGAGAGAAAAGTTTGGTGATGCAGGCTGTCTTGGTGAGGTAGCGTTTGTGAGTAACTGGTGATGGTGTAGTGTGTGATGGTGACATAAAGATTAGTTTTGGTGATACAGAACAGTGCTTTTCAGCGTTTTGTGTGTGTGTGTGTGTGTGTGTGTGTGTGTGTGTGAGAGAGAGAGAGAGAGAGAGAGAGAGAGAGAGAGAGAGAGAGAGAGACCGACCATAAAGCTCTCTCATAAATTGGGGCAAACCGTGTAAGGCCATACATTGTACACGTAGGCATTACACTCACAAAACTATGGTCACAGCAGCCGTGGCGCAGAATGCTGTCTCATGCAGGCGCTGCTGGATATTATTGACTGTTACCTCACTATGTCAGATTCCAAAAATTTAAACCGAGAGGTCATTTTTCAGGACTTACCCGTATTATTTAAAAAATAGTTGTTTATATTAATTGTACTGTTGTGTTTATTCTCTACTTCGGAGTGGAGCAAAAAAAAAAAAAATATTATTTCTTTGTTAAGAATGATATGTTTTCACAACGTTAATGTCCGCAAAACTAACGCTGTCATGTTACTAAACATTTATTCTAGATAAGCAAAATTACCATGAGAATTATTGAAATGCGAACTGTTTGATTAGGAAGAACGCAAGGGAGGGGAGAGAAGAGAAAGCGAAGGTGATATAACACAAGTGCCGTAACACTGTGCTGAGGCAGACTCACCCCAGCCACCCAGGCCACCCCTGAGTCAGTCCTGAGTCACAATACTCCGTTTACGCCAACTTAAATTAACACCCTTTTCATCTTGAATGTTGAGATGTAGTAATATATCAACACAAAAAAGTGATGCTAAAGAAGAAACTTGCGGTTCAACAATTTAGAGCCGTAGCATTGTTGTGTTATGTTACTAAGCTACGTGAATCAAGCTGCAAATGGTTGAAAATTTGGGCCAAGTTAAAGTGGAAGATTTACTGTATAACCAGCCGAGTTCAAAATCACTGATACAGAGTGTGTTGGCGAAATAGAATGTGTTGTTGAGGGAGAGTTTGTGGGGTTAATGTTGGTTGTACACAGTGTGGATGTGTCTGGAGAGGCAGTTTGTGGTATGCAAGGCCTAATGTGTTGTTGTTGTTGTTGCAGGCGTGGCATCAGACAGTCCAGTGTTGCGTCGATTGCACCACCGTCGAGCATCATCAGTCGACACACCAGCCAGGGACAAAGGTGAGTACTTGTATTTGTTCAAATTATATATATATATATATATATATATATATATATATATATATATATATATATATATATATATATATATATATATATATATATATATATATATATATATATATAAATATAATGGTGCCTAATTAAGAAACCATTGTTGATCTGCACGGGGTTTGCCGTCTGTCCAGTGTGTTTTTGCCCAATTTCTATTTTCATACACCTGTTCATTTATTATTGTAGTGCTGACTTCCCCGTTAATTAATCAGCCATTTTCGAATTGCAATTTTTTGCTTGTTTGTTGGTTTAATTTTTAAGTTTTTGTGTATTTGGTTGTTATTGTTTTTTTATTATTGGTGTGTGATTATCTGAGTGATTATTGAATAAAGTTGTTGTTCAATAGAAAAATGGGTTTGGGAGTCTCTCTCTCTCTCTCTCTCTCTCTATCGGTCTATCTATCTCTAGGTTACCGTCATACATAATTCGTAGAACAAAAGAATAAACATAAGTATTGTCTTTGTATTCTTTGTAACCTGTGTGTGTTTGTGTGTGGGGGGGGGAGGTTTCTTAATGCTCGTCTTCGTCTGCTTGCCTGTTTGTGTGCGTATGTGTATGTTTGAGTCGCTGTGTGTATACCTTTCTGGATGTGTGCATTATTATGTGTCTGTATGTGTATTGGTATGTGAACGATCTGTGTGTATGCCTGTTTTTGTGTATATCTGTTCCAAGTGTGTGTGTGTGTGTGTCCTTGATTTAGTGTATGACTATATCCTTTGTGTGTGTGTGTGTGTGTGTGTGTGTGTGTGTGTGTGTGTGTGTGTGTGTGTGAGCGGAAGTCAAAGTAGAACAGTTGGTCAGCCATGTGTGGAAGAAGGAGAAGAAGAGGAGGAGGAGGAGGAAGAGGAACAAAGAGGAGGAGGAGGAGGAAGAGGAACAAAGAGGAGGAGGAGGAGGAAGAGGAACAAAGAGGAGGAGGAGGAGGAAGAGGAACAAAGAGGAGGAGGAGGAGGAAGAGGAAGAGGAACAAGGAGGAGGAGGAAGAGGATCAAGAAGGAGGAGGAGGAGGTGGAAATGATGAAGGAAATGTAGATTATGAATGATATAATGAAACAGAAAAGGAGGAACGAAAGGAAGGAATGAAGAAAAGAGGGAAGAAAGGACGCAGAAGGTGATGGGAAGAAGAGAGAGAGAGAGAGAGAGAGAGAGAAATACCTCAACGGTCTTCACCAGAGGGGAGGGAAAGAGGGGACTTGCCTGCCTGCTGTTTCTTCTTCCCTCCTCATTCCTCCCTTCTCTCCTTCCCTCCTCCTTTACTCTCTCTCTCTCTCTCTCTCTCAATAAAACCATGCGCCAGTATCGTGAATATAAAGTCAGGCTGATATATATATTGTCTTATTACCCTCCCGCCTTCACAACCTCGCTTCCCCTCCCTCCTCCCTCTCTTTTCCCTCCCACCTCCCCTGCCTCCCTCCCTCCCTGTTTCCTTTCCTCTTTCCCTACCGTTCTCCTTCCCGCTCTCCTTCCTGCCCTCCCTCGCTTTCTCCTTCCTTCCTTCCTTCCCTCCCTCCTTCTCTCCTTCCTTTCTCCCCTCTCTCCCTCCCTCCTTCCCTCCCTTTCTCCTTCCCTGCCTCCCTCCCTCCCCGTCCTACACCCGTCTCCACCCACGTGTCTGACCGGAAATGACGTCAACTGACCTCGCCTTCCACCTGGTCATAGTGTGCTTCTCAGGTCTGTGTGTGTGTACGGTCCGTCATTTTTATGTATGCATGTTGAAGTGTGTGCGTGGTTTAGGTGTCTGTCATATTTTAGGGGATATACTGTAGGTATTTGTGTGTACCTGTACATGTGTGCGTTTGTTTTTTGTAAGTGTGTGATATTATGTGCATGTGTGGATGTATATGTATCCCCGTTTACATGAGGAAGTGTGTGCACGGTTTGTGTACAATAAATGTATTATATTTGATGTGTACGTGTAGGTATTCCACGTCGTTTCTCACGAAGTGGATTCTTAGGTTAGGTCATGTCCGTCCGTCCGCACGTCTGTAGTTCGTCCGTCCGTTCCACTCCGTATCTCAGAAACCACTCGTTGGAATTTTCACCTGTTCTGTATGATTGTAGGGCCATATAGCAGGTTGACGCCCGTCTGTTCGAAATGTTGAAGAAATCCAAGATGGCCGACTTATAACCAGTTTTCTGTTTTTGAAAATTTAAATCCTTTATATCTGCTTTAACAGATGGGTCTACAGGTTGTAATAAACTTATATAGAAAGTCATATCTTGTGAGTCTTTACAAACCTGCTCGACTGTCCTCCATACAATTGATTTTCTTGCACCAGCACAATATAGCAAGTGATTCATCGGCGAAATGGAATATAGTCTTTCTGAGAGGGACTTGTTTGTGAACGTACGTAGTTGTGTACGCGCGTGGAAGCCTGTACGTGGTCTGACTGTTGTGCGCAGTTCAGTAGTGTGTGTGTGTGTGAATAGTTTGGGATATATACTGTATGTATGTATGTGTGTACGTGTGTGCGTGATTGGTGTATAGATGTTTTCTCTGTTGGATGTTGCTGTCATACCTGCGTGTTTGACAAGGCACCTGGGTATTGTTTTGCTCTCTCTCTCTCTCTCTCTCTCTCTCTCTCTCTCTCTCTCTCTCTCTCTCTTTTTCCTTTCACACCCTTCCCCCCCTCCCCCTCCCTCCCTTCGTCTCGTCTTTCCTCCCTCCTTCCTCCATTCCCACGCCCTACTTCCTCTCCCGCCTTCCTCCCTTTCCCTTTCCTCCCTCCCTCCCTTCCTTCTTTCCCCTCTCTCTCCATTTCCCTCTCTTCCTCACCTTCCTTCTCTTTTGTATGTTTGCCTCTTCCTCTTCTTTCCTCTCTCCCTTCCCTGCTTCCTCCTCTTTTTCCGATTTCTTATCTCTTCCCCTTTTCTTCCCTTCCTTCCTTCCTCCCCTCCATCATTCCTCTGTTCCACCCCCCTCTCTCTCTGTCTCTCTGTCTCTCCAATCTATTCCTCATTGTCAATTAAACCCGGATTAAGTACGGTCCCCTAAATCCTCCTTTCTCGCTTCTGTCTTTACTCTCTCACCCGGGAAATTAGAGAGAGAGAGAGAGAGAGAGAGAGAGAGAGAGAGAGAGAGAGAGAGAGAGAGAATTCTTATAAGCCTCTCAGGATGTAAAGAATATTAATCCCACTAATGTGATGTTATATATATCAATCCTCACCTTCAGACGATTTTATTCAGCTTAAGGGATTTCTCTGAGTGGAGGGGTTAGGTATATAGTCTTTAATAACCCCTTCACTACGAGGATGCACCCCCACCTGCACAGTTAATGAATATGTCATAGGTACAAAGTTAACATTATTATTATTATTATTATCTGTGGACTAGAAATACTCCTGATTATATCACTGAGGGGCCGGACATCACTTAACGTAATTTATCGTGGCTATAGTCAGACGGTTTTTTTCAGCTGAGGGAGAAAATTGGCGGACGTTTCTTACTCTACGCAACACGATTAATATTTCTCTCTCTCTCTCTCTCTCTCACACACACACACACACACACACACACACACACACACACACACACACACCAGTAATCATTAATAGCTAAAAAAAAAAAAAAAACAGGTAATTTATAGTCGATATTTGTTTACGTCGAGGACTTGTGGGTAAAAGCAAAATGGCAGGAAACGACAATAGCGTGTCGGTTACAACAGTATTACGGGCTGTGATGGCGAGGAGAGCGTAAATTGTCTTTTGTTTTGCTTCTTTATTGCCTCATTTTGCCACCGGTGAAAAACTCTTCCTTTCTTTACTCTTCACATTCATTTTTATTTTTTTTTATTTTTTATGTAGGAGCATCTTTAGGAGCGGCCTTGTCCATCTGTCTCTCCCTGTTCATTTTCGGATGCTGTTGCTTCGCTGCCTTACACCTGAATGACTTTAAGGAAGCCACACCGCAGCACACCATACAACACAACACGCCATACTACCTCACACCTCACCACACATACATCACCCTCCAGCACCACACCACTCATAGTCACCCTCCAGCATCACACCACACATACGTCACCCTCGAGCATCATACCACTCGATCATAGTCACCCTCCAACACCACACCACACCCAAGGCATGGAGCACCTGCATCAATCACTGTTATACTGAACAAGTTTCCCTTAATATATATATATATATATATATATATATATATATATATATATATATATATATATATATATATATACTGTACTGTATATATAAAGTTTAGGGCTAAAATTTGTCAAAAACATTGGAAATTTATCAGTTGCATTATTTGACTTTCGAGCGTCAGACTGCAATAGCCTGATTTTCAGTTTCTCGTAGCCTGAACTTTTTTAGCCATTCTCTTTGTGTCTTTTTCTTCCTGGCCAAATGGAGAAACTCGTGTCCGCTTCCTCACTGCTATTCATTTCACTCTTGCTATTGTTCCGCTCTTCCTGGCTTTTTATCGTGTGCTGTGTTTTGTTTCAGGTAAAGAAAAAGCGTTAAGTCAAGTGTAAATGGTAGAGATATTATGTTTTCATCAATGAATCTGTAAATACTTTGTGAAAACGGTGAAATTTATTAAGTACTATTCAATAAGATACCCTTAAAATTCCAGTTTTCTTTAAACAGTATATAGAAAATGCTTTTATTTAATCCCTAACTAAAGGAGATAAAGGAGATCCGTGGATTAGGTCGTATCGTATCCTTGGATTATTATTATTATTATTATTATTACTTTTAATGCGAGTACAGTAAGTTCCATTTACACCCCATGACAAGAGATATACTCTTTCTTTATGCCATTATCACTCAACGACACACTAGCATCCCTGCAGAATTAATTTTATTATAAATTCTGATGATGTAAATTTGAAAATGTTTATATGTTGTTATCTGTCAGTCTTTCGCCACTCACATCTCCCTGACCATCATATTATCTATTTTGGATATAGCTCTTCTGCCTGCTATTGTACTGTTATCACCTTTTTGCGTAAATGTATGTAACGTCAAAAAATATACACCCGGTTGATTATATGAAGAGGATGTTGTTTATGTGCAACCTACCTACCTACCTACCTACACACACACACACACACACACACACACACACACACACACACTTGTTCGTCCTTCCTTCCCTCCTCTGCACACACCCTGTCTAGATGTACACCACCCTTATGAGGTTCTTGTCCCTCTAACTGTGGCCTTGGTGAGATGATGGGATTTTTAATACGGTAATAATAATAATAATAATAATAATAATAATTATTATTATTATTATTAATCATCATCATATCATCATTATTACTTTCTTCAACTGCTAAAGATATTATATTCTCGTTCCCGTGTCCCTAATTAAGTCTTTCCTCTCCTGTCATCTTTTTTAAAATCCATTTTTCCTTCTTTTAGGCCTAATACCGACACTGAAGGGGCAGCACATGTGATCGAGACAATGTATATAGCAATATTTTATGTATGTATATGTGAATAAAATATTTACTGAGAGCCTGATCCGATTTAGATTAAAATTGGTGCATAAAATGTGTGTGTGTGTGTGTGTGTGTGTGTGTGTGTGTGTGTGTGTGTTTATGTAAAGAAGTGATTCGATATGGTGCAGATCAATAAAAGGTCAAAGGTCATGGGTTGAGACGAGGGTTCGGCGCGTGGCTTTATTTCATGAATGCCTGATGCGATGTGGATCAAAGCTGGCACGTGAACTGTGTATGAGGCAGGGAAGATAGTGTTCCATTTTGGTGCACACCCATCAAAGGTCAAGGTCACTGGCAAAGTCTTACTTAGTGAAAGCTGGGGTCGCCTAACATCCATTCATTTGGTGTAGCGCTACCTCCAAGTGACTGTACACTAAGCGACAAGTCATTTACTACGCTGGGTGGTAATCATGTAAACTACAAATGGACGGCTGGTGGTCTGGTACGTTGGCACTGTAATCAAAAGAGGCCCTTAACTCCTTCCACCTGAGTCCGATATTTGCAGTGTTTGCTGTTTTATTCGTTCTCTGGGTGACGTGCAGTTGGACGGGTTCATTTCGCCATTGATCACCTTTTCATCACGTCTTCTTTAAAACGAAAAAATATATATAATTAAATTAAAGAAAAAATCGTGTAATAGCAGCAAGCATGAAATAAAGTAGTGCAAAGCAGCTTAGTAGATACTGTCAAACATCAGGTAAATACTAGTGCATCACAACACGTTTACGTCCAACTTTTTCTGTTGCCTTGACCTGTGGCTGGTTGTTCTCAGAATCGAATCCCTTCCCCTCTAAGATTAACTTGAACCCTTCCACCAAGTTTGATTCAAATCGGATGTAAAGTATGTCAGCTTCTTTTGTCATGTTACCTAGACTTTTGATCTGTTGTTCTTAAAATCAATGGAGTAACTCCTGGGCTGATCCTCAACGTTTCCACCACGTATAGTCCAAATCAAACTGTATTAGTTACTTTGTTCACACACAGACTCAAATGGTCGAACATTACAGAAGCGGACAGTAAGGGGTAGTAAGCAAAATAAATCGCTTAGGAAAAGATGATAGGGGAGCTTCCTCAAGCGACGAGAGTACTGGCCCTTGACTTTTCTTGCCGCGCCTTCAACGCTTCAACAAAGTTTGTTCAAAATGGGATTTTTTGATAAAATAAATTGATTTTGTCATGTGACCTTGACCTTTTGACTTGCGTTATTAAAAAAAAAAGAAAGAAAAAAAAAAGAAGCCCCACGTTGACAGATTCGGCACCTTCACCAAGCTAGGTTAAAATCGGATAAGAACTGTTTGTCAAAACTTGATTAAAATTCATTCTGGTAATTACTACATAGTCACTGCCAAAGCAACAATAAACACAATTTCCAAGTGAATGTGTGTGGCAGGCCAAACTTGACCCGAAGATGGTCCAAATCGGGCCGATTCTGACCACCGTATTCTAACAAGCACCTTCACTGGGGAGGGAGTAGTCCTGTTCGGGAAGTTAGACGGTGAGCAAGCAAGAGAGCTGCATAAGATGAGAGAGAGAGAGAGAGAGAGAGAGATTAGGAGTTTCCGGAAGACAGCAAGTCGTCAGTGAAATAGACTGCCTCATAGAATAGACACCATAGTGATAAACAACTGATGACAAACATACTGTACTGAACATGTGGGAAGCTAAACCCTCACATGGTCGGAACGACTCTTGCATTAAATCCACACCAGACGATTTTATTCAGCTGAGAGCACGTCATGGGAACCTGAGAGCAGTTTCATTTATCATCACCCTCTACCCTGATCTCTCTCTCTCTCTCTCTCTTTCATCCGTTTCTCCACACTCCCACCTGCGCACCTTTTATGCGTTCCTGTAAGTTTTATGTTCCTCCCACGTAGGTTGGTTTAGGGACACACAATAAACCTGCATAAATTCATCAATCTAAATGCCGTCTTTCCATCCATTTGTTAACGTCCATATTTTTCTGCTTCTTCACTTTCCCTTCCTCTCTTTGACTCGCCTTCCCTCCATTCAGCTGTTTCCCTTTCATATGTCCTCCACCTCTTTCCTTCTCCTCTCTCATCTTCTTTTCTTCCATCCAACAATTTCTTGTATTTTCCTCTTTCTCGCCAGCTTTGCTCCGCTCGATAATTATCCTACAATCTTTATTTTTGCCTCACGATTTTCCCACTCCAGCCTTTCCCTCCAATCATGTTTTCGATTTCTTTTTCTCTCTCGGTCTCCACTTTTCCTCTTCCACATTCCCCCCTCCCTTCTTTCCTCCGCTCAGTAATGTCCCCTTCATTCGCCCTCCCCTCTGCCTGCCTTTTAGCCCCAGGGAAGGAGAATAAAGGGATTAGCAAACACCTGTCACATTTCCCCATCCATGACCGCCAACCACCTCACTCAGTTGGAGCCAGGACCGTTTGAAATTGAATATTGAAACTTATTACCCCCTACCCATGTTTGTTTAACCCGGTCATGGTCAGGAGAACTCTGATAATTAATCTTTTCTAGCAAACTCAAAAGCCGAGTGCATGATGAGAGGCCGGCACTGTTAATCATCAACCTTCTGGCCGGTATAACTCTATACTCTGTTCCTGCATACGTTAAATAATATACATTCAGTTGAGAGAGTTGAAGTCTGAGAGCGCTCGCAGCAGCTATCAAATAATTAATGACTGTAGCACAATGGGAGCAAGAATCACACGCGGGTTAAGAAGCAGCTGATTGGCTATCGCGGGTGTAAACACAAGCGCGCCCGCTGATTGGTGGACGTCCCATGGCCCTCTGGCGGCCCGCCCAGGAACCCATTTAGGGGGAAAAGGACAACTCGCCGATAACTAAATCAATTCCAAACCTTTTCCCGGTGGCTGTGGCGCTGAATCACTGCTCCTTGCTACGTGGGAAGGATTTTATCGGACATTTCGGGGATAATGGAGTGCTGTGTGTGTATTGTCAAGTATGTGTGAATACTATGGGGCATTTTGAAGTATCGGCATATCTCCAGACTGTGATTAGTGAAACTGCGGATTAAAGAAACGATAAAGCAGCATTTTGATACTTGGCATTTATAGATAATATTGTGGAGTGCGTATTTCAAGATAATTCAGTCTTTGGGTGATACAACTTGGACGGCATTGGAGTGTGTCGCGTGAAGAGCATGGGGTGGAGGAGGAAAACAAATGAAGGTAAGTTGGCGTGACGGGAGGAGGGGGTGGGAAAGGAGGTAAGGGTGGGGGTGGGGAGGCGAGAGTGAAGTGAATGGAGATGAGCGATGGAGGCAGAAGAGGGAGGTAGGAGAGATAAAGAAAGTAGGAGGTAAGTGAAGAGGGAGAAAGTGTGAAGTGCATGGAAGGGGTGGATGGAAAAAGGGATAAGGATAAAGAATGAGATGGGTGGAGGAAATAACGAAGGATTAGGCGGAGTAGAGGAAGTGGATAAGTGAAGGATAAGGGGGAAATGTATATGAGAGGGTTGGGTGAAGGAGAAGGTGGATACAGGGAAGGATTGGAGAGGAAACAGAGATGGAAAATATACCTTAAGAGGGGGATATGCGTGGGAAGGTAGGAGGAGGAAGTGGAGGGGTGGAGGGAGAAACGAGGTGCTTGGGAGGAGAAGGGAGATAATGTGGGAAAGGGACAGCGGCGAGGAGAGGGAGAGGGAAGGTGAGAAAGGTGGTGGTGATGTGAGCAAGGATTACTTTGAGAGAGAGAGAGAGAGAGAGAGAGAGAGAGAGAGAGAGAACTATTTTCTATGATTAGCATTCGTACACTATTGATTCATTGTTTAGTATTGTTTATTTTAATGATGAATGCGACCTCTAGGTATGTATAGTCTGAGAGAGAGAGAGAGAGAGAGAGAGAGAGAGAGAGAGAGAGAGAGGTGTTTTTGTGAGCAAGGACTGACCTGACGTGTAGGGTGGGATGGAAAACAGGTAGCTTCTCTCTCTCTCAGTCACTCTGTCTGTCTGTCTCCTTTAATCGATCTTCTTTTCCTCTTGGCCTATTCTTGGTTCCCCCTGTCTTTTTATCTCATCTATCTATCTATCTGTGTATTCATCTATCTCTGTATCTGTGTCTGTCCCTTCTCTTTTCACCTCTCACATTTCCTTTCTTTATTTCTCGTTCATTCCTTTCTCATTGTTAACATCCCGCTTCTTATCTCCCCTGTCACCTTTCCCCTTAGTAACTCTCTCTCTCTCTCTCTCTCTCTCTCTCTCTCTCTCTCTCTCTCTCTCTCTCTCCTTTCGTTTCTGAGGGAAGAAAGGAAGGAAAGGAAAAATAAAAGTTGAGCAGGAAGAAAAGAAAGAAGAGAATGGAAGACGAGAGAAAGAGAGAGAGAGAGAGGGAGGGGGAAAGAAGATAGAAAGGGAAAGTTTACGAATGAAAGAAGAAAGGCGATTAGAGGATAATGAATGAAGTATTGAGTGATAATGAGAGAAAAGGATGGAGGGAAGGAGAGAGAGAGAGAGAGAGAGAGAGAGAGAGAGAGGGGGGGGTAATGATGAGAGGGGTGGAGGGAAGGAGAGAATGAAAGGAGAGAGAGAGAGAGAGAGGGGGAAGATAGCGGTATTGCGAAGGACTTGTTTGTACACCCACCATTAAGGAGAGAGAGAGAGAGAAAGAAAGAGAGAGAGAGAGAGAGGAGGTTATGCAAGAAAGAAAAATTAGTAAGAGGGTCACACACACACACACACACACACACACACACACACACACACACACACACACACACACACACACACAGAAAATGAGAGAGAGAGAGAGAGAGTGGGGGACAGAAGGTTATGCGAGGGAGGAAGAGAAGGACAGAGGGAAGAGAAATCGACGTAGGAGGGAGGGAAGGAGCGAAACACATAAAGAAAAGGAAGAGAGAAAAGGAATATTATTACTGGTAGTCCTTTAGCCAGAGGACGATTTTATTTATCATGCATTCTCCAGACGATTCTTTTTGAAGTTAGAAGAGGCATTTGGAACTCAGAGGCCAGCGATTATATTCATTTAGCCTCTGAATGATGATAGGGAGGTTATAAGTCAAAATAATGCGTGTGAGGAGAGGCAGAACAAGAATTATGGCAGTGAAAATAGTAACAGAAGAGAGAAGAGGCGAGAGAGACTGACGGAAGGAAGGGATGGGAAAGACATGTCAGTTTTTATTATCAGAAACTCCCTTAATTAGCTAAAATGTATGGAATAACGTAGGACTGAACGTAGCTTAAAATATGGATTCTTTGATACAGGAATGAGGTAGCGTTTTTATGGGCGTAGGAGACTTACTGTATTCCGTTTGCTTTCATCTGACAGACCTGTGCAAAGTCGTGGTTGCGTGAAATTTGATGAGACAGTTTTGAGGTACGAATGAGTCTCCTTGGTTTCTAGTTAGAACGACCCACCAGTTAGATTACACTCAGGATTCAGATGGGCTGAAAATTGGGATCTTTGTCAGGTTGGAGTAAACGGACTATAGCATATCCTCTATTAGTTTATTAAAGAAGGTAAGAGAGAGAGAGAGAGAGAGAGAGAGAGAGAGGGTGGGGGAAGGGGGGCGCTGAGGATGAGAGAAATTGAGTGGGTGACAGAGGGGGCGAGGAGGGGGTGACGTGGGACCTCGCCGTAGGGGTGGAGTCAAGGAGAGAGCCAGGGGTCACACGGAGAGAGAGAGAGAGAGAGAGAGAGAGAGAGAGAGAGAGATTAAATACGGAAAAGTGTAGAGAAAGGGATAGGAGGAGGGAAGGAGACCAATGGAGAGAGAGAGGAGGGGTGAGTGTAAAATGAGTGGAAGGGAGGAAGACGTGAAAGAAGAGACGGGAGAGATGATAAGGAGGAGGAAGAGGTATGGAGTGAAGGATCAATATATCAGGGGAGGAGGTGGAGGGAGAAGGGAGAGAATGAGGGAGGAAAGAAGATGAATGAGAGACAGGGTGTGAATGACGGAGGAACGAGGGAAAGGGGGAAGAAGAGAGGGTGTGGAAGGAAGATAAGAGAAGAAAATGAAAGGGAGAGTGAGGGAGGAGGCGTGTGTGAATGAATGAGGGAGCAAGGGAGAGAGGACATGAGAGGGAGGGAGGGAAAAGGAATAAGGGAGAAATAAAGAAGATAAACAGTTCCACAAACCTTACAGATTGCCGATTTTTATAATAGAGTCCTGCTTCAAGTCCTTCATCCAGAGCTGTATCGCCTAATCTGCCTCAAATCGTGTAGCTGCAGCCAGAATGAATAAAACTGTCCACCCTCAGACAGCCTCAGTCCTTGAAACCCTTAAGTACGATGATGCATTTTAAGTACACAGACTCTTGTTGTCCAGACGATTTTGTTCAGCCTAGATTTTTCAAACTGGAGGGGTTAGATATGGCCGTTTCTAACCCCTTCATCACAACACAAAGAGGCTGTACTGAACAAAAGGCAAAAAAAAGGCCTTTAGCAAGGGTAGTGTTTAGAAAAATATCATCGTACAGAAGTTATTCCCCACGCCAGAAAAAGAGAGAAAAAACAAGCAGAGGAGTTTCCCACACCACCCACCTCCACCAGAAGAAAAAAATGATTATGAATCTCTGAAAGAAATTTTTATGGGAAACTTGGAAAATAGTAATAAAAAAGGGATTGTGGCCTAATATGTAAACAGTTATATTAGTTCTGGACATTTTTATGATGGAATTCTCCTAGTATGTATCTTATTTTGTCATGTTTCTCGACACCACCCACTCCATTTGTAGTTGTGAGAACAGGGGCGGGATGCTGCTGCTGGTGATGATGACGATGACTATTTTACCCGGGGTATACTGAAAGAAGTAATAATAATAATAATACAATAACGATAATAATAATAATAATAATAATAATAATAATAATAATAATAATAATAATAACAACAACTAGACGGCACTTAGCGAGCGCACACCTCCGCCAGCGCCAATAGTATGTCAGGTCACTCTTCTTCCTTGACCAGTTGCCCTCCTATCCAACAGATTTAATTGAAAACCGATAACAGCTTTTTAGATATCTTGTACATGACCAGACAGACACGGATGAATAAATAACCCCCGTCCATCTGCGTTGCGGAGATAATGATTTTCTATTCTTACACTGGATAAAACGTGTGTGAAAGGGAGATGAGAGGTGAAAGATGAAGGACGATGAAAGAGATAAGTAGATAAAAAGAGAGAATGGAAAAAACAGTAGGTGGAGAGAGAGAGAGAGAGAGAGAGAGAGAGAGAGAGAGAGAGAGAGAGAGAGAGAGAGAGAGAGAGAGAGAGAGAGAGGCGGTAGTTTGAAAGAAATTGATTGATGGAAATGAACTTAACGAATTATCTTTAAAGCATTACAGTTATTTCTTCCATGCCTTCCATCTAAGAAAAACGACAAATGAAACACAGTGGGGAGGGAAGGAACGAGGCAGGGAAGCGTATGAAAGCAATAAAAGGAAATTAAGATAACAGATATAATAAGGTAATATTGAATGGGGAGAGAGATGAAGGTGGGGAGTATAATGCAGGGGTGAAGTAGGGGTGAAGGAACGAGGAAGGGAGGGAGGGAGAAAAAATTAGAGGGAGGGAATGAGAGAGGTGAAGGGGTGAGGGAGGGAAGAAGAGAAGAGAGTGATGGGGAGGGGAGGGAGGGAGGGAAGAAAGAAAAGGAGAACTGTGTGGGGTTTCCCTCAAGGGTCTGACTTTGTGCCTCACCCCCCCCCTCTCTCTCTCTCAAGAACACACACACACACACACACACACACACACACACACTCTCTCTCTCTCTCTCTCTCTCTCTCTCTCTCTCTCTCTCTCTCTCCGTACATAACACTCCGTACATAACACTACACCATCATGACGTAACCCGTGATGGCCTGAATATAAACAAAAGCACGTGGTATTTTGGGATCAGCTGACCCCCCACCATCAGCTGATCTTTGTTTACCACTCTGACCCCCTACCCTTGTCACGCGGCGGGGGGAAATGCCACTCCGAGCCTGGCTAGGGAAGAGGTTGAGAGAGAGAGAGAGAGAATTCTACCACTCCTACATTCCAGCCACCTGCTCCCCAACCACCCAAAGTATTCTGATAATAAAATGATAATAAAACAGGTAACAAACAGCAACATTTAAGATTACGAGTTAAAAAAATATGCCAGATAAATGTTATAGTCTCATTTATTTTATTCTCGTTAGCGCTGATTTAATTGATGGTTAATTTATGGATAATTTATTGACAACCTCGTATCTGGTGAGTTTTATTATTATTATTATTTTTTTTAAGTTTCTTGTTGCCGTCAGAGGAATCTATTTGGCTTAAGGAGAGAGATTATTGTAGATCCGGGTTTAGGTATAGCTTTTTTATGTGTTTATTTTTATCGCCAATTCTAACTTCATAAAATCGTTTGGAAGCTACAAGAAAGACAACAAGACGTCATGGTGGTGAGGAATTGATACATAATTTGAGGCAAGGTGGTATTTAGGCTTTCTTTTAAGGGATTATGGACAAGCAGCTTCGTGAATTGAGAAGCCCCCTCCCCCCCATAATTTCAACTTAATAATGATACCGCCAGCAAAATTATACTCTCTTCACTTTAACTCTACGTGAAATTGCCATCTCTCCATCCTGAATGAAGCTGTAACAGCATATTAACGCTAACAATATGATGCCAGTCACGAGGAAGTGCTGTGGAAAGGATGCTAAATCGTAGTATTGTCTTATCCTGCCAGTGAGGTACGAGAAATGAATGTAAAACGACGAAAATCTCCGGCAAGTAAAAATGAATGAACCATGGTCAAGAAAAGGGCGCTCTTGGTTATGTGTCGGCCCTTTCCACTGGGCGCGTCACATGGCATTTAAATCCGCCCTCACCCTGCCCTGAGGCTCTTAGTTATGCCCCTACCCTCTCCCTGCACCGTGGCACTCTGTTGGGCAGCTCAGTTTGTGACATATTTTGCGTAGTATACCATCCGAAAATTGCGAGAAAATTTAGTATGAGTGGCTAATTAACGAGTTGACATTTTTGGCCCTATAGTTGAAGTGGCTGCCGAATTGTTAGCGAAGACGGTAAAGTATTTTTGTGCAACTTGAAAATGCAGGAAAAAATGTGCGATTGTCTGACTAAATATTTTTGTGGCACTATAGTGGGTGTCACTGAGCTCTGGCACTCGATTTGTTGCTGAAGAGTCGGAGAAGTATATTTGCAGCCTAGTTATTTTTCTTTAGTGTCCTGTTTGAAAATACATATTAAAATAATGCTGCGTTTGTTTAACGAGTTTGTGTAACGTGATTTTAAATAATTTGGTACTTCGTAAAACCAGTGATGCAAAGTATGTATTTTGCTATATTTGAAAGAAACCAGAAACGAGCACAGTAATAAATATTATTTGACTGAAGAAAACGAGAACAACTCACCAAAGAAAACCGTGTTATCAAAGAAAACTTGACCCGTAATGGGTAACTTTATCAGTCATCGCGGTCTTCAGTGGTGGGAGATATTTTATAGCCTCCATTATTTACTTTCAAGATAATACCTGATATATAAAAAAAAAAGAAGAGGAGACTGGTTTTACTATGTGCATAGCATTTGCATCTGAATGATAAAATTCATGTATATACTGGTATATGTATTTTTAAAGTGTGCGGCTACGCATAATCATGACTTCGAGAAATGTGGTGGTGAATCTTACATCTTTAATTACGCATTCATAAAGGATCCTACCTAGCCATTTTCTTTTACGAAAAACATTATTATCAAGAATTGGTCATATTATATATTCACTGCAATTTAGATATGAAGGATTTGGTGGCCATATGCGCACAGATAAAATAATACTGTCTATAAGATTTCTTATACGCACGTAAAGCATAGGAACTTTATGCATATATATGGCACCTGGTCGACCTTGGCGTTGGGCGTGAGAGGCCGCCATGAGAGGCAAGAAGCAAGTCAGGTGGGATTTACCACAATGTTCCCGTCAAAACTACGATGGCCATGATGGTCAAAATCGCATCGCCAACATCAGCGACCACTGTGGCGAGCCTGGCAGCTCAGACGACCACTCAAACACCCACAATGACCACGACAACGCCCAGAACACCGGGAAATTCGTGGCTAATGGGCAGGCGAGCGCTGAAAATGAAAACAAAGCCAACGATAAGCATCGTGACGGACCCCCACACGCCGCGTTCAAGCACGTTCCATCGGCCGCGACTTGGACTTCGGATGATCCTGTTTTGCTGTATTACGAGGCTCGCTATGGCTCCAGGGACGAACACGAAGGCCTGGTTGATAGTGGGGACGAGTTGGAGGTGGAGGGAATGCTGGAGGCCTGTCAGCTTACCTGCTACCCCGACGTATTCGCAGGTAGACACACTTTGAATAATACAGGTGCCTGAAATTTACACATTATTATTATTTGACCGGAGAAGGTGGGTGATAGAGCAATGCGGGTACCTGAAATTTAATATCATCATCATCACAGCGTCATTCCATGTTGAAACATCATGCTGAGTCGGTTTGTTGTCTCTGACGATTCATGCTTTTTCGAACCCATTATGAGGTCTCCATACAAAAGTGTGGTAAGCTACTGTATTTTCTCAGTTTCTTCCTTTAAACGCATTTGCATTTTGTCACCATCCCCTTTACTTTTAAACCAGTTCGATTCAGACTTTTTGCATTTATATAATTTATTTTATTTTTGGCCTTTAAAATGGATTTATGAGGTCAAACAGGCCATTTAAACACGTAAATTTCAGGATCCTGTATTTTTGGATGATCACTAATCATTATGACATTTTGCAGAGAGGCATGTTCGTGTACTTAACTGCGTGGAGACCATCTTGCATTCCCTTGGGAGTGATGGCAGTCTTGTTTTAACTGTTCCACATCGGTCTGTCCAAATGAACATTATAGTACATTCCCAACATTACCTTCAGTCTTGTTCTTTCACACCTTCTCAACCGCTACTCTGCTGTTGCTCTCGGTGAGATAGGGGATACCGTAACACGTCTTCCTTGGCGATTTTGCGTGAATAGGAAACTGTTGATGTTAACACTCATGCTTCTATATTTAATTTCAGCTGAATAAAATTATGGTATTAGCTTGAATATAATACAGGAGTTATCCCTGCCATGAGACGGTTGATTGTATATGTAAACTTTAAGAAGATAATACACAGGAGAATATCAGGTAGTAACATATAATTGTTAAGGAAGAGGGGTTGTGGATGGTAAAGACAATACGGTTCTTCGTGTTATCAGCAAGAACACTCGGGTAGGTCAGCACTTCCCATTTTTATCCCTCTAGCGGTAGTTGTGTGTGTGTGTGTGTGTGTGTGTGTGTGAATCCGAATCCAGGCCTGATATTCACGAACAAGCCTACCATCAGCTCCCTGTCCTGAGCTCATTTTATTCAGACTTAGGCTAAAATTGTCATCTCTTTATCTTGAATGCCGAGAGGTAGCACTAAAGTAACACGGGAATATCATGCTTCTCAAAAATAACTGCAGTGAATAGATTTAGGGCCGTATTATAGTCCTTTTATCAGAGTACGTGAAATCAGCTTGAAAACGACGAAAACCTAGGCCAGATAAAGGTGAAAGGAGTGTAGCACTGGGCTTTGGAAGAATGACAAGTAAAGTGGTTAGTTCTTCCACGTCTCTTGTAAATGGGAACAGAAATCTTAGTAATGAGAAGAAGCGTACCTATGATTTAGTCTCTCAATCTCTCTCTCTCTCTGGACGATTAAGGATGTGAGTGCATATACGGTACTTTCGATGTCCTTTCTTCTCCCTGCAAAACCAAAAACAACTTCGGACATGGAATTGATGGTAAGTTTGTAAATCAAGTCCAGGGTCTTGTAAGAGTGATACGAACCTCAGAACAGCGGGGAGAGAAAAAAAAAAAAAAATAGAAGCTTCCGTTAGTGTTTGATGTCACGTTCTTGGGACTCCCCCGTGCTAAGATTTACCCTGTCCTAGTCAAACCTTATGTAATCTAACCTTACCTAACCCAACCTGACCCAGCCTGAAATAATGTAACCTCGCTACCTGACAACCTAAAACCAAACCCAACCTAACATGACCTGACCCAACCTAACCTAACCTGACATGGCCTAACCTAACCTCATTTAACCCTAACAGCCTAACCTAACCTAACCCAACCTAACTTAGCAGAAGCATGACCGCCCCTTGTAGCTCCCAGGTGACATAATTATTAGGTAAGGCTCAGTCAGGTTATTTCAGACTTTAGGTTGTGTTTGGCTGTTGTGTTGGAGGGGTTTAAGTTAGGTTGGGTTAGGAACTATTAGGTTAGAGCAGTTAGGAGGGGAAGGTATTAGGATAGGTTAGGTTAGGCTAGGGATGGTTTTATGAATTGTTAGGTTAGGCCAGTTTTAGGATAGGTTTGGTTAGGCTAGGGTTGGTTTTAGGATGTTATAGTAGGTTAGGTTACGTTGATTTTTAAGGATATATATAGTTAATGTTAGGGTAGGTTAGCTGTTCACATGCAAACTGATGCAACTGAGATATGAGCCTGGGGGTTGTCCTGGACCTGTTACACTGGATTGGAGGGGCAGACTTGTTTACATTCTCAGAGGAGCTTCCGGCGCGATGAGAAGTCGGTGTTGTCCCGCCCGGTAGAACTCCCTGCTGTGAACGTTTGCCTTACATCCGGTAACGTGTTGCTTTAGTCGCCCATGATACTGTTGTTATATTATTATTATTATTGTTGTTGTTTTTGTTGTATAGTTTTTAATTTGACGGAAGAGCCCACTCTAACAATTTAAATACTTTGTCGTGGTTGCATGAAATTCGATAAATTGTAGTTAGGAGGTTGGCATGAGTCTCCTTGGTCACTGGTTAAATCACCCCTTGAATCTGAGCATCAATATATATATATATATTTTTTTTTATGCCTGGTTAGAATAAACGTGTTATAGTAATAGTGAACGTTTCGGCTCTTCCGTTACAGTAACTATGATTCACCCTTGTAGCCTACTGATAATGCTGATGATGTTACTGAATTCTTCTTCTTCTTCTATTGTTATTATTATTATGGTAAGTGGGAGATTGTTTAGGTCGAGGTATCCACCACTCACTTGATGTATTGTTGAGGTGGCTGTACAAATGGCAATTCAGATGATTTACAACCCAGGAAATCACTTATATACTACTCTGAGTGGGAACCATATAACCATTTAAGACGTCTGGTGGTCTGCCGGTAGTGATTTCAGGCGCTTCACCCCAGCATTGCCAAATGGTGAAACTCGTAATCAGATTTGGTATAGCTGATGAAAATTTAGTTCCTGGGGAAAAAAAAAAAAATAAAAAAAAAAACTTTTGAAATATGGTGAAATCCTGCGGTTCCTGGCGGTGAAATCAAGAAAGTAAAAGAGAAAGAACTTGAATTTACCGCCGATCATGACAATGCTGTGGTGTTGCTCTCTGGACTCTGGTGGATGGGAAGATAATTACCGGCACAATTTGTAAACACGCTCAGTCACGTTGCTGGCACTGGTGTGATTGTATAGGCTTATTTACCTCCATGGTGCAAATATGAGTCGTGAGTCTCGTGACACTGTGACACAGTTTGCTGGCATGAGTCCTTCCAGCGACCAGCAATATACTGTAGAACTCCAGGTAAGCAGATTACTCAGCATAATGATAATGGGAAATAACAGCTGTGGTTTACGCTAATGAACAGGACAACCAGCCAACCCATCATCGTCTGTTATTTCCTCAGTGCCAAATGTAGTTAATGCTTATTGTCAGCTGCAATAATATACATTGGAGATATCGCTACCAAGTAATGGTATTTTCACAGTACTTACCGTACGTAATGCGTAAGACACACTACACTGCTGAAGAAGTAATGGCATGGGAATGGAGCATGAAATATTTGTGGACAGTGCCTCTGTGTATAGGTGTAGAATGTAAATGAGTTTTCGATTAATGAGACAAAAATAACTGTGGTTAAATTTTTTACGTAATTTGTCTCTAGGAGAGTATGAGCACAGACAACACTGCTTCACTCGGATGTGGCCCATAAGGGTTCACATTATACCGCTCTTGAGTTTGCGACTGGTCACTTAGGATAAATGTCAGGACTAAGTGGCTTATCCCCGTGTCGGAGACTTCCATTCTGTATACCATTTTTTTCACTATGCCAAGTTTTCTTGTTTCAGGATTATTACCCTTCATATATTTTCCTTGATACAACCAAACAAATTAACCTAAGTTACGAACAGACGACCCGAACCTAATACTAAGAAAAGAAACCTAACCTAATTGAGAATATTTTTAATAAGAAAAAGTGCAAAAATGGTGCACAGCGGAAATTAGCCCCCTTCCCCCAGGCTTCTGATGGGGCAGTAAAGGATTGGAGGGTTGATGTAGTTTGTTGTTATTATTATTATTGTTTTTGCATCCGATTTTATCCATGGTCTAGGTCTGTTTCCTGTTGCACCGCAGTAATCCCACATACTAAAAGCACCACGCACTTTCCGATGCCACCACCTGGACACAAGTACCCCGCGTCTGTCTTATAATGTGCTAGTGGTATCAACTCTTTTAAATTTGAGGGGGGCAGGTTAACTTATTTAGACGAGCTATGACACACACATGATTTGTGATCAGGTGAATGAAATCTTCTGGTGTTAGCTGGGTTGTAGTAGTAGTGTTGGCTCGATCATGAGAGGGTTGATGATACCGGTATTAACACTCTCCGTCTTCTGTGTCTCCTGTCCACCGAGTAATATTGTGTGGTGTGGAATGACAGACAAGGATAATACCCGCCAATGACCACTTCACCTGGGGTTTGAACTGGTGGCTTTGTAATTTTTTTTTAAATTCTTGACTCTACCTTCCCACCGGCAAGTTTTGTTTGTTGTACCATCTTCGTGTTTACTACAACAACAACAACAACAACAACAACAACAACAACTACTACTACTACTACTGCTACTACTATTTGGTGAAATTTTGTAGTCGTAGTAGTACGCTTATTGCATTCTGATTATTACGATGACCAGATCACGTCGCTAGTGTCAAAGCAAGATTTCTTACATTATAATTTTGTGTGTGATATAATGGTAGTTTTCAAGGCTGTATAGCTGCTGTGGCGAAATGTCTGTGACTCAAGACTATGCTCACATGACTAAATACGCGCACGTGGCTTACTCATGACACCGTACGCACATGCAAGCACGTACACTTATCCACATGAACATACATTGACATAACTCTCTCTCTCTCTCTCTCTCTCTCTCTCTCCACACACACACACACACACACACACACACACACACACACACACACACACACACAACAATTGCACCTAGATAGTCTACATGCCTTCTGAATCCCCCACCAACCCTCGTACACACAGCTTACCTACACGCACATACTGTACGCACACAACTATCATTCCCACATGCCCTTCAAACCTTTGTACACAAGCCTACCTACACGCACATAAGCATACACATATACGCTACCCACACACTTAACCTCTCTCTCTCTCTCTCTCCAATACAACTGTCACCGCCAAGGACTCAACACGGCCACTTTTGCATATCGCGACAGAATTTAAACAAGGGTGATAAAATGCCGAAAAAATAAAAAGGAATTTGAAAGCGACATTCTTAGGAGAATCCCTTTGTAAATACGTTCGTAGTCGAAACATCATTCTCTCTCTCTCTCGCCAAATTAACCAAAATATTGCAGAACGAATTGTAACAGAGTGAAACAAACATGTCTCCTGGGGAAATCCAGCCTTTTGCATTTTTATGAAGATCAATTAAAAATCAGTAACGAGGATGAAAATAATATCAGATATACAGTAGCCTGTATAGGATTAGATATTGCTGTTCATCTCCTCCCGTCGTGCCTAGTGGAAACCGATATTTTTTCTTTAGCCTTGCATAGTTAATGAAAATGTGTCTACTGTTTACCAACATGCATTAGAAAACCGTCGTCGCCTGTGTGGCGTCATAGGAGCCAGTCACATACATTGACATGACTATACCAGATGATTAACCCTTGCTACACCATAGTACACGGTTCTGCATCGGTGGACACTTGTTTCACTTTCGACTTCCATGCCTTGGGATATAGCTGTCCCGACCAAAAAGATGTGACGTCATAGGAGCTTTTATTATTATTATTATTATTATTATTATTATTATTATTTTTATTATTATTATTATTATTATTATTATTATGCCAGGCTGCTTTGGACTTCGTCACATTATCTTGACGCATATTGGTAATGTTTTAAAAGTCCTGTATAAGTATATTATTATTGATATATAATTGCTGAACTAGGAATTTCGTGCACCATTTTGTCCCTGTAGCCTAATTGACTGTGAAAATAAACGTAAGTACAAACAGACCAACCGAAAATGAGACGAATAATAAGACAGTGGAGAGAACTACATAAACTAAATGTAGCAGACAATAAGTATACGAATAATAAGACAATGAAACGAACATTGGCTGTCTTTTTGCCGCCAGAATCAGAGACTCTCGCATTTTTATCAACCCCCCAAAGAAACTTGAAACTCCTCCAGGCACGCTGAACGCAACCAGACTCCCACATGAACTACTTTTTTCGTCCTGTGCCATTGTTTGATACATGTATAGCGCCTTGTTTTTGCCCAGAATTTTGGCGATAATGTTGTGAGTTGGGAGAGGCTTTCCTAGTAGGCAATCAGCGTCTGCCTACACCACACCCATGCGCTCCACCTAATATTACCTCTCCTGCACGACGGCTGAAATACTGTATGTGCGGCCCGGCCTGAAAAGTGCACACAATCTAATAAAATACTGCCGATTCCTAAACCCAATTAAACTGGCAAGAATAAACATCGGGGGAAAAATGACGGAAGACAGCTTCAAGTGCGACTTTTGAACCGCGAGATTTAAACACTGCAGACCCCCTCTCACAAGCACCCTTTCTACAAACAGGCAAGGTATGCTATTGTAGCGTATTCTCGCGGGTTAATTATGTGCCCTCTTGTTGTATATGACGCCGAGGGCCAAGTAGGATGATTAGAACCACAGACATATTTGGTCGGTTGGGGAAGCTCACTACACACGCCAGCTGGTCGGGGCTTGAGCCGTATTCTCGTTAGCATAAGATTTTATAACACCTCTTTCCAAGCCATTTATTTTGCGTTTTAAACCTTCATATTGTTTGTTATGTTATTCTTAAATTTTTAAATACTGGCATAGTTTCCACCAGTGAGATATAAATGGATAATAAGGAGTATTAAAAGAAAGTAAATCGCTATTAATTGTTGCGAAATATCCCAAGCCGACGAGAATACCTACTCCATGACGTCACCCACCAAAACACCAACTTGGCGGTCTCGGCTCTCGGTAATATCGCATCTAATCCCACACGTTTAAGAGTCCCATTGTTACATGAACACGGAACTACAAGACCTGCTCCCCAGTAAGTGATATAATTTTGTTCCCACGAATGATTAATGGACTGAAACCGAATCGACGGCTATGGGTATGAAGACCGGATTCTCCCGAAGCACACAAACTAGACCGGTTTAGACAGACGAGCTCAATATTTTTTGTGCCCTTTTCGTCCATATACGGTTGTGCCGAGGGAGGAGTAGTGCCGGACGAGTTCCAGGACGAATTTTAGGAGTGAGGATAAGACGCATTAGGCTATTTTTACCTCTAAAATGGAGATTTAGTTCGCCGGCTGACGTCATCAAAACATTTTTACCGCCGAGTTGTCTGGATTCGATATGAAAACCTTCAGCGCGATGTATTTTTCTTATACCCATGCGATTTTCTATATAGTAGGGTTTAGATTTCCCCACAGGAGTGATTGATGGATTGTATGGATTGTCACTTAACCCCTTCAATATGAGAGGGCTTTCCCAAACTGAATTAAATAGTGTGGTTGTACATGTAATAAATTTTAAAAAGTATATCACCGCAGTAAAAAAGAAAGAAATAATTCAGATTTTCCTTTCTGTGCCTAGGGTGTGGTGTAAATGCTGTACCATTGACCCATGTTCTGAACAGTTCGAGTACTGTGTTCCTGAGAAATACTAGCCGATTTGATGCAGTCGACAGTGAGTCAAAGGATGAGTGTTGCTACAGTTACCATTAACCCACTTATGGACGGGACTACTCTACGATTGTATTGCAACTAACCTCAGGCGATTATTTTATTACTGAGTCGTAGGAGCCTGAGTGTCTCCTTCAATCAGATAACGTAGTATTTTATTTATTAATGTACCACCAAATGATTTTATTTCACTTGAGAAAGGCCTCTTGTAGTGAAGGGGTTAATGGAAGCTATACCTAAACCAAGTCGCTAAAGCTGAAAAATTTATCTGGTGGTAATAGCAATAAAATATGAAAGACTACGTGACTTGCGATGCTCCATGAAACAGTCGAGGGGGGAGGATGGAGAAATGAGCGTAGTGAGCAGAGGAATGTGTGGGATGAGCTGGAATTATGGCGGGTGGTAGGGATGGGGTAGCAAGGTGTACATGTGGAAGTGAGTGTTGTGGGGGCAGCGGCCAGGGTGCAGTTAGGGTATGCTGGGTACCTCATGACAACCACCGTGAGTGAAGGTGGCAAGGAGGCATAACACCAGCCATGAGAGAGAGAGAGAGAGAGAGAGAGAGAGAGAGAGAGAGAGAATTGTTAGGTGAGTTGAGGTTGTGATGATGGTGGTGAGGGGCCATGAAAATCTATGTCTTGCAAAAATGGATGCTGTAGGATGAGTGTTTTGATGGCAGTGAGTGTTTGGTTCAGTGTTTTTTTCTGCAACGACAAGAACAAGATAAGCTAGCGTAGGTTTTATTTAAGGGATTATAATTGCTAAATTGTTTATTACGTGGGAAATATTTATTAGTTACCAACTTCTTCACGACGAGGGGCCTCCTACGCGGAAATTCAGTCGTCTGGCTACACACACACACACACACACACACACACACACACACACACACACACACACACACACACACACACACACACACACACACACACACTACACTGCCTATACCCGCACATACACTTTCACACACCCACTTACCCTGTCTGTTCCACATTCACTTTCAAACTCCCTTTCACAACACATTAAATCGATTCTTAATTTTTTGCTCCATACAAAAAAGTGACAGGGAGAGAGAGAGAGAGAGAGAGAGAGAGAGAGAGAGAGAGAGAGAGAGAGAGAGAGAGAGAGAGAGAGAGAGAGAGAGAGAGAATTTCCAAAATAAAACTTGAGCCACCCAAACCCTACCTGATGGGCTTTACTTGAACTTCTTTATTAGGGCGACGTATTATTGATGTTATTACTCCTGTAGGTACGGTTGTATGCAACTTCGGATAGAGATTATGAACTGGCAGGGTTACGTACAGCCTTCACTAACCCATTCACAGGAGTTCGCATAAATATAAACAGAATATAAACAAAATCGTCTGGAGGGAGCAAGAATATAATGGAAAAAGATCGTCTGGCTGAAGCTATTATTATTATCATCAGGCCCAGAACGTCTTTTTGTATGTATTGTTGTTACCAGATGATTATATTCAACCAGGAAGGACCCACACCAGTGAAGGGAGTAAGGAAGGCTCTGTCCATCCCCAATAATTCATTGTCATCCCAAAAGTAAATGAAATCGACAGAAGATAGGAAGAATAAGAAGTATATAAATAAAGGCGCCGTGTTTATAAAGTGACGTAGATACCCATAGCATAAGCGCCAGGCGAGCATGGTTTGACGCCCACCTGCTGGATGAAGTCAGTACCCCCCTTCTCTCTCTCTCTCTTTCTCTCTCTCTCTAGCAAACATCACACTGTCCCACCCCACGCCAGCTATTCCCATAACATTCTCCATCCATTTTATCCCGTCTTTTGTCCGCCAGTCTAATCTTTCACTCCTCCTTTCAAGCGTTTATAATCTTTCATTGGTTTATAAATTGAGGCTGTTAATATTTCACGGTGGTGTAATAATGGATTAATTGGTTGTGGCCGTGAGAGGCAATTTGATAGTTTTTGAGTCTGAATGGGAATGCCAGAGGGAGACGGAGGAAAGGAACCCGGAGGGCAGGAGCACTGAAAAGTATTCATCCAACCATCCATCATCCAATCCTATGTTGCCCCATGAGGAGCGTAGGAGCCCGGCACTAGACAAGTTGGTCCTGATATTTAAGTGCGCGCCCACAAGTGTGCTCGAACAACTGCTGGCAACATGGAAGCAACACAGTAACGAACACGCTGCAAACATGTTGAGAACAGCAGCGTCCAGACCATGTTGACATCATGGTGAAGTCTCAGTTGCCTGGTATGGACACATCTATCCTATCGCCTCTGCTGCCAGTGTTCGAAGCTGCAGAGAAACATGTTTGCATACATCTGTCCAAATACTGCTGCAAACATGTTTCCGAACATGTTGCCAGCCGTGTTGCCAACATATGTTCAAGAGCACGTGTGGACGCGCTCTAAAATGAGAGTGACCAGCCTCACTTATCCTTGAGTGGCAATACGTGAGCAATAAAGCCCAACCACATCATGGATATAAACCTGCACAGGCTTAATCCGATTGGAGCACCTTAATTAGTTTCCCACTAAACCATCAGTTGCCATAAAAGTATTTCAAATGTAAATACAGTAATATCTATCTATCTGTCTATATATATATTTATATCTATCTATCTATCTATCTATAGATAGATAGATAGATTATGCGCGTGTGTGTGCTCAGTAGTTGGTTTTCGACCTTTTAACAACGATGGCCTTTTCTTATTTTGCTTTAGCTCTCCAAACTACTCGATCCAGTCGCTTTTCTCTGAGTGGCATTACGTCATCAGTAAACCCAAGCCATCCCCTATGTGTAGTCATATTAGCCACATAGGAACCGAGGCCCTTATCCCACTACAGCACCAGGCGTCCAGCCTGAGAGAGAAAGAGAGAGAGAGAGAGAGTAGTGCGGAATGATGAGAGGGGTTGAGAAGTGGTAACTGTTTCCCCTTCCCACATTCGTACATGTACACTTGTATACACACACACACACACACACACACACACACACACACACACACACACACACACACACACACACACACACACACACACACACACACACACACACACACACAGCGTTAGTGTAGCCAGCCAGAGGAGCCGCTATTCAGAACAGGCTTTTAGAGGGGTTGTAATGCGATTAATTGGTGCTCTCTCTCTCTCTCTCTCTCTCTCTCTCTCTCTCTCTCTCTCTCTCTCTCTCTCTCTCTCTCACACACACACACACACACACACACACACACACACACACATCTATCTATCTATCTATTGCCAGACGCCTCAATCCCGTTTGGGGTGTCCACAAACAAATCGCCTCCAAGTCGCCCTGTCCCCCGCCATTTCACTGCCCTGCTCCCAACTCACACACCCCTCTCTCATATACCTATCCACCCCATCCCTCCATCTCATCCTTGGCCTCCCCCTCCCTCTTTCCCCCTCCACCTCACTCATATACACTCTCTTCGTCAGTCTTTCACCCTCCATCCTCTCCACATGGCCAAACCACCTCAGTGTATTCCTCATAACACTTCCTGTCACATCCACATCCACACCACAACGTTCCTTTATATCCTCATTCGTCAGCCTGTCTCTCCACGTGACTCCACAGGCTCCTCTTTAATAACTCATTTCCACTGTTCTCACTCTTGACTTGTGTCCTTCCAACAATGTCCAAGCTTCACTTCCGTACGTTAGAGTTGGTATCACAATACTGTCATGTAGTAACTTTTTCACTTCCATGCTCACTTCCCTGTTTCTTATCACTGATATATATATATATATATATATATATATATATATATATATATATATATATATATATATATATATATATATATATATATATATATATATATATATATATATATTGTTTGTGTGTGCCCGCGCACATACCCTTTTCTCTACCTTCCGTCTATTCATCGTTCCTTTCTTCTTTACGGCCCTGCTCACTTCCTTACTTCCTTTCCTCCCTCCCCTCATCCCCATTTCATCACCCATCTCCTTCCTTCTTTCTCCCCTCCCCTCCCCTCCCCGTCTTTCGTCGTTACCTCCCACCCACCACTTCTCTCCCCTCCTTCCCTACCCTTTTTCCCCTCTGCTGCATCTGGTCTCCCCTCACTCCTTTGTTACTGAAAGAGAGAGAGAGAGAGAGAGAGAGAGAGAGAGAGAGAGAGAGAGAGAGAGAGAGAGAGAGAGAGATTACGATACTGGATGAAATTGAAAGTGAGTGACAAATACACTGAATAACAGATGAGTAAAACCTAAATACTGAGATGTTAGGAGAGACGAAAGGAGCAAAGAGAGGAGGGAAAGTGGAAGGAGCGAGGGAGGGAAAAACGAGAGAGGAAGGAAGGAAGGGAGGGAAGGAGGGGACAGAATGAGAGAAAAGGAAGAGGGAAAGAAGGAAGAAGTAAGGAATGAGATAAAGAGGATATGGAAGGAGGGATGGAGGAAGAGGTAAAGGAAGAGGTAAGTTAAAAAGAAACGATGACGGAATAAGAGAGGAAAGGAAGAAAACAAGGAGGAGGAAGAGGAGGAAGATGGGTAAGGGGAAAGGGAGGGAGGAAGGAAGGGAAGAAAATGGAAAGGGAGGAATAGAAGGAAGAAATAGAGGAAAAAGGCTGATGAAGGAAGGAAGGAAGTAGGAAAGGAGATAGAAAATAAGAGGAACTGAAGGGAGCGAGGAAAGGGAATATAAAAGAGGAAGGAAGGAAAGGGGAAGGAAGGAGGAGAGAGAGGGAGAGGGAGGGAGAGAAAAAAGGGAGGGAGGGAGGGAACAGATGTTAGCGTTATACCAAACACATGTCATTAAGGGGGAGGGAGAGGGGGAGGGAAGGGGAGGAGAGAGAGAGGATTAGGGGAGGGGAGGAAGAGGGGAGGGAGGGAAGGGGAGTAACAGGGGGGTGGAAGGGGTGGATTGGGGTGGTGATGGAAATAATGATTAGTGTGTGTGTGTGTGTAAGAGAGAGAGAGAGAGAGAGAGAGAGAGAGAGAGAGAGAAAGAGAATGGGTGTGGTTACCGACATACCGAATGTCCCTTATACAGACGTGGTAGTAAGGGCTTATACGGTGAGAGAGAGAGAGAGAGAGAGAGAGAGAGAGAGAGAGAGAGAGAGAGAGAGAGAGAGAGAGAGAGAATAATTAGAAAAGTAAACCATAATTTTTTTTTCATCACACACACACACACACACACACACACACACACACACACACACACACACACACACACACACACACACATCCTGTCTTCCTTTCCTGTTCGGTGAGTCTCAGTCTCCTTCCTCTTATTTCTCTCACATTTTATCTTTCTATTTTTGGTGTCTTTTTCCTGCATCGATTTTTCACTTTATCATCTCAGAGGCTCCTTGGCGTTGGCCGGAAAATAAAATGCTAGAGTTGTCCCGGCCGTGAGAGGGGTTAACAGTGCCTTTATTAACACCAGCTCCTATGACTCACTTAATAAAATGGTCCGTCAGGGGGAATAAATGGGTAGAGTTGTTCCCAGCACTAGAGGGGGTTTTATTGCTTACCATTTACTTCTCACATTTTATTTATTTTACTTTTTCATTGCTAATCCATTCAGCCCGAGTACGTCATTCATGCCATATTTCTCGATGCCGCCTGACGATTTTACCTCGTGTTGAAAAAGTTAATGAAGACTATTTAACCTGCCCGTTGAGAAAATAACTAAACTGAATAAAACCGTCTGTAGGAAGGAAGAATGTTTTAAAACGTCCTCGGGGTGTTGTAACCCCAAAACTTCAAATAAATCGTCTGATAGCAGCGAGAATTAAACTGAGAAGATATCGTCATGTTGAATGATTGTCGTCGAAAGCTGATAAAATCGTCTGGAGGTAGAAGAGTAATATAAAAACTGCCCCTTCGGTCCTCCCACAAGCCTAAATGAAATCGTGTGGTGGCAGCAACAACTAATTTGAGAAGGTGTACTCTCAGTGAACGGGAGGTGCTGTATCGAAAGCTGAATAAATTCGTCCGGTGGTGGTCACACTACAATGGACAATTCGTCATCGTGCTGGAGGGGTTATTTGCTGACCGGATGAAATTTGTATTCAACCTCTGCTGTACGATGACATGTTTTCTTTTTAAGTTTTGCTGCCTGTAGACAAAGTAATTCATGTTAAAAGGCTTCTTCGTCGATTTGCACTGATGACTCTTTTTGTCCTGCTGCCTTCACTCACTGGTACACACTTAAAGGGGGAATTTGTCGTAGGGAAGTAGTAAAGCAAGAATCACTCCGTTTACTCATTTAGTAAGATAGCAGCTGAATGTTTATTCTCATTACGTGCATACTAGTCTACTTTGAATAATAACCCGGTGGACTGCAGACAGAAGTTGCCATTCCCGTGCAGTCCACCACGTCAACACATCCCTCGCCAGGACCACTTGCATTGTGTATTTTGTAAGCCTTCCATTTCCTCTTTCAGTACTATGGCAGTCTTTTTTTTTTTATGTGGTCTCTCAGTGAAGGGCTTTGAATCCATCGCCGTTATCCCCTCACTACTTGTCTTTTCTTTATCCATACTACCTTGAAGCCATTATGTTCAGCTTGTGGGAGAGCTCTGTTGGTGTAGTAGATTTTACATTTAATCATAACATTTATTACTACTGCAATTTACTAACACGAGGACTCAAGTAAACAAAGGTAAGACAAGTGCCCGGCATATTATCTTACAGGAAAGGAGGTAAAGTTCATCTAAGGGGTTGATTTTGCTACATTAATGTGTATATCACCTTTTATTATTTTCACCAACAGCTAACACAGACAAACTAGTACAATAATTAGAGAAAAGAAAGCTACTGTGCCTGTTAACTGGTCGGAGAAAAACAGCTAATTGTATCGAAGGGTTGACTGTCCTAATTTAACGTGTTTAACATCTCTCATCACTACTGACTGCCAGCATGAGGCAACTTGTTAATTAAGCCAGACAAAGTGGCTGTCACTATAATTGGTCCGAGCAACGAGCCAAATTAATTAAAGAAAGCCAACTGTTGCCTACGTGACACACACACACACACACACACACACACACACACACACACACACACACACACACACACACACACACACACACACACACACACACACACACACACACACACACACACACACACACACACACACACACACACACTTTACAGATATGTTTTCCATTGAGGTTTTGTTTATCTCCTTTCCGAGTTCGTGGTAAGGAAAAGCAGTGCATATTTTGAGCTGCTTTGTCTGGCGGGAAATGAGATAATGGGAGGAGAGGAATTAGTGTCGTAGATAAGAATTTGGCTCTTCCCAAACGAGAGGAATCGAGACTTATTTTTACTTTTTTGTAACTACAACATTGAAGAGAGGATGCCAGCTGTGTCACTCACCCAGCATGACAACAACCAAGATGGCCGCCAGAACCCCCGAGCCAATCAGCGCCCACTACATTATGCGCTCCGATGACGTCACCAGCCGATAACGTCAAACACACACGTCCGTTACAAACGCGCTGTCTCCTGCCCCGTTTTTGCTTATCCTTTTCCTTGCCGAGTTCGTAGTAAGGAAAAGCGGTGCCTATTTTGAGCTGTGCGTGGTGGGAAAAAAGAGATAGTGGGAGGAGAGGAATTAGTGTCGTAGACCAGGATTTGGCTCCTTCACAACAAGTGGAATCAACACTTTAACTGTGTGTGTGTGTGTGTGTGTGTGTGTGTGTGTGTGTGTGTGTGTGAGAGAGAGAGAGAGAGAGGGGGGGGGAGGAGGAGGAATTAGGAGAAGGAATGAGGAATAATGAGATGTCTGAATGAAGTAACAGAAGAGAGGGATGAAGTTAAGAGGTAAAGAGAGTTAGGAACAGTAATTAAATTGATAGATGAATGTGAGTTTATAATTTTAGTAGAGACCCAAGAAATTTCGAGCCGCAGGAAAATCAGTACAGATATTAAACACTCATTCGACGACTTTCTTCCTTTACACGAAGTGGATTGAAATAGATTCTCATGGATTACGTGAAAAATAGAAAACTGAGTGTGAAGTCGACCTTGGCCAGCCCTTGCACCCAGCTCCCGAAAAACTAATCAGTTTTTTGGAGGGGGTGGAGCAGATGATTCAGATGGGGTAAGCATGTATTATCAAAATAACCGAGGATGCCCTAATATCCTTCGTGTTGTCGATAGGTGTCAGTCTGTGTCGTCTGCTTCTTCAGGCAAATAAATCAATATTGTGAATTACTCAGAGGAATGCTGTATTACCAGATTTTCCTAGTGATTATTGATGCCTTTCTTGCCCCATCAGGAACGCAGGGGCCCAGGACTAAGCTACTTACTTCCGACATTTAAGACGAGGGTACTCATCCCTGAATGGCATTATATGAGCAATGAACTCCAATCCTTTCTCGGATCTTGTAAACTTTTTAAGCCTCCATCAAGTTGGAGCGCCTTAGCCCATTAGCCCACTAGGTTTCACATGAATTATATGATTGCCATGTAGCATAATAAATGGCTTCCTGGATTACATGAAACCTTTTGGCCTGTCACTCAGTGTAGAGCCACGTAAATGTAGTAATATGTCGAGTGATTAAACGATACCGTCCGTAAAAGGTGAATGTCAGTCCTACAAGTAGGGTATATTTTGCACTGTTTTAGGTACGGTACCTGGTTATTTGCAGATGTTAATTCACAGAGGGTACATCCTAATGTGTGTCTGCACTTATGTGTACTAGTATATCTCTACCAGAACTACTTGGTTGCGAGAGTTGTGACGAAGATATTGTGTGTGTGTGTGTGTGTGTGTGTGTGTGTGTGTGTGAACAAAATAAATCAGTTTTGATCGGATTTACCTAAACTTGGTAGAAATGTGGGTCAGCCAAGGAATTAACCGTTTGTATTTTACAGTATTAAGTCAGATGTCAAGGTTACATTTCGAGGTCAGCTTAACACTCTTCATCCGGTTAAAACCAAACTTGCAGGAAGAGTTAAGGATAAGACAAAAGCGAATTAATTTGATTTGGGTAGCAGTCAGTCAAATGGCAAGGTCAGAGTTCTGTCCGTGTGCTTTTGCATGTGAACAGAATAATTAAAGTTGTTAAATGATTTTGATTAAACTTTATGAACGAGTTGAGGGTCACCCTTGAGCTTCACGTACTGCTTTAGAGAACAATAGGTCACGTGGCATGGTCAGTTTAGTTTTTATCTTTAAACAAAATTTTGTAGAAGTGTTAAGGGTAAGGCAAGGATGAAGAATTGGATTTTGAAAATAATCAAAGACCAAGGTCAAGGGTCAGGGTCGCTTGGTAAATTCAGCTTAAACAGCTCTGATCAGAGACCAGACTCTGTGGAAGTGTTGAGGGGGTGGCAGGAACGATGGGCTTCGGTTTTCAAAAGTATCAACTGTCAAGTCGCAAGGAAAGGTGGAAGTTCATCACGTGTGTCTGTGTGAAGAAAGTAACTCTTTGATACTGTTTGAAACAAAGCTGGTAAACTACAACGTTTGAGGATGAGGCATGGATGAAATAGTTCCATTTTGTGAACAGGCTGCCCAACATGGCGGCCACGGGACCTTGTCAGATGTTAGAGCCTAATTGTACAGTGGGTTTTACATTCTGTGTGTGCGGTGCTCCTTCCTGTTGTAGTATTTATCATCGCTACAAGCTAGTTTAACGACACTAGAATCTATTAAAAAAAAATACCTTGCTTTTTACCTTATCAGATGAAACTAATGTTCAACAGAGGGATTGATGTTTGTAATTTAACACGTTTATTTTAACATTTATCATCATTACTAACTGCCAGCATGAGGAAACTTGCAAGTATCGCCTAGAAGAGTATCCTGATATTTAATTTACTTCAGGAAAAGCTACAACATAGAAGACAGGATGCCAGCTCTGTCACTCACCCAGTATGACAACAACAAAGATGGCCGCCGGAACCCTTCAGCCAATCAGCGCCCACTACATTACGCGCTTTGATGACGTCACACCAGCTGATAACGTCAAACACACACGTTCTTTACAAACGCGCTCTCCTGCCCCGTTTTTGCTTATCTTTTTCCTTGCCGAGTTCCTAGTAAGGAAAAGCGGTGCCTATTTTGAGCTGTGTGTGGTGGGAAAAGGGATAGTGGGAGGAGAGGAATTAGTGTCGTAGATCAGGATTTGGCTCCTTCAGAACAAGGGGAATCAACACTTTAACTGTGTGTGTGTGTGTGTGTGTGTGTGTGTGTGTGTGTGTGTGTGTGTGTGTGTGTGTGTGTAAGAGAGAGAGAGAGAGAGGGAGGGAGAAGGAATGAGGAATAATGAGACGTCTGAATGAAGTAACAGAAGAGAGGGATGAAGTTGAAAGGTAAAGAATTAGGAACAATAATTAAATTAAAAGATTAATTTGAGCCTAATTTTAGTAGAGACCTAAGAAATTTCAAGCACCAGGAAATTCAGTACAGATATAATACACTAATATGACGAATGTTTCATAACGCTAAATAGATTGAAATAGACTCAGCTAGATTACGTGAAAAATAGAAAACCGTGTACATTGGCCAGCCCTCGCATCCAACTCCCGAAAAACTAATATTACTGGAGGGGATGGAGCAGACGGTTCAGATGGCGTAAGCATATCAGCATATCAAAATTTCAGAGTGTTCCCTAATAACCACCGTGTCGTCGATGGGCATCAGTTTGTGCGGCCTCCTTCTTCAGGAAGATAAATAAATACTGTGAAGTGCTTAGAGGAATGCAGCAATACCTAGCGGTTTACCTAGCTGTCATTCCTTTCATCCCCCATCAGGAACGCAGGGGTCCTGGGCAGGGCTACTCAGTCCCAACATTAAAGATGAGGGTTACCAGCCTTACTCATCCTCGAGTGGCATTATGTGAACAAATAACTCTCGGATTAGATGATCCGACAGGGGATTAGAGTTACCGTAACTCTCATGGGCCCTATCTCGTTGGAACGCCTTAGCCCAATAGACCACCAGACTTCATTTGGATCATATGGTTACCATGTAATGTAATGAATGGCTTGCTGGGTTAGTTGAAACCTTTTGGCCTGTAACTCACGTACATGCAGCAATACATCGAGTGAGTGGTCGATGCCGTCTATAAATGGAGCATGTCAATGAGCAGCATATGTTTTGCACTGTTTAAGTTACATATTATTTGCAGACGTTAATTCACAGAGGGTGTGTCCTAATTTGTGTTTGTACATGTGTGTACCTGTTAAGCTTTACTAGAACTACATGGTTGCGAGATTTGTGATGCTCAAGCGGAAGGTATTTGTGAGTGTGTGTGTGTGTGTGTGTGTGTGTGTGTGTGTGTGTGTGTGTGTGTGCAGTATTATACATTGCAAGCTCTGGTGGTATATGGTGAAAATGAAAACAAAACACAGGAGTTAGTGTGTTGATGTCACAGTGGCGTGAGTTGCTTAGGCCCCACTTGGACCCTGTTATACCTGGAGAGCGTCCATCTCCCGCCGAAACTTTTGCATATTAACTTTTCCATACACGATGGTATAATTCATCCACTCAAAGAGTTAGCCGTCATTCCTTTTGCTGCATCGCTAAGCACATCATAATCGGTGCCTCGGGAGATGTAATGATGAAACGCCACGAATAAACGCTAATTGATAAGACTTGTTCCCTTTGTTGCCGTTCACCCATCTGTCCAGTATAAAAAACATTCCATACAATCTATTTAACCTTCTCTTCCATGACCTGTGTTATTCCCGCTTCTAGGGTTTTACTTAGCTCCGGGGATACCATTCTTCGTGAGATGGTTAAAAGAACAGGTGGCGGTGTATGATTGTGTATACAGGGTTCACGTCGTGACCAAAGTTATGGCACCGTAAAAGAACAGTAACACGGCATGTATTTAGGTCCTTTATTCAGACCCACAGGAAGTACAGATATAATACATAGGTCAGGAGTGATTTATAGCCGTGGTGTTATCCCTTCACCACCAGGATGTACCGTATATTATATTCTTGCTGTCACCTGAATATTTTCTTGATTAGGAGAAATTTCGCGATATGGTGAGGTTAGATAAAGCCTTCAGTGCCTTCTCTGGTACAAGAAGTGTATCCTAACCTGCTCTCGTGTGGATATAACAAACACTAGAAGCATAAGATACGTCCTTGGATTGAGGCAGTTAAGAGGGCGTGAGGCATTGTGTATTTTGTGAGGAAATTTATGGTGGTCTAAAAGAACAGTTAAACCTGGCGTATTTTTCTTAGCGCTTATCCAGACGTACAGGAAGCGGATGTGTAATGTGTGGTTCAGTGATGCTTTATTTGTCACGGCGTAATATCCGTTACTGAGTGCTGGAGTGATTGGGCCGTGTTAGGAGCTGGTGTGTGTGTGTGGGTGGGTGGGGGCGGGGGGACAGACAGGCAGACAGATAGGTAATTGTGTCGTTCCCTTCACTTCTCCTTTGATACATTCTTCTTCGTCCTCCTGTGTTCTTCCATACTCATCTTATTTCCTCTCCTTCACATTCTCCTCCATCTCTTCCTCTTCGTCCTTCTTCTTCATTTTCGTTTCTTCATCTTCTTCTAGTTCTTTCTTCCTTTTTTTCTTTTTCTTCTTACTCTTCATCATCATCTTCTTCTTCTTCTACTACTTCTTCCTTCTTCTTCTTCTTCATTTTCTTCTACTTCTTCCTTCTTCTTCTTCGTCTTCATCATCATCATCATCTTCTTCTTCCTTCTTCTTCATTTTCTTCTACTTCTTCCTTCTTCTTCTTCTTCCTTCTTCTTCTTCTTCTTCTTCGTCTTCATCATCTTCTTCTTCTACTACTTCTTCCTTCTTCTTCATTTTCTTCTACTTCTTCCTTCTTCTTCATTTTCTTCTACTTCTTTCTTCTTCTTCATTTTCTTCTTCTACTTCTTCCTTCTTCTTCTTCTTCTTCTTCTTCTTCAGTCTTTTCTTCTTTTAACCCAACCACTTCCTCCTCTTCAGAATTGCTCGGTTAACAACTTCCGGTGCTGCCAACCACCCAATTCGCTAATGCCTTGTTTACATAATGTTAGTGCCTGGAAGTTGACGCAGGGGTTGTTGCGGGTGTGGGGAATAACAGAAAATAGCCAAGTATATCACAAGAGAAAGTATTAATAAAAAGAAGTATGCGAAAAAGAAGCTAATGTAATGGTGATATTTATTTTTATTATTACTATTATTATTATTATTATTATTATTACTATTATTATTATTATTACTGCTACTACTACTATTACTAGTAGTAGTAGTAGTAGTAGCAGCAGCAGCAATTTTAGTGGTAGTAGTAGTAGCAGGAGCAGTAGTAGTAGTTGTTATTGTAGTAGCAGTACCAGTAATAATAGTAGTAGTTGCAGTAATTATAGCAATAACAGTGACAGTAAACATGACGATAACCATGGTATTAGTAATAAAAATGCTAGCAGAAGGTTAATACTAACACTAATAATAATAGCAGTAGTAGTAGTTTCAGCAGTAATGATGATGATGATGATGATGATGGTGGTGGTGGTGGTGATGATGATGTTGGGCATTGTCACCATCATCATCACCACTCCCCCACTTCCCTCCAATAATAAAGGAATGATCAATAATAAAGACTAATTTCCCACGCCACTTCTCTTTTTTCATCCCATCCCTCCTCCCTTCTTCCCTCCCTCCCTCCTCCCTTCTTCCTTCCCTCCTTCCCTCCTTCCCTCTCTCCCTCCCTCCTCGTAACCTTTCACTTCCCCGTTATCTGCTGTTGGAGTATTTTCTTTCACGTTCCTGATTTTCTCTCCCTCCTTCCCTCCCTCCTCCCCCTATCTCTCCCTCCATTCATCCCTACCCCACCCCCTCTGGCTTCCTTCCTCTGTTTCCCTCCCCACCTCCTCCCCTCCCTCCATCCACAGGACAGCTGCAGTGATTCGATTCCTCCCTCCCTCTCTGTCTCTCTCCCTCCCTCCTCCCCTCTCCACGCTCCTCTCTGACCATCCACTCCCTCCCATCCATCTTCCCTCCTCCCTCCCTCCCGTCCCCTCCAACTGTTCTTTTCTAATTTCCATTGTATAAGAGAGAGAGAGGGGGAGAGAGAGAGAGAGGTTTTTTTGTGTGTGTGTGTGTGTGTGTGTGTGTGTGTGTGTGTGTGTGTGTGTGTGTGTGTGTGTGTGTGTGTGTGTGTGCTGTAGTTAGTTACGTAGATATCGAGATCGTACGGACCTGTCAAAATGTTAAATGTCTTCTTTCATAACAAAATATAAACAGATAAAAGAATAATAATGATAGCAGGTAGAAAGGAAACTGATAAATAACCGCATAATAATCCTAGTGTCATTTAATCGGGCATACTCTCCTATATCAATAATCCTTGAATCTTCATGTCCATTGGTTAGGGAGAGTGTTAACCAGAAATAACTCCTCCCCATGCTGGCGAAGTACGAATAAGTAAGGGGTGTCTTTAGGGAGAGTGATACCTGTGAGAGTCGAATTATTGTCGTAATGTTTGTGTGTTAGCTTATATATGTCGCTAGTAAAACCGACAGGGTGAGGACATTAAGCCAGCATATGAAAGGACACACTACCACCAGCCACTTAAATGCCTGCCACGTTTAGGATTCGAACCCTAGACCCAGGGAACACGCGTCGCAAGAAGAGTACGCTACCGATCGAGCCACAACAGCTCCATGCCTAATGAAATATTATCTTTATACTGGCAGCACTGAAATATATCATGGAGAGAGAGAGAGAGAGAGAGAGAGAGAGAGAGGTGAGGGGGGAGACACCTTAACATTCAGCTCAGGTATTGCTTGACCTCTGCCTGCTTACCTATTCTCTCTCTCTCTCTCTCTCTCTCTCTCTCTCTCTCTCTCTCAGCACTGCGCCTGTCGTACGTCACTGCGTATGTTTATGACGTGATAATAGCGAACTTTCCCTCCACGCCGTTCCTGCTCCTGCGCTGTCACCCACATTGCACTGATAGCACTACTACTACTACTACTACTATTGTTTTATTATGACTATTATTATTATTATTATTATTATTATTATTATTATTATTATACTGATGCTACCCTCAGACGCTTTCAGTCATCTCTAGGTACTTGATGTTGTAGGGGTTTTTACTCTTTTCACCTTAACCTGGCCTAGATTTTCGTCTTTTTCTAGAATTTCTTGAAGTAGTTCAGTGGCAGAGAAAAAGGCAGTGCTGCAGTTCTAGTACTCCTTTTCCTTAGCACTTCTTCGTGACTAGCAGTATGCTCTGGTGTTAAAGATATATCAATCAAACCCAACACCGAAGATGAAGGGGTAACAATTTTAGGTCAATATGGATTAAAAAGAGTATAGAAAGTATTTATTAACACATTACGATGACGTGGTGTTGTTTTTGCAGTCTCTAGGCGATTTTGTTCAGATTAGGAGAACACCCTGTTATGGAGGTGTTATTTAAGGTTATATCAGTGTTCATCTGTTCCGTAAGTGTCTCCTGATCAGAATAAAATCGTGTGTGGGTTGCTAGAATATAGCTTAAAATAAGTCACTGGAGGGAAGGGATGAACGTTGTCAGGGTGTTGAGTCATTCTCAGGCTAATTATATCGTTTGGCGAGAATGATAGACTTGTTTCGATCGTGAGAAGGATAGCCCCTTTTCTTCGATTACCTTGTGTGTGTGTGTGTGTGTGTGTGTGTGTGTCGTGCAGCGGGACGATTTCATTCAGCTTCAGTGATAGGTGGTGGAGTACGATCGGGGTTGCGGACATTCCACAAAATAACCCCTAAATACGATAGTCTTTAATTGTATTCTTTATCACCGCCTGACGATTTTACGCAGCTTTGGGGATACCTTGTGTAGACTACTGGTTTGTTTGTACTGTAACGGCTGGCACTCACACGCCTGACCAGGGTGGGCAGCTGTACTGTTCACGTTCACGCCGTGTTTATAGGGTCATGAAGGGTGAATGATCCGTAGACCCGAGGAACACTACTTTCTTTTAATGTCATAGGAAAAGTGATCCAACCTCTCTTGTACATACACGGATATAGGCGTGGAGGCGTTTTTTGTGGTGGATGGGGAAGTGTTGGTGGTATATTGGCCACCTAAGTGCTTTGTGCTGTAAGGAAGTTGAAAATGTCGACGGTGATAATTTTCTTACCATCAGCACAAATTGCGTTTGAAGTGGAAAAATATCGTGTGAAAATACTTGCTGAACTGAACTGTGCCTCGACTTAGCCGTATATCAAGAAGGTTCAGCAGCCGTTGCTCTATGTTCCGTGTTTGAGAAATTGCATATTATTTTCCTCATTCGAGGCTAAATCGAAGCATACCTGTTCAGCAAGTACTTGGTGTTATGTTAAAAGCAAGACACGTTTTCTATCGCTTTTCGAGGTGATCTGTTCTGATACTAGGAAGGTGATCAGTGTCAATACTCTTAATTTCCCAGTAACCCAAAAGTCGCAAGCTGTCAATTTGGTATATGGATGGATGTGTAGTTTGAAACACTTTTTCATCCCCAGCAGCCAGACTGATAACTAGTTGCCATTTTTCTTGATTAATAAATATTAACTCAAAGGACGGCTGATGACCTAAATACTCTCTTTTAGTGAGCGCCAGATACTTCCTTGATTAATAGTGTAATATTCTACTTACCTATTTTATATTAGTGAGTTATGCATAGCTGCAAGACTGCACGCCATGCCCCCCCCACCCCCCCACCCACCCCCGTTTTTAATCGGCATGTGCTCGCTTCATTGTTCTTACTCATTTTTTTTTTTTTTATTGCCTTGAATAGGATAAGAGTGTGTTAGGATGCACCGTGCACAAGGTCAGGCTGTCCTTTGTGCAGTGTTGGCAGGCGTGGTTAGCGGTGCAGGTGATGGGGTTATAACGGGCTATTTTGGATGGCTATCATATTCAGGTGCCTAAAGCAAAGCCGGCTTGGCGCCAACACAAGGGTTTTACTGTAAAGCTTGCACACACACACACACACACACACACACACACATATATATATATATATATATATATATATATATATATATATATATATATATATATATATATATAAAGTACTGCGTAATGGAAATTTCGAATACGGTAGTGCTGCACTTCGGCGTTTTGACTAGCGCCAGACGATTTAATTCAGTAGAGAGAAGCCTGTGTCCAAAAAGTTTGGAAAACTATTTCCATTTAATCTGAACATGCTTGCTGTTCTAAATGAGCAGTGTTGAAATGACAAAAATTAGGCTTTAACTCACGGTATTCACCCCGTTATTTCAATTATTATGGCTGTCTTCTTTTTTAAGCATATTTGAGAAGCTTTCACATTGGGAATATACCACCTAACCACCTTTTTCTCTTCCGTTTTCCAAAGTTTTCTATAATTAGGGTGGAAGTGGAAGAGGTAATTATCTTAACTAGCGCCGGGAACAGCCTTTTGAGTTCATTGGCTCAGCTGATCGTGGGAAAAAGACAAATGAACTTGACCTTCCGTATCCGCACAATGAACTTTTTTTCCCCTTCCCCTCCGTCTTCTCTTATCGGCTGTTTTTTGGGCTTCCTCTTCGTTTTTTGGCCGATTTTCTCCACATTATTTGTTTGTAGTACCAGTCAAGATGTGCTGGGGGGCTAAAGGAAGTGGTTGTGCGGTTTTTAATGTAATAAATTGGCAACTAACATTCCGTAAGGGCAAAACACCTCAATGGATCTAACGGGCTTGCCAGACGTAGGGGCTAATCAAGGAAGAAGTTTAATTAGCTGTAGGTGTTCGTTAAAGTGCCAGCAAAAAAGTATGTGAGTATTTTGGTATATAAGGGTTATTAGGTGGTGGTAAAGTGTCGGTGTTTGAAATCAGAGTTACGTTTGAATGGTGATGGGGTGCTTCAGGGGGCGCGGTACGAGAGTTTGGGACCGTCTGAGCATCTTCCTTCTCCGCCTGAGGGAGATTTAGTCTGGCATAAGGAAGTAGTGGTGTTGGGTGTTCGCTCTCCTCGGCTATGTCTAACGAAGTGGCCATGGACCGCACAAATAACATGCTAATATACAGAACCATAACGCACAGTGTGAAATAGGAGTGATACAAACTTACTTCAGAAAATGATGACAGGAGGTCCACTGACGGCTAAAGACATTTGAAATTTTGTACCGAGTTTTCGCACTTTTTTTTTATTTTTTGGAATCAGGAATAGGAATCTTGTCATAATGGACTGTGGACTCTTGTGTTGGTCGTCTCCCAGGACTCGCCGGAAACCGACTTACCCAGGTGAGGTTTCCAAGTCCGTGATAAAATGCAGTAGTAGAAGTTCTGAATGGGTTAATTGCCAGTATTCTAATCCTCACACTATGGTAAAAAAAAAAAAAAAAAAAAAAAAAAAAATGATGGGGGTAGCTTACCAGTAACAAGAACTAAAAAGTCATTGAACTGATGAGATTGTGTGTGTGTGTGTGTGTGTGTGTGTGTTTTTCCTAAGCCCACCAGTATGAAAGGTTTCCCAGGAATAAGTAAAATAGTGTGCTCCGAGCGAGAGTTGCAAGAGAATAATTGATACTGTTTCAAACTCCAGTACGGAGTCTGTATGGTTGAGTAAAATATGATAAATTGTTCCAACCCATTCCTGGCCACAGGTTTCCCCCAGACTGACAGATCATATGGGGCGGCAAGAAGACAATAAGACGCCGTGCAGAAGGGAGGATTTGAGGTTTGTAGCCTCGGACGAGCTAACTATACGATATACAGTCGTGTGTCGGTAGCTGGAGGAAATCATCGTAGTGTACTGTAGGTGTAAATTAGGCTGTAGGTTATTTGACGATACACTTTGTAATTAATTTGTGTGGTCTCATTGGACGTTGAGTGGTAAATTGTTTTTCTTTTGCTTATTGTTTATCTTTTAATACCAGTACTGTATATGTTTATTTGTAGTGTAGTATTATATATAAGAGAGAGAGGGGGGAGAAATTCGTTGGCAAGAGCAAGGAAAATATAAGAGAGAAGGGGGGGGGGGAGAAATTCGTTGGCAAGAGTAAAGAAAACTGGTAACGTTGTGGTGATTCCAACGCCACGACTAACGGAAGCCTGGCTGGCATTTCAAGAGGCACCCTTTGTTAGGTATTGATTCGCTGGTGGAAGGGACCCGGGATGGCCTTTATGGGAAAAGTACACATAGAGGGGAGAGAAGTATACTGTATAGGCAGAAGGAATGGCGTAGAAAAAGCAAAATGAGAGTACCGTATAAAGGAAAGGAATACATGGAAGAGATAAGAGCATATCGGAGGGAGAAAATAATACACAAAGGAAGAGAGAGTGAGTGAGTTTGTCATTTGAAGCAAGGACGAAAGTGGGAGTCTGCAGTCAAACACACGATGCTAGCAAGATTTATATTTGCAATGATATATATATATATAGCGATGTTTTTCTTACTCTATAAATATAAATATAAGAAGGCCAGGTTTGTGGGCGGAGGAATCGTTGTATAGAATGTGTTTTGCTTGTGTCAGTTTTGAGGGCTTGCAAGGACAGTTCGAAATTTAGTGATTTAGTTTGTATGGGGTTCATGACTAAATTTTACTACTGTGATGGTCTAACGTAATGTAAATGCTTTGTGTGTGTGTGTGTGTGTGTGTGTGTGTCGGACGATTTCTTTCAACTAAGAGAATCCGTACGCCATTTAATGATTAAACAAGCCACTCACATTTGCATAAATCGTGTGTCGGTTTGCGGAATAAAAGTAACATCTGTCGTGTGAGAGAGGATTCTTACAAGACCAAATGCCATTGTTGCATAAAATCGTCTGGCGGTGCTTTGAAATATATTTTGGTAAGATTTCTCACATCCCGAAGGCGTCAGTCCGGTTCATGTACAAAAAGTGGTAATCAACAAAATTTAGTGGTATTATGATATTACAAATTGTAGTAGTGGTATAGTGGTAGTATATTGCCGTTGTAGTAGTGGTATAGTGGTAGTATATTGCCGTAGTAATTGCAATATACTACTACTCAGGTATAGGTACAGCAATAGTAGCCTGATGGTAATAATAGTAGTGATACGGTAATGATGTTGATAATAGAGTTTACCTGGACACTGAGGGGCTTGGAGGGGGCTATTGTTTGTTGGATGACGTCACTTGCGGCCATTACTGTTTACAAATGAGGCTGGTCCGTTTATTGGCGTTCTTCTGCCCTCCCCTCCCTCTCTCTCTCTCTCTCTCGTTTAATTTAAAGTTTCATGCGTGTTTGCTTCACCCCCCCTCCCTCCTTTCTCTGATCTCTTCCTTCCATTCACCCTCTACCTTCCTTCCCTCCTTATCATCATCTGTTCTTGTATCAACGTAAATACAATACAGTGTGAACAAAAGGAAGTACCAGTAGGAATTTAAGTCTCTCAGGTGACGTACGTATATTGTCAAACTGTTAATATTACCCACGGACGATTCGACAGTTTTTTTTGTAGTGAAGCGTTCAGTGAAAGTTATATCAAAGCCCCCTTGTTCGAAAAAACCTCGCATTAACAATAGAATCACTTGGCGATAACAAAAATAAAGTAGCAACAGGGCACATATTGAGGTTGTAGAGGCTAACCCCTTCATTCCGTGGACGTCCTGTTTTTCTGCTGTGTATTTCGAGACCTTCTTTCGTCTTAGGGAGATTCAAGCTGGGTTATTTAGGTATTTAATAGATCTCCTTTACTAAGAGAGCTCCTTACTGATATAAAAAAGTTGGGAGGCAGCCAGAATGCAATAAAGAGTACGTGGTGGTACTGGAGGGGTTAATAAGTGACGTGGACGCAAATACCTGTGTACAGAGGGTGTCAGGTCGGCCGACGAATTAGTGTTAGGATTAGTGGCATAAGTGCGGCCTTGAGTGCACACAACGTCATTCTTACACCGCATATTATGAGAGAGAGAGAGAAGCATAAGATGAAAATGATCGGTCGTGCCACAGGTTAATGAACAAACCATATTATTATTATTTTTTTTTTTGCTTGCCCGTTACCTTTCACCTGCAGACCGGTCATATTACACCTAGAGTTGTAAACCTATTGAACATTGAAAGTTTCGTATAATATTAACATTATACAGGATCCCGACCCAATTGCCCACCTTAAGACATGACTTGTGAAGAATCCAAAAGCAGGTGATTAGAGGAAAGATTAAAAATATGAGAAATACCCACAAAATACTTATTGAAATGGATCTTACGTTAATTTCCTTCATCTTCATACGCGGAAGTAGGAAAATAAACGATGCCAAGTGATTGCGGGATCAAGACCATTCTGCCACATCAACAGCTAAACCTTGATAAGTATAGATGATGTCACACTTTATCGCCTTATTAAAAGTAAACGTGACCCGAGTTTTCTTTTCCTCCTTTGCCAGTAAAGAGCTATCGGGTTATCGTAGTACCGGTAACGTAGAATTTAACCCTTTATTATAATGTCATTTGGTTGTTTATTGTTGCACGTGATTTTAGTCAGCTTGTTAGATGCACTTCAAACCGATGGAATCCTACACAACCTTCCTTACTGTATCCCTGTAATGCAAGAAGTGTTCCCTTGTTTAAATGTAGCAGCAAGAGTAAAACAAAATACGCCTTCGTAGTGGAGTTTTTTTCCTTCAGTATGATTACGTCTTTTGATAGTACATTCTCTGTTATTAGGCTGTTTTATTCAGTTTAATAGTGCCCCCTGGATGTGAAGATGTTAGTAAAGGCTGTATACGGTAACCCTTCTAGTTTAAAATGTAGCTTCCTGAGGTGAGTTAAATCGTCAGGAGATTACAACAACAACAACAACAACAATAATAATAATAGGCTGAATGAGTTAATAACCACTACTTTCTTAATAGCTAGTTAGATTATAATGACTCAGTTTTGAACATCCCAAACATTTCTTGTAGCCTACAGTTTAATTTCCATGACTTCTGTACTGCTTAATAGGCTGACGACGTTTCTCATTTTCCTTTCGGCTTTGACTGGAGGATATTATAAGGGTGGAAGGAGTGGGAGGGGTGGTGAGGGTGGAAGGAGAGGGAGGGGTGGTGAGGGCGGGGAGAGGAGGGAAGAATTTGGGGGGAGGGTGATGGGGTGATGTCCAATAAGACGGTGTTTGTTTTCCTTTTTTTTTTCTTTCTTTTTCTTTTTTCTTTTTTTTTTTTTTTTTACTCCGCACCTCCCCTTTCTCCCTCCCTTCCTCCTCTCCCCCCCTAAAACTTGTCTCTCCTCCTTCCCTTGTTTCCTGTTCTCTCATTCTTTCCTCCTGCTGCCGAAAACGCCTTCCTGTTCTCCTCTTTCATCTCTTGATTCCCTGGGCTCAATTTATCCTTGTTGTGTCACTCGTTCTCACCCTCTCTCTCTCTCTCTCTCTCTCTCTCTCTCTCTCTCTCTCTCTCTCTCTCTCTCTCATCTTCCCTCCCTTCTGCCTCTCTCGCCGTCTCCCAGCTCCCTCAGTCTACCCCCCCCCCCCCGATGTAGCCTAATCTCCCTATTGTGCTTCCTCCCCTTTCATCACCCCATGCCCTTCCACACTTCTTCTTTCCTCACCCTTCCCCTCCATTCCATTCCCTCTCCCCTTCCATTCTTTTCCCTCTCCCCTCTTCCTCTCCTCCCTCCCCTTCCTTCTCCCCCACCCTTCCCCTCCATCTCATTTCATCCTTGCTCTTCTCCCTTCTACACCTTCTCTTCCTTCGTTCCCTCGCAATCCTCCTCCTCCTCCTCCTTTTTTCCTTCATACCTTCCCTCCCGCTCCCTCAGCCTCCTCCCAGCTTAATTGCGTTCCATTCCCCTTCTCTCTGCTGCATTTCCCCCCCCCCCTCCTTTTGTATTTCCATTTTATTATTTTTTTTTTTCACTTCCCCCCGTCCCCAGTGTCCTCTTCTCCCCATAAAGCGATAATCATAGTTATTTCAATCTCATAAAATAGATATCAGTGCTGAGGACAACTACACGGCAAGAATAAGTAAACAAATAAATAAATAAATGGGCGTAGGCATGTTGCTGTCTTGCTTCTGTAGGCCCCTCCTCTCTCTCTCTCTCTCTCTCTCTCTCTCTCTCTCTCTCTCTCTCTCTCTCTCTCTCTCTCTCTCTCTCTCTCTCTCTCTCTCTCTCTCCATTCTGTCCTTCTCCTCCCTCAGTTTCTCTCTCTGTTTCCCTTCCTTCCTCATCAGTGTTGGGTGTGTCTCGGGCTACCTCCTCGTCTTCTTGTGGCCCGTGAGTGACCTTGGTACCTGCCCTAATGACTCCACACCTGGCCCGACCCACACACCTGTTCTTACGCCTCTCTTACCTCATCTTTCCAAACTCCATCCTGCTTCATCTCGCCTCACACCACTTCATGTCTCACCTCATCGTCCATCACCCCCCTTCACCCCAACCCAGCCCAGCTTACCTTATGCTTCACCTTACCTCACACTTCACCTTACTTTACCTTACCCTACTTTTCCCCACACTTCACCTTACCTTACCTTACCTCACCCTACCTCACCACATCTCATCTCTTAGAAGTAAGTGGTAACGATGAATCTCTCTCTCTCTCTCTCTCTCTCTCTCTCTCTCTCTCAGGATGTCATTATATTCACTTTTTTCCTTTAATTCGTCGGTTTGTTTTTATCAGCTTCCTGTCATTACGATTACCGAGCATTTTTTTTTTCCTCTGATTATCATATATTTTCAGTATTTATCCTTCTTTCCTCTCATTTCTTGTTATGTTTTTCCTTATTCTTCTTCCTTTCCTCTTTTGTCATATTTATTTATTTATTTATTTATGCCTATTTCAATCTTCCTCTTCCTCCTTTTCAGTCATTGTCTTTCCGCTCCCCTCTCAGTTTCCTTTTGCTTATACAGTATTCGAATTTCTGCCTTTTTATATCGCTATTTCTTCGTCCTCCTCCCCCTCTTCCGTTTCCTCCTCCTCCTCCTTCTCCTCCCTCCCTCCCTCCCTCCCTCCCTCCCTCCCTCCCTCCCTCCCTCCCTCCCTCCTTCCCCCTTTTCAAATATTTCCCATGCCGTTTCCCAGCCACCCCTGCCCCCTCTGGTGTGGGTGACGTCATGTTTTGGGTGGTAGGTACAAAGTGTGGGTGTGCCTAACTGTTGTGTGGGTGTGGGTGGGTGTAAGGAGTGTGTGTGTGGTTTTAAGAAGTGTGGGTGTGGGTGGGTGGTTTTAAAAAGTGTGAGTATGGGTGGGTAGGTGGGTGATGACGAGGAGTGTGGGTGGGTGGATTGCTACTCTTAATGGGAGTGTAAATGTGGGTGTACTGTAGGTGTGTGTATAGGCTAGTCTGAAGGGCGTGTAAGAATGAAGGGTTGTAGCCGGTGAGAGTGGGTGTACTGTAGGTGTGGGTGGTTGTAAGGAGTCAGAATGTGGGTGTGGGTGTTGTGAGTGGAGTAGTCGGGTAGTGTTAGTGGGTGTAGGTGGTGAGTGAGCTTGGGTCTGGTAGCTGGAGGTGTGGTGTGGGTGTAGCTGTTGGGTTAGTGCTATACTCTTTTTACTCTAACTTGGCCCAAAATTGCCATCTCTGCACCTCGCACGCTGAGTTATAGCAATATATTAACACTACAAGATGATGCTAGTCACGAAGAACTGCTATGGGAAGGATGTAGAGCCACTGTATCGTCTTAGTCTGGCATTGAGCTACGTGAAATAAACTGTAAAAAGACAAAAATAATTAAGGCAGAGTTAATGTGAAAGGAATATAGTGTGTGTGTGTGTGTGTGTGTGTGTGTGTGTGTGTGTGAATAGGAGGACACTGGCTATTGTGGATGTAGCCTAACCTAGTCTAGCTGATAGAGGCTAGGCTAGATGTCGTGTTTTTATATGTGCAGAGTATCTGGTAATCGGGGTATTTGCAAAGGAAGATGATGTAGTGTAGGTGTAAAGAGAACGATATAGTGTAGGAGTAAACTGGGTGTAAAAAGAATGTGTGTGTGCAGAATCGGATGGGTGTAGCGTAGGTGTAAGGAGAGAGGTACAAGTGGGTGTGAACAGAATATTATGGGTGTAGGACAAGAAGGTTGGGTATTTGTGTGTGTGTGTGTGTGTGTGTGTGTGTGTGTGTGTGTGTGTGTTATAGGGTACGTGAAAGTAAATGTATTCTAGTAAAACATTTTCGTCTGTATTTATTATCTGATGCTGGACCGTAAATAAAAGTGTTGATATGCTGAGTGTATAGATTTATTGTGTTTATATAGCACCTTTTGGCTGGTAGGTCGGAGTTATATACAATGTGTGTGTGTGTGTGTGTGTGTGTGTGTGTCACCAAGATGGGTGCTGCAAGGGGACTTGGGTCATATCCGGGTGGGGGGAGAGGAGGAGGGAGGAAAGGTGGTGGGGAACGGGGGGGTAGGAAGGGAGGATAGGCGAGAGGGGTGAGTAGAGGTAGAAAATAGAATTGGAGGGGAGAGGAGGGTAGAAGAGAGGAAAGGAGAGGTGAGAATGAGGAAAGGAAGGGGTGACAAATTGGGGAATGGGAGGAAAGACTCAAGGGTAGGGAGGGAGAGACAAAGTTGGGAGAGGTGGGGGTGAGGGTCGGGTGCTGTGAGGGAGGAAGGGAAAGAGGGAAGGGGTGGGTTAGGGGTGAAGGATGGGGAGGGAGGAAGGGAGCGAATAGGAAATGGAGAGAGAAATTGGGAGGAGAGGTAGGGAGTAAAGGAAAAATGAGATGGGGAGGAGGGAGGGAGCGAGTAGGGAGAGGGGAGAAATGGGGAAGAGAGTCAGAAAGGAAAGAACACGAGAGATGTGGAGGCAAAAACAGAGGAGAGAAGAGAACAGGAGAAAGACCAAGGAAATTAGAGGGAAGAAGGAGAGATTAGGAAACAGACAAGTGAATAGAAGAGAAAATAGATAATAAGATGGAGGAGAAGAAAACTGGAAAGACAAGAAAGATGGAGAGAAGTGAAGGAGGGGAGAAGGATAAGGGAAGTAGCAAGGTGAGGAAAGGGAGGGGAGAGGGAGGGAGGGGAAGGCAAAAGAGGAGTGGCTGGCAGGAAAGGGCAGGGGGGAGGGAGGGGAAGGTCAAAGGGTAGAGACAGGATTTGGGGAAGGGGGAGGGGAGGGAGAGGGTAGTTTTGGGACAGAGGGAGGGGAGGGAGAGATTACGGGGAGAAGTTGAGAGAGAGATCGGTAGCCTACTCAGATCACACCAATCTTGAGACCAATGATAAACACTAATCCCATGAAGGTGGTTCAATTTTAATCCATCAGTACGAGAGGTTGTTCCTGAGCTAAATAAAATCATCAGTGTTTTTAAAAGAATCAATCAAACAGAAATCTACTAAAAGACTGAATGGTGGATGTCTAGCCCCTTCACTGCGATTTTTTCACTTTTCTGAATAGGCTATAATCGTGTGGAGGCAGCCAGGCAAGAACAGAATAATTAATACGTCACTGTAGCGGGTGATGTTAATTCTGGTACAAAAAAAGAAAAATATCTTCCCCGGTTACCTGAAAAGTTTAATAAAGGAAGTGAGGCAGGGCACGCTCTCCCCCACCCTCCGGCCCCTCCGGCAATGGACCATGCAGGAAATAGTGAGAAGCAACATCCCGCAGGTCTGAAATGCCTCCAGGGAATGTACAGCGGCGGAAGATTGCACGCACGACAAGGAATTATCCCTTGTTCAGTCTTTTGTCAGAATAACACGATTAAAGCCATGTTTCAGGCAACTTTATCGTCATCATCGTTGTCACCATCAGTCAGTCATCATCATCATCATCATTCGTCGTCATTCATTCATCATCATCATCATCATCATCGTTGGCCTGACCCTACCTAACCCAAATTCTGTTGTTATAGATGACGAGTAATGTTGTGGTCATCGTTGTACTGCCAGGACACAAATTCCTTGTCACTCTTGGTCAGCAGTGGTGCCGGTAATGACGAGTAAACCCACCTGCCATCGTCGGTCAGCAGGGGTGGCCGAAACAGCATAGATCGTGCGTCATTTACTTCAGGCTTAAAATGTGCAGGTGTAGCCGAAATGCGGTAGTTGCCGGGATCATTGATATTTGCACGGTTATTTTTGAACTTTATTATTATTTTTGTTGATAAATATACCGTAATAGTACTTATAATAACTATGGGCGAGGCGGAAAGATTGCATATTAAGTTGCGCAGCTTTAAACAAACATGTATATAGTTATCTAGCCTATACCTGTGATTCTGTGTGAGAGCTTGTTTCACACGTGTACTGCATTACTGCCGTATGACACCTAATAAGAAACATGAATTGACGCTTGTATGTTAAGGTACTGTACCAGGTGCACCAGTCTCCTTACGTGTCACTCTATAATCCATCCTGAGCAGTGTGGATGCTAGGCAGAAAAACATTTATATTTATCTGTACCGTGCATTGTGAAACCACTAAAAATCTTAAAGCATGCAGTTACATAGCTTCAAACTACCCTTTAATGATGAAGTTTTAGTTTGTAGCCTACACTGTGTTGTGATTTGTCCACACCACTGAAGTTAATCTCTAGGACGTGACGTGATGGTCTTGCTGTTAGGCTGCCAGACCACTTTACTCAGGTGAGACTTTACAAACTTGAGAGATCAGCTGTAACCCCAGTAGACCTTTTCACAACAAGACGTTCCTCACAAGGCGAATAATATTCTGTGGTGGTAGAAATTATGAAATGGAAATAGGTCCTGGAGATGAAGGGATTACGTTGGCTAATTATACTGGCTGTGTTTCTGTGAAGAAGTTCGTGTATGACAGTATCCTCAGACCACCATACCCGAGTGAGGTTGCCCTTCCTTCCCTGAACTGCTTCCCACGCAAATAATTATGATGGTAGCCCTAGGCCACCTTCAACCGAGGATCTCCAAACTTAACATATTATTCCATGGTTTAGTATTGCAAGGTTGTTTGTATTGCAGAGAGAGAGAGAGAGAGAGAGAGAGAGAGAGAGAGAGGTGGACAAAAAAGAAAAGGGTGGGGTAAAAGTGAGAAAGGAAGGCTGTGATAAGGGCGGGTAAGAGTGGAGAAGGGGGGAGGAAGGAGGGGATAAGGGAAGGTGTGTTTTAAGGGCGTGACCCTACCATAAAAGGTATCATGGTGGGGGAGGGGAGAGAAGAAGGGGAGACGTGTGGGAAGGGGGAGAAGATGAAGGGAGTGGAGATAAGGAAGAGAAGGGGGGATAGGTAAGGGACGGAAGAGGGTAGGGAAGTGAGTGGGGATGAAGAGAAGGGAGATGCGGGAAGGGAGGAGAGAGAGGAGAGAGGAGGAGGGGGGTAGAGAAGAGGAAATGAAAAAGTGGGGAGAGTTTAATAAAGGGAAGAGGAGGGAAGGGAAATGACTAAGTCGGTGAAGTAGAGGTTAAAGGGTGGAAGAGAGAGAGAGGAAGAGGATAGGAGTTGAGGAGCATAGCCAGCAGAGTAGGGAGGGGGGGGAAGGCCGGGGGCGGGAACCTTGAGAGTATAATAGTAGTGTTCTGAGGCAAAAAAACAGTACTTGTAAGCTTGGCTACCCACGTGACTTTGACCCCTCACCCCACACTGAAACCCGCTACTTAACTGTATACAAACTATATTGATTTATTTACGGACCATAGCAAGTAGCCATATGTGTGTAGTGACCTGATGTTATTGTGATGATGATGATGATGATGATTATTAGTATTATTTATAACTGGTGTGTAACATTATTTGATTATTTTGTCTGATCCTTTTTAGTAGGCTAGAGCATTTAGTGTTCTGCATGCTGGTATCGTTACGACTATTGTTATTCAGTATTTAGATATTATTCCAGTCATGCACCTTACCGGGTTGAGCTGACCTTAGCGTATCAGTGCCTCAACATGACCCTCACCTATGACCCTTAACCCAGATCTTGCTGCGTATATTGTCAAACTCGTGGAAGGACGAACGATGTATGCTTCACGTTTCTCACCACCTTCGGTATATTTATATACCGGTATATGTATGTATGGGTATGTCCGGTATGTACTTATATCTATCTATCTATCTATCTATCTATCTATCTATCTATATATATATAATATATATATATATATATATATATATGTATATATATATATATATATAATATATATATTATATATATATATATATATATATATATATATATATATATATATGATATATATATTTATATATAATTATATGTATTATATATATATATATATATATATATATATATATATATATATATATATATATATATATATATATATATATATATATATGTATATATATATATATATATATATACAGTAGGCTATTATATATATATATATATATATATATATATATATATATATATATATATATATATACACACACACTGATATACAGGTATACCGGTAATGCTTCACAATATGTTTCACGGTGAATCCGTTGATGTCTGTTATTGTTGCCATCCAGGGGACATTTTTTAGACATCAGGTCTCTCATATTGAAGGGGTTAGTGTGAAGGCCGTATTAAACCCCTCCAGTTCGTTAAGTTCCTGGGAAGGTCAATACAGTTGCCAGGAAGTAGCAAGAGTTAATATAGTAAAAGATATCTTCGTAATAAAGAGCAAGTGCTTCACGATGACGTCAGTTACTTCGTGGTACCACTGGCTAACCTAGCAGAGACCTATCGTACTGGAGTGTAGGGGTTAGATGCAGCCGTCATTATCCCCTTCACAGCCAGATATTATTCTTGAGGTGAATAACATCGTCTGGAGGGAAAAAAAAAAAAAAAAACTTAGAATGTCCTTGGGATGAAGTGAACAAATTTGCTCACATGTTACCATTTTTACTTTTTTTTAGCATTCAACCATTGCTGCTGCCTTAAAGAACGAAGGAATAGTTGGAGTAGTATTTTATATCCCAACCGAAACGAAAACGATGATACTAACCTCCCCAATAACTGTACCTGTACGTACAGAGTAAGTTAAAGGTGTGTTGTAGCTAATAGGTTTGATCGACACGTAATTTCGCAGCACATTAATTATCTTTAATGTGTACGGTACAAAGAGCAGTATTAGCAAAAAAACATTTTTTTAAATTATTATAATTATTAGTTGTGGTTGTTGTAATTTCTACTGGCAGTAGTGCCGGAGAGAGGAGAGTTGTACCGATGCCTTACTAATAATTGCAGTAGCCATGAGCGGTAGTAATGATAAAGAGGTAATAAAGATGGCGAGGAGTCATAACAGCAGCAGCCATATAATTGTAAAAAACATCAACAACAACAGCAATGAAGAAAACAGGTATTGGTGACGGTTGTGTTGCGTAGAGGTACACTGCGCCACAATGAGGAGGATGAAATGGAGTTTTATCTGTAATCAAGAAGCTGAAATTACTTTATATTTTCGCAAAGTGAAATTTCATTACCGAGAGTGACGTAACATAAACTGACAAACCCAGCCTTCACCTCTGACCCGAATTGACAATGGCCACCTGAAATTGAGCCAGGTCACCCATTTTTAGAAAGTACTCGTTCTGTGTTGTCGTTTTTAGCGTTTATTTCTGTTGTTAGCTTTCCAGTAATTTATGGTATAAAAAAACGTGCCCTGTAACGTTGATTTGCCGGTTTCCCAAAATTACAGTTCCGTTTGTATGGAAGTTGTGATAATTTGTAACACATCACTGGCTTTACATAGTTTTAGGTGTGTACCGTACAAGAAACAGTTCAGCCTCTTTCCTTAGATGATGTTTTGTGTTTTGTTCCAGTTATCAACAACCTGACCTTCACCCCAGACCCAGATTTGACAACAGTTGCCTGAAAGTTTTGCCTGTTCGTCTTAAATATTTTTGTGTATCGTAGTGTTCGTTTATTGCTGACATTGCGGTAAGATAATAAAATGGTTCAGAAGTAAGCGTAAGCTGAACACAACGCCACCACATCCAAGTTGTTAAGAGTTTTTGCCACTGTTACCTAACCTCGGGTCCCTACACCTGGAAGGCTGTAATAACCTTTGTATTTTATCCCAGTAAGGAGTATTAGGTCAAGACTATAGGTACAGTATCGGTTTATTATGTCTCCGGTGATGTAAAACTGGTAGCTACGGTACTGTAGTTCTAGAAGTAATAATTATGGTAATATATATACCTTGTGGCCTATTTTATTGATAGCTAATAGTGACCTCATCACAACAGGACTTTTTTTTTTTTCCCCTTATAACAATTTAACTCAACCTAGGGAAAACAGTTTTGTAGCAATGGAAGGGTTTCATAAGGCCTGTTAAACCTATCCATTTCGAAAAGTTTCTTCAGAGTAAATTTGTCTGATGGTAGAAAGAATAGATAGCGGTACCGATGCTGAATGAGGGAATAGTAACGATAGCGATACGCAACAGTTGTGTGGCTAGACTATAAATAGCTACTGATGATGTAACCAGTAATCCCTTCTGCCAGAGCACCTTATTACCTGTCCCCGCCCCGGAGGGGCTTGGGGACGGGTAATGGTTTGACTCGGTTTGCCTGTCTGTCTGTCTGTTCACAACTTTACTTGAAAACTACCTTCTGATCACCTGATAATTTGGGGCCAGATTGGGCCAAGGCCCAGGCTGTAGGCCGAAAAAGCGTAAAAGAAAAAGAAAAAAAAGACGAAAATTTTGCCCTACCTCCCTTCATATTCGTCACATCGACATGAAACCAAAACCTAAAGGTGCATCTTTCAAATCTGCATCCTGTAACATGCCTCATTACATCAGGGGGGTCACCCCCTGGTTAGCGGTAGGGGGTCAGTGTCAGGTGGGTCGTGCCAGAATTTTCAGTTGGACATAGAATCATCAATTTTCACCCGATTAATTCCAAATTTGATATGTGACATCTTTGACCAGATATCCTGTTGTGTTTATACGTCAGCACTGAAATGACTTCTGGGGACAGGTTTGCTGTGCCTTGACACTGCTTCTTGTTTAATTTTCATTCCTGCATCCAAATGATCAATTTATTCAGGTAAGGAGAGAGTTCGAAATGGACGGCATCAGCCTACAGGTTTCTCCTGTGACTCATTCTTAGCTAAGTAACATCTCTTGCCGGTATATGCAATAGGGTGTTAGGGTTGTGGATACCAGGAGAGGGTTAGCGGTGACAGTAGTAACACTCACAGGCAGCCATGACTCACTCTCAGCTTAATAAATCACGTGGGATCAACTCCAACAGGTCTACGGTACTGGAGAAGACGCAGCCAGGGAAAGTTTAACGCGTTCAGTACAAGGATTTCCTCAAAGCAGAATAAGATAGTCTGGTTGAAAGATAATAAGTGAATCAATAAATAGAATAGAATAAAGATGACAATTGTAGTAAATTTAAGTCTTTTCATTCTTATTTTTTCTCCTGTTTTTATTTATAGTGTATGTGTTGGTGGAGGTCTTGTGAAATTTTCCTCCCACTGTTTCTGAGAATTGACGTCGCTAGGGTGGAGTCTCTGTCTCTGTCTGTCTGTCTCTGTCTCTCTCTCTCTCTCTCTCTCTCTCTCATATACGTAACAACTTTTATTTTTTACGTATCTTTTCCTGTCCTCTTTTCTAGTGTAGCATGTGCTGTTGTTTATTTTCCTATTATATACAGTTTTGTACGTTTTTTTTTTTTTTTCATGTGTTTTTCACCCATACGGTACGTTCATTTTCCGGGACACACACACACACACACACACACACACACACACACACACACACACACACACACACACACACACACACACACACACACACACACACACACACACACACACACACACACACACACACACACACACACACACACACACACACACACACACACACACACACACACACACACACACACACACACACACACACACACACACACACACACACACACACACACACACACACACACACACACACACACACACACACACACACACACACACACACACACACACACACACACACACACACACACACACACACACACACACACACACACACACACACACACACACACACACACACACACACACACACACACACACACACACACACACACACACACACACACACACACACACACACACACACACACACACACACACACACACACACACACACACACACACACACACACACACACACACACACACACACACACACACACACACACACACACAGAGGGAAGGTGGAGGAGAGGGAGGCGGTTCCTGTAAGGCCACTCACCTCCTTCTATATAAGGAAGATGAAGAGCACCGGAGGAGGAGGGGGGAAGGAAGGTAGGAAGGGGTGGAGGAACGGAAGGGAGACAGGAAGGAGGAGGAGGGGTGAAGAAAGGAAGGAAGGAAGAGGAGGAGGTGAAGGAAGGAAGGAGGAAATGGACGAGGAAGACAAGGTGGTGAGTTAAATGAATTAGTAGTGGTGGACGAAAGCGAAAACGGAAAAGGGAGGAGGAGTTAAAGGAAAAAAGGAAGGAGAGGCGGATACAGTATGGGAGAAGAAAGGAGAAAGAAGATGAAGTAAGGAATGGACAAGGGGGCTAAGGGAAGAGGATGAGGAGGGGAGAGGGAGGGTTGAGGGAGGAGGAGTGAAAGGGAGGGATACGGGATGGAAGTAGTGATTGGCTGTGTACAAAAGAAGGGGAAATCAGAGCTTTGAAGGAAGAGGGAGCGACGGCATGTGAGAGGGAGAGGTGCTTGTGGTGGTAAAGGACACAAGAAAGAAGGAAGGGTAGAGGCAGGAGGGAAGGAAGTAGCTAGAAGGAAGAAGAGCAACAGAACAACCACCACAATCACGACTGCCACTACTATAGCAACATTAGTGACAGTAACGTACCACAAGACCCCCACCGCCATCACAACACTTTCGCTGCTTCGTGTGCATCGTCACTACCTACCAGCATAATGTTGTCATAGTAACTCACCATCATCGTCACCACCACTAGCACCACCAAACTTGCACAAACATTACCATCACATCATTTCAGCACCACGACATCTGTAAAAGAAAAATAATCGACACACCACCCTATCCGTTTTACTCTTAATTTCGCCTAAAACTGCCATCTCTCCGTCGTGAGTATTGACCTGCAGCAAGAGATTAAGAGTAAAATATGATGCTATAGTCGAGAAGAAATGCCTTGACGAGGAAGTAGAGCAGCCACATTGTCGTGTTCTGCCACTAAGATACGTCATGTAAGCTACGAATGGGCGCAAATCGGAGCCAAATTATAGTGAAACGAGTATAATACATGTCATCAGCAACAACAGCACATCAGATACTAGCATATTAGATAGGTCTGTATTCTTGTCGGGTGACGAAGTTCCCTAACACGTTCTCCTATTTTATTACATCTTACTGTCCACTTCCACGCTACATATTCTTCCAGTATCACCATATGCTGCATAGGAAACGTACAAAAGGATATTAACTAACCATATAAAAAAGATCGCTAAGGATGAGGTGTTACGGAGCTTCCTTCACCGACCAGAAGACGAGCCCTGTTCCTCCCCGGTGGAATAAATTGTCTTTGTAATGGAGGTTTATTCAGTCAGAGGGATCGTGAGGTTGTCCATGGAAGTAACAACACTGTGATAACTGTCGAATAACCAACACTACAGCCGTAAACGCTTCATCACCCTAACACAAGCACCATCACCACCATGATCTCTTAAGCATCACACCAACATCCATCCCAACACCTCCACCAGCTGTAGTCAACACCTGCACCATCACAACAGCAGCCTTCATGCAACATTCAGCAAGCCCATTCCTACCCAGCGTGTCTCCTTCTATATAAGTACCTGCAGGGATGGGGAGGCCAGGGCAGGTGGCTGGGTGGATGGACGTGCAAGTGGTTGTGATAGTGGGTGGTGGGGTGGATGGGGTGAGTGGAAATGGAGGAATGTGATTGGGTGGTGTGAGTGATGTGTGGGTTTTGGGAATTGGGTGGGGAATATGGTGGTCAGTTGGGTGGTGTGTTGGAATGGGTGGTTGTGAGTTTGGGTACGGAAATGTGGTAGGATGTGTGAGAGTGGTTGACGACGAGGTGTGGATAAAATATGCTGGGGTAGTCTGTGTGATGGTGGGTGGAGGTATGGCTGGAGATATGTCATGTTGGGTGGTGTGAGGGTGGAAATCGGTGGAGGAAGGTAGTTGGGCAGTGTAAGGGAGAGGGTGGTGTATAGTGTGAGAGTGGAGGAGGAGGTGGATGGATGAGTGTGGTGTGAGAGTGTGTGGTGTAATGATGAAGGCGATTGGAGGAGTTTGTGTGGTATGAGGATAGAGGAATTTATTGGGGAAGAAGTTAGTTGCTTGTGGTGGTGGTGGGTGGTGACAGTGTGGTTGAGTGAGTGGATTACTTGTGCAGAAAGTGATAGGGTGAGAGTTGTCTGTTTGGGTGGACGGTTCCTGAACATTAAATTAAGCAGTATAGCCACACATGCAAGCGTTATTTAGTTTTTGTATCATCAAAGTAAATATTACGTCTGTGGGTATAATTCTTGCATTTGAACAATTCACGGTAATTTGGTAAGTGGATGACCAGTGAGGTGAATCAGTGAATGTCGATGTCTGAAAATACTGAGTGGATGAACATGGCACGAGCTAGTGAGAGTGAATGTTTGGGTGGGTGGATGGGGTGGATGTGTCAGCAGGTGGGTGGGTGGGTGGATGTGTGAGCAAGTGGGTGGGAAGGTGGGTGAGTTAAAGGTGAGTGGATGAAGGTGGGTGGCTAGGTAGGCATAGCTTATGAGGATGCATGAATCAGTGAGTAGGTGAATGGATGGATTTTGGTGAGTGGATGGAAGTGGCGCGAGCTAGTGATGGTGGATGTGTAAGTGGGTGGATGAGGGTGGGTGGGTTGGTGGGCGTTGCTAGTATCACTCCACCTCGCATGGGTGGCCAAGTGTGGGTGGAGTGGGTGGGTGAATGTCTCCTGAGATTGTCTGTATCTCAGTCCACTCGTTCTCACAGATTTCACTCTCACTTTCTTTAAGCTCTCTTGTGTCGTATCCGTTTATGTGCCTTAATTTGTTTCTCAGCCTGCCACTCTCTGTACGATTCTGTCTTAAAGGAAGATTATGGCGACAGAAACTGACTGCCTTAATTACCCACGTGCAGTTGATAGGCGTCTGTATCAAGCCTTGTCTTTTTAGCATCTGTACACCTGAATGTTGACTTTTTTTCGGTTATGGTAAGGATGCATGTTTAGGATAGTGTAAATGATGTGTTAGGGAGTGGTTCAGTGTTGGTGCTTGAGTGATGTAAGGTTGTGGTGTGTCGCCATGGTTGCTTTAATTTGATATAGGCTATGGATGGGATTAGAAGTATTTACGATGGTGACGAAGCAAGAGTAAGTGCGGAATGAGTGAGTGCTTCAGTATCAACGCTGGAGTGAGATAATGAAGGGTGTGTTATGTCCCGGTGACACTTCAGTTTGAAATACGGACGGAGTAAGAAAAGTTGTGAAATGGGAAATGAAGCTAATGATAAGAGTGGGAGATAGAGTACCCGTAACCTACCCGTATTTCAAACCTGGTCAGACTTATGGGGGAGGTAGTGGTCAGGTGGTGATATGTCAAGGAGTGTGGGCCATGTGGCGTTTAAGTGGACTGCCGGACTGTCAGGTCTAAAAGGGTCGGTTACGCATAGACAGTGAAAAATGTCGCTGTGGATGAGATAACTTGGTACGTGCTGACGCTTTTATTTAAATCCGGAAATAATATAGAAACGAATATCTAATGGATTCTACATCTAATCCACCCAGTTCGATAAAGTACCTAGAGCTGAGTGAAATCATCTGAAGGTAACAGAAAAAAAGTAAAATGATGTCAGTTGAGGAGGCTAATGTAGATAAATTGGAAGTGATGGGTGTTGAGAAAGAGGGTGACTCACAGTGTTATATGGTGGTGAACAGAGAGAGGCTTGAGTTGATGGAGGAGTGTAAGTGCCTCGTTGCAGCGATAGGGAAGCGAGGTAACCTGAATGTGGAAGGAAGTGCAGAGTGGTTCAAGGAAGTAAAGTGGCCGGTGCTATGAAGGCCTTGTTAATGGACAGAGGACCGAGTGTTCACCTTAACTGCTTCAGTCCGATGATGCCTTTTTTATTAACTTTCCTTCCTGCCAGCAGTGTATTTTATCAACCTAGGAGCAGCCCCCTAGTAGTGAAGGGGTTAATGGAAGCTACTAATAATCCTGGTTGAAAAGTCTCTGCTCAAGTTAATATAGCTGTAGTACAAAGTTGATGTAAATCAGATAAAAACTGTTTAAGGTAACCTTGACTTTAGTCCAGGTATTCCCTACAGCAGTGCACCAGTTAATCCTTAGTTGATAGTCAACCCTTCCACCAGATTTGCTGTAAATCAAATACAAACTGTCAATTTCTTCACGCAGACGAAAGGGTCAGAATTTGACGTTGCCCAGTGACCTTGACCATCGACTGACTTCTCAAATTCGAACTTTTCTTGCATTATCCCCAATCCCTCCACCAAGTGTGGAAATCGAATAAACTTTGAAACTGAAATTGCTAGGTCACACTTTGACCTAGCTGTGTCCATGACCTTTGACTTATTGTTCTGAAAAACAATTGGTTAACATTTGCTGTCCGCGTACCCCTCCACATTCCTTAAAATCGGATAAAAACTAGCTGTTTGAGTTATTTTGTTCACCCTCACGCAGATGGATAGGAGACGTACGGATGTGAGACTGATACGACGTGAGCAGCATATATTATAATGGAATCAAGAACACCAGAATGGGAACTTAAGGACACACACACACACACACACACACACACACACACACACACACACACACACACACACACACACACACACACACACACACACACACACACACACACACACACACACACACACACACACACACACACACACACACACACACACACACACACACACACACACACACACACACACACACACACATATATATATATATATAAATATATATATAAAACCTAGAGTACTTTTGCCTACCACACCTCACATCACCCTCATACTCACTCACACTGGCCTAGGCTACGTGTATACCGTCTTCACCACCCTATCTATATCCATTCTCTCTACATGACCCACCGATATATCTAAGCGCAGGTTTCATCAGCACTTCCTTATTTCTCAAGCCTCACCAACCTACATTTCTTATCCTGTTAGGCTGAGTAGGTTATATAGGATAAGAAATGTAGGTTGGTAAGTCCTGAGAAATAAGGAAGCATGCTGATGAACCCTGCGCTTAGGTAATTCATGTCATGTAGAGAGAATGGATATATACAGGGTGGTGAAGAGGGTATGCACGTAGCCTAGGCCAGTGTGAGTGAGTATGAGGGTGATGGGAGGTGTGAGAGGCAAAATACTCCAGGTTAGATAACTCTCTTCCCTTCTGTTAACTGTTTCACCCCGAGGACGTCTTGTTTGAACCCCCCCCCCCTCTCTCTCTCTCTCACTTTGCCTCCACTTCCATCTCCCCCTCCCACCTCCTTTTTTTCCCTCCATTTCCCCACTTCTCTTTTTTTTTCCCTACCTTCCTCCACCTGTCTTTTTTCCCTGTTTTTCCCCACATTTTCCCCTCTTCTTTCCCACATCCCCCCCCCCTCTCTCTCTCTCTCTTTCCAGTTTTCCGCATCTCCTCACACTTTTTTCCTCTCTCCTCTTCCCACCTCTGTTTTCCCTCCCCTCCTCCCACCTCTTTTTTCCCCTTCTCTCCTCCCACTCCCCCCCCCCTTTTTTTTTCCCCTCCCCCTTCCTCCACTCCCCAGTTGATATGACGAGAAACAGGTAGAAAGTTGGTGGCTTGTGCGTGGGTGGATGACAGCTGGTGGAGAGAAAGTGGATTGAAGTGTGCGACGTGGGGAAACCAGCTATGGGGTGTGGAATGATGGAATGAAGTATAGGAAATGGGGAAATGTAGTTTCGAAAGTGGAATGATGGATTGAAGTAGGTACAGGAAATGCGGAAATGTAGTATGGAAGGTGGAATGATGGAATGAAGTACAGGATATGGGGAAGTGTATGGACAGTGGAATGATGGAATGAAGTATAGGAAATGGGGAAATGTACGGACAGTGGAATGATGGAATTAAGTATAGAAAATGGGGAAATGTTATATGGAAAGTGGAATGATGGAATGAAGTAGCTACAGGAAATGGGGAAATGTTGTATGGAAAGTGGAATGATGAAATAAAATATAGGGAATGGGGAAATTTAGTATGGAAAGTGGAATGATGGAATGAAAGATAGGATGTGGGGAAATGTAGTATGGAAAGTAGAATGGTGGAATGAAGTATAGGAAATGAGGAAATGTACGGAGAGTAGAATGATGGAATGAAGTATATGAAATGGGGAAACGTTATATGGAAAGCGGAATGATGGAATGAAGTATAGGAAATGGGGAAATGTAGTAAGGATAGTGGAATGACACACCATGGAGAAAACTTGGTAAGGAAATGGGAGTATTGATAGAAAACGGAATGCTGGGATGGGTTTTGGTGAAGACTGGAGAAAAAGGCAATACAGAAAGGGAAAAAAGAAGTGGTTTAGGAGAAAAATGGTATATTTGGAAGGTGATATAAGAACTATTATATAAATGGTATTTCGGCAATCGCAAAATAATGTATATATGGGTACTGTAGAACGTATGTGGGATGGCTGAAAAGTAATGTAAGAGACCTAGTTAGTTTAGAATAAGCAAAAAAAAAATAAATAAATAAAAGTAAAAAAAAATGGTATATGGGAAGTAATACAGAGGAGGAAAATAGTATTAAGAGAATATATAATTATTTGAAAGTAAGAGGCTGCATGTAGGAATAATTCACAAGGTTGCCAATTTAGCAAGTTTGACTCCTGGTTTGTGTATATTCCCGTCTGCCCAGCGCCAAACCCTGATAGCCACGGGTATGAGGCCGTGAAGTGTTGTGACGCCCTGTCTGTGCCATTCGCGCAATGGAACATTTTATTGGAGCTTAATCCAGGTAAATTAATTAAGTTGTGGGAATTTCTAGCAGTGCAAAGATAGGCTAAGAGAGGTGATTTCCAACCTTCTAACTCCATGAATCCTAGAATGCCCATCAGGTAACTACTGTAAAATCATCCTTTGGTAGTCTGGAGCCTATAATACTCGTCATACTTCCATGCAGGGCAAAAGGATTAAAAGCTATACGGAGACCAGAGAGAGGTTGGCAAATGTTGTAGCGATTGTAATGGTTTTCTGTGCTTAGCGATGTTTTAGAGTCTCTTGATTAGGCAACTGATTGTTGTTGCTATTATTATTATTATTATTATTATTATTATTAGATTTGGAGAAAGCATATGATAGGGTGGATAGACTAGGATTGTGGAAAGTGTTAAGAATATATGGAATAGATGGGAAGTTGTTGAATGCTGTGAAGAGTATGTACGATGGTGCGAAGGCTGCAGTGCGTGTGGATGGTGAACTAAGTGAATTTTTCTCTTTGAAAGTTGGGTTGAAACAGGGATGTGTCATGTCTCCATGGTTGTTCAATCTGTACATGGATGGGGTAATAAAAGAGGTACAAGGTAGGGTAGTGGATGTTGGAGTGGCCCTGGTGAGACAGGATAGTGTTTGGAAACTCCCTGTACTGTTGTTTGCAGATGATACCGTGTTGTTGAGTGAAGACGAAGGGGAGCTGCAAGGCTTGGTGGATGAGTTTGAGAGAGTGTGTAAGAAACGGAATCTAAAGGTGAATGTAGGGAAGAGTAAAGTGATGGTCTTTGAGAGAGGTGAAGTCAGTGAATGTACAGCGAGGTTGGATGGTGAGGAATTGGAAAATGTGAGTACGTTTAAGTACTTGGGTAGTGTGATGAGTAAGGATGGAGGTTTGGAGGGTGAAGTGCTTGAAAGGGTACAGCAGGGAAGAAAGGTTGCTGGTTCTTTGAAAGCAGTGATAAGAAACAGGGAAGTGAGCATGGAAGTGAAAAAGTTACTACATGACAGTATTGTGATACCAACTCTAACGTACGGAAGTGAAGCTTGGACGTTGTTGGAAGGACACAAGTCAAGAGTGAGAGCCGTGGAAATGAGTTATTTAAGAGGAGCCTGTGGAGTCACATGGAGAGACAGGCTGACGAATGAGGATATAATGGAGCGTTGTGGTGTTGATGTGGATGTGATAGGAAGCGTTATGAGGAACACACTGAGGTGGTTTGGCCATGTGGAGAGGATGGAGGGTCAAAGACAGACGAAGAGAGTGTATGTGAGTGAGGTGGAGGGGGAAAGAGGGAGGGGGAGGCCGAGGATGAGATGGAGAGATGGGGTGGAGAGGTATATGAGAGAGGGGGGTGTGAGTTGGGAGCAGGGGAGTGAAATGGCGGGGGACAGGGCGACTTGGAGGCGATTTGTTTGTGTCCACCCCAAACGGGATTGAGGCGTCTGGCAATAGATAGATAGATAGATTAGTAGTAGTAGTAGTAGTAGTAGTAGTAATAGTTGTAGTTGTACGGTAGTAGTAATAGTAGTAGAGAGAGAGGGGGGGGGGAGGGAAGGGAAACTACAATAGCTAGCTGGAAAGTAACAGCCTATATAAGAGCAGGCAGTTTAGAAAGTGGAATACATGTGTGGAGAAAACGAAATATAGAGTACCGGTGTGTGGTTTTTGGAGAAATGCCTGGGAAAGTTGTTGTTTCTTTAACTTCGGTCTATCTGGCCGAGTAGACCCGTCGACTACAGGCAAGCAACTGCTTCTGTGAAGCCGTCCTACAGGTACAGTACAGTACAGTACAGTACATATGCCGTGTATAGTATCGGCGCCCCCTTGAGATAGATGGCGTCTCGCCAGGGTCGGACTAAGGTCCTTCCCTCGGCTAGTTGCTGGGAAATATTAGGAGTTTTGGCTCCTGGATGGACGCCGCAGCTGCTCCATCCATGGTGCAAAACTCCATCGCGTGTAGGTTCCTTCTCAGTGCTGGCTGGATAGTACCATGAAAGAGCTGGTAGTAGAGAGGTGCGAGAGAAAGTTGGACAAAAGCAGACTGCAAAGAGAGAAAAAAATATATATAGAAAGAAAAAGAAAAGATTACAGAAGAGGAGAGGCGATGAGAGAGAGAAAACGAAAAATTGGGAGTATGGGCGTAGCTAGAAAGTCGGATGACAAATATAGAAAGTGTCAGAGATTGTTGTGTGGTGTGGCGAGGACTCACAGCTTTGGTATTTCCTTCCACCTTGCATGATGATAGCTGATGTGCTCCGTCTGGCCCCCCTATTGTTGGTATGGTATTGTTAGTCATGTGGAGGGGTTGGTGGGCTGTGGGTGGGGTTGTTTGGGTGTTTTTGTTCGTTTTTTTATGGTTTATCAGCGTCTTGCTTTGATTTAGGTGGTGTGGTTGCTTGGGTGGTAATGTTTTTGTTTGTGAATGCGGTTGGTTGTTTTTGTTTGTTACTGCGGCTGTTTGGTTATTGGTTTGTTTTTGTTTATTTAGCTGTATGACGTTGTGTGTGTGTGTGTGTGTGTGTGTGTGTGTGTGTGTGTGTGTGTGTGTGTGTGTGTGTGTAATTGTTTGGCATTTCCCCCACATTTCATGATGATGATGATGATGATATCTGATTCCTTGTTGTTAGGGTAGTCATTATATATATATATATATATATATATATATATATATATATATATATATATATATATATATATATATAAATTTTTTTTTGTGGGTGTCGTTGCTTTTATCCATTGTTTTGTTTGTTACTAGGTGTTTGGTTGTGGTTGTTTGGGTGTTTGTGGTGGTGGTTGTACTGTTGTCTGTTTTCACTGCTTTGCTGCTATTGTGTGGGTCTGTTTCGTTGTAGGTGTTTATTTTCCTGTTTTGTGTTTTATGTTTCAGTTTTATGGTGCATGAGTTTAATCGTAGAGGGTGTTTGGATGTTGTATTTGTATGTTTTATTTATGATGCTTGGGTGTGGCTGTGTGTCCGTGTTGGTGTGGTTGTGGTGATGGTTGTTTGGGTGTGTTTGTCTGTTAGTTGTTGAGTGTGGTTGTGTTTTTATTTGTCATTTCCTACACCTTGCGTGATAGTGGTGACGACGATAATGGTGGTTCGTCGTTGTGCGTATTTTGCATGTATATATGTACTGTCTGTGTACTTTAATGCTGTCTGTTTATTTAGTAGTAGTATTTTTACGGTATTTCTTTGCCTGATATTCTCTCTGTGTTTCGTTGACTTTCTTAAGAACTGTGTTGTGGATTCGAGATAGTAAAGCTAGAAAGTGGGCGAAAAATGGGCAAGCGCGCGCGCGCACACGCACACACACACACACACACACACACACACACACACACACACACACACACACACACACACACACACACACCTGATTTTATTTGGGCTGAGTCGGTCATAGGTCATGGCTGTTGACATTTTTTTGACCAGTTATTTTTTGTTTTGTTTTATACGTCGACATGTTTATTACTGTATCTTGGCTAATTCATTTATTGCTGTTCATGTATTTATTCATTTACCTGGTTATGGAAGTGGCAGAGGGCGGATAATTTGTACAGGTTTTGATTGGAATAGACGGGGTTAAGGCCTTCGGGGTGATGGCTCCCTTTTCGCCCTACTCATGCCATCACCTAACCAATTTGGGGAGACCTTTCACGGAAGAGGAATTTAATGGAGATGGTTTATGACCCTTCACTGCCAGAGGGTTTCCCCCAATTGTTATTTATAATGAAAGATATTATACCAGCTACTTAGGTCATGTTTACTAAGGTTTGTTTCTGTCTGCTTTGGACACCACACACTTGGCCCTGTGAAATTAAGGCCATTAGATATATTCGTCTTCAGAAAAACTATAAATGAATAAATAAAAGTAGATGTTAAAAAAATATATCATAGTAGTGGAAATATTAAAGAGGACTGTGGATGGTAGGGTCGCGGTTTCGGTCCCAGCTGTTGCAGGGATTACATATTTATAACATTTTCATGTCTTTGGGGGCGCGACCCTCCAACACACTCCATGTACATCCCCTTAACCCCTCTTCCCCCCGGCTGGAGGTTATGTGATTACTAGATAATATAACAGCTTCGGAGGGCACAGTAGCAAAGCAGTTATTGATAGTTGTATGTAACCCCAGTTCGAAAAATCTGTCTTTAGGTGAATGAAAGCGTCTGGAGATAGCTAGCTTAGTACTCAAGTGGTGGCATGTGTGAGTGCATGACGGCATCGGTTAACGAACGCGAGAGGGAGAGGACTGCTGAGCTTCAACAAATGGATATACTAATGTAACGTGACACACACACACACACACACACACACACACACACACACACACACACACACACACACACACACACACACACACACACACACACACACACACACACACACACACACACGAAACGATGCCTATATAGGAGTCAGCGAAGTGTTGTAAGGTGAAGAGAGAGAGAGAGAGAGAGAGAGAGAGAGAGAGAGTTTACGTGAACCAAACATTATCCTGTTCCGTAAGAGCTCACTTCCGCTCCATTGTTCCGGCGCCAGGTGTGTGTGTGTGTGTGTGTGTGTGTGTGTGTGTGTGTGTCTCTCTCTCTCTCTCTCTCTCTCTCTCACACACACACACACACACACACACACACACACACACACACACACACACACACACACACACACACACACACACACACACACACACACACACACACACACCAAATCAACATCCTTCCATTTCAGGTAACTCAACACTGTCATTGTCTGGTAATAGATGTTTGTGGTGTTGGTGTGAGGGAGGCCATTGTGTGTGCTGGGGGCCTTGGCTGGTGACAGAGGGTGTGGAGGAAGGTGGATGGGCGTGGGAGGGTGTTGTGTGGGTGTGAGAGGGTGTAGTAGATGCGGAAGATGGTGTTCTGTGGATGGGAGGCGATGTTGTGTGAATGTGGAAGGTTGTGTGGATGATTGGAAGAGGATGTATGTTGGTGAGGATGTATTGGTGTGAAAGGGTGGGAGAATGTGTGCGACAGTGTAGTGTGGGTGGGATTGGGTGTAGAAGGGAGTTGTGAGGGTGGGAGTAGGTGGTGTGTGGATGGAGAGGGTGGAAGAGTTATAGGAAGATATTTTACTGGTGGGTTAGGGCGTGGGCTTCGGGTGTGTTGTGTGGGTTTGTGAGAGTCATCTGTAGTTGTGGAAAAATAGGCTATGTAGGAAATAGGGTAGTGGGTGTAGGGTTAAGTGATTGGAAGTGGGTGTTGTGTGGGAAGATGAAATTGTGGGTGGGTGGAAGTGTGTGTGTCGTGGATGTGCTTAGTGGAAAAGGGAGGGTGGTGTGTGTGTGTGTGTGTGTGTGTGTGTGTGTGTGTGTGTGTGTGTGTGTGTGTGTGTGTGTGTGTGTGTGTGTGTGTGTGTGTGTGCGTGTGTGTGTGTGTGTGTGAAGATAATAGTAGTGGGTGTCGATGGGCGTGGGAAGGTGTGACAGGGTGAGAGGGATGGCGATAACACCACCCGAGAGGCTTACCGGGTGTAGCCTAAAGGACGCTGGGTGTAGGGACACTGGAGAAGGGTGTAGACAGTGGTAGTGGGTGTAGGAAGGTGGTAGGAGGGTGTAAACTCGCTGAAGGAAGGTGGTGGGTGTGTGGAGAAAGCTCTCAGGCATATAAATGGGTGTAGCGAGAAGGTAGCAGGGTGTAAATGTGTTTTGGGAGAAGGTAGGTGGGTGTAGATGATGGTAGAGAGGTGTAAATGAGTGATGGGAGAAGATAGTTGGAAGTATAAGGTGTAGGTGGGAACAGGAAGGTGGGAGGATAGTGCAGAAAGGTGTAAGTTGGAGTGAGAGGACGTACAGTAGGTGGGAATAGGAAGACTGGAGAAGGGTGTAGGTGGGTGTAACTGAGTGTAGATGGGAAGGGTTGTATTAGGATGGAGAAAGGTGAAATATATGCACAGTTGGAGAATGGGTATACAAGGGAGGAAAAACCTTGAATAGGGATGAGAAAATGTAGCAAACTGTTCAGCCCAGGTGAGCGGGAAGATGCAGGTGGTTAGGAGAGATGCAAGGGAAGGTAAGCTAGAAATGTAAAAGATAGTGAGGGTGTAATGAAGTGTAGAGCGGCAGTGGAAGGGTGTAGATAGGTGTTCTGGTGGCAGTGTAGGCGTAGAAGTTGTTAGTGGGTGTTGATGCGTGGCCGAGTGAGTGGGTGTACGGTACCATACACAATGGGAGGGCCTTGGAGGGGGTGTATATGGGTGTAGCTGTGCGGATTTGGATGTCTTTGAGGTTGGTTGGTGAGGAAGTGGGTGTAGGAGTGTATATCTGAGGGTGTTGTTGGTTGGGTGTTAGTTGGGTGGAGGTGTGTGTGTCTCGGGTGTTGGTTGGATGTAGTTGTCTTTGAGGGTGTTGGTTGGGTGTAGGAAGGTATAAATGGCTGTAGGTGTAAGTGGTGTGTTTGCAGGTGTAGGCAGGTCAGATACAAGAATACGTCTCTGTAGGTAGGTGAGAAACTGGGTGTAGGGAGAGGTGGAGTGGGTGGAGGTGATTTAAAAGTATGTGGATGAACAAGGAAGTGGATGAAAGAAGGTGGGTACGAAAGTGGATGAACAGAGTGGAAGTGCGGGTGTAGATAGGGTGGTATGGTTTGGGTATAGGTATGTGTGGCCTGAGTGTAGATGGATAGTGTAAGAAGCGGGTGTAGGGGCCGTGTGAATGGTTAAAATGAATGAATAAACGAGGAAGTGGATAGAAGATGGTGTGGGTGGGTATGGAAGTGGATGTAGGTGGTAAGGAGTGCATGCAGATGTGTGTGGATGATCTGTGCGTGGGTGGATTGCATGTAGGTGGATGTGGAGGATATGTAGGTGGGTGGATGGAATAGAAATTGAATGCAGGATGATGGGTATGAATGGATGGATGGCCAGGACGTGGATGTAGGGTGGTGTGGATGATTTGAGAGTGGGTGGATGGACTTGGGAAGTATTAGGGTTGTGTGGATGATCTAAACGTGGCTGAATAAACCAGGAAGTGGAGAGAGAGAGAGAGAGAGAGAGAGAGAGAGAGAGAGAGAGAGAGAGAGAGAGAGAATATAGTGAGTGGAGCATGTAAACTAAAAAGTAGATTAAAAAAAAAAATGGATTTAGTGTATTATGGGTGGTGTGTGTGTGTGTGGGTGGGCGGGGGTGAGGGTGCAGTGTGGAGTGGGTGTAGGATGACAGCTACACCCTAACACCCTCCTGGTAGATGAGGGTGGGGTGGGGGGGTATCAGACTACCATACGGGTTGATTGAAAGAGGGTATTGACACTCACATGCTGGTAGTTGTGGTTGTGGTGGGAGTGTTGGTAGTTGTGGTAGTGGTGGTTGTGAGATTGTGGTAGTAGTGGTTGTGGGTGTTGATAATTGTCTGGTAAGGTGGGAATGTTGGTAGGCGTGGTAGTGGTGCTTGTGGGAATGTTGGTAGGTGTGGCAGTGGTGGTTGTAGGAGTATTGGGAGTTGTGGTTGTGAATGACTGAGGTTGTAGTTATGATGGTTGTCAGGCCTAGTTGTGAGAATGTTGGTAGATGTGGGGATAGTTGTGGTAGTGGTGTCAGGTGTGGTTTTGGTTGTAATTGTGGTGTTGGTCGTTGTGGCGGTGGTAGTCGTGGTAGTCATAGATTGGAAGTTGTGATAATTGCGGTAACCATGAAAATAGTTGTAGTTGTATTTGTTACGGTAAAGGAGAGAGATGGTGGTAGTAGGTGTGGTAGTGGTTGCAGTGGTAGTAGGTGTGGTAGTGGTTGCAGTTGTAGCTATTATTATAGTGGCTAATAATTGTGGTAGTTGTGGTTGGAGGCTGATTGTGGTAGATGGGGGAATTGTGGTAGTAGTTTCTGATGTTGGTTGTGGTGGTAGGCTAGTTGTGGAAGTGGGAGTCGTGGGAATGGTGCTAGTTGTGGTAGTTTTAAGAGGATCATGACGGAAACTACTTAAAAATCCGTGTAATTGTGGTAGTGCGAATGTTGGTAGCTGTGGTTGTGTTGGGGATGGTGGTAGTTGTGGTAGTTGTGGGGATAGAGGTAGTGTTGTTGTAGTGATGAGGATTGTGGTAGTAATAGGGATGGTGGTAGTGTTGTGGTAGTGACTGGAATAGTTGTAGTTGTGGTAGTGATAGATGTGGTTGTAATCGTGGTAGTGATGGGAATGGTTGTAATAGTGGTAGTGATGGAAATGGTTGTAGTAGTGAGTGATGGGATTGGCTGGACTTGTGGTAATGATGGGAATGGTAGTTGTGGTAGTGATGGGAATGGCTGGAATTGTGGTAGTGATGGGAATGGTAGTTGTGGTAGTGATGGGAATGGCTGGAATTGTGGTAGTGATGGGAATGGTAGTTATGGGAATGGCTGGAATTGTGGTAGTGATGGGAATGCTTGTAGTTGTGATAATTGTGGTGAGTGGTCATAAAATGTAACTGGTAATTTTGGCGTAACCCTCTACCACAACTACCACAATTAACCACCGTCGCAGGCACTCCTATCACTCACTGCAACCACAACTACCACCATTGCTAGCACTGTTACCATTACTATTACCACTATTAGTCTACCACCACCGTTACTACCATACCTACTAGCACCATCACCCACAGCTACCAGTCACCACTACCACCACTCACTGCCACTCACTACCACAACTACCACTCACTACCACAACTACTACCACTCACCACCAGAACTACTACCACTCACCACCAGAACTACTACCACTCACCACCACCACAGCACCTACCACCATTGTCACTACCACAACTAGGTCTACCACAGTTAAAACAATGCAGCATCATGACTCCTATTTAACCACACTTTATTCCACCACACCTCCAATCAGACTACTTACTACCACAGCCACAACCGCCACCACAGCTACCGTACAACAGTTACTTTCTCCCTCACCTGCCTCAACTACTGTAACCACAACTACCACACATCGCAGACACAGCTACCACAACCCTCACAGAATCCGCCACCAAAACTGCCATCACTACCACAGCTACAGGCAGCCTACCATTATTACCGTTACCCCAGTTACGACGATTACTGCAACCAGAATTACCACAGTTACCGAAGCCATAACTACAGCGATTGTCAACCACAGCTACCACAATTATCCATCGCAGTTAGCCATCACAATAACTCGGTCCACCACAATAGCCACAGTTACCTCATTCACAAATACCACAACTACAGCTACCCGAACCACCACATTTGCCACATTAACCACAACCACCGCTTACCACAGTTGCATCAACCACAGTCACCACAACCACAACGACCCGAACCACTAGTTAGGCAGTTCCCACAATTAGCTTAAACCACAGTTACCACAACCACAGCCACCCGAACCACCACAGTTACCGCACTTACTTCAACCGCAATTACCGTCACCAAAACCACGGTAACCACAGCTACCACAATTACCACAACCACAGTCACCCGAACCACCACAACTTCCACAATCACTACAACCGCAATTACCGATACAAAAGCTACGGCAACCACAGCTACCGCCATTACCACAGCTGCCACAATTACCACAACTACCGTCACCTACTCCCCCTTATCGTGTGGCTAATCAGTGTATGCTAATGCTATGCTAATGAAGTGTGGTGTAAATGCAGCTCCCAGCCTAATTATGGTGTGGTTAGAGGGAGTGTAGGTGTCCTGTGTAGTGGTGTGGGTGTTAAGTGGGTGTAGGTAGATTACTGTAGTTGTGGGTGTACGTAGGTGTGATTTAGAGCTGGATGGGTTTAGTGTGGGTGTAATTATGGTGGAGTGGGTGTACATAGACTCGGGTGGGTGTAGTGTACCTGTAAATATAATGTGTGGGTGTAGGCAAGGTGTAAGTAGTAGTGTTGGCCATGTACCGTTGAGTAGAACTTGTGCAGGTGTAGGGTGGTTGTAAGTAGACCATGTATGGGTGTAAGTAGAAAAGGCATGGGTGTAAGTAGAGGAGGTATGGGTGTAAGTAGAGCAGGTGTGGATGTAAGTAGAGCAGGTGTGGGTGTAAGTAGAACAGGCATGGGAGTAAAGAGAATAGATTTGGGTGTAATATGAGTGTGGATAGATTTGGAAGTGTACGCTATTGTTTGTTTTTTTCTTTTAAATGGAGAAGAAAAAGAATGAAGGCAAGGTGTCCGCAAAACTAATCCCATCCCCCCCCCAAAAAAAAAAAAAAAAAAAAAAAAAAACGAATTCAAGACCCGATTATTTTGAGATGCCTGTGGGTGTCAGAAGTATGGGTGTAGAATTAATGTGAGCTGACTTGGCTGGGTGTAGTGTAGGTGTAGGGAGAGAGGGTCTGGATGTAAAATGACGGGTGTACTGGGAGGCAGGCAGAGGAGGAGGAATGTGGTGTTAGTGTTAAGAGAATGGGATGGGGGTGTAGTGTAGGTGTAGATGGAGTTTAGGATGGTATTAGTAGGGAAGGTGAAGTAGTGTAGGTGATAGGAGAATGGGATGGGTGTAGTGTGGGTGTAGATGTGTGTGTGTGTGTGTGTGTGTGTGTGTGTGTGTGTGTGTGTGTGTGTGTGTGTGTGTGTGTGTGTGTGTGTGTGTGTGTGAGATTAATAATGAATGTTTATGTGTGTGTAGTCAGGCAGAGTGGAGCAACAGTATAGGCTACATGATAAGGAATAGCTTACTCTCATTTTGAAGCCGAGAGAGAGAGAGAGAGAGAGAGAGAGAGAGAGAGAGAGAGAGAAGCTACAGTGGTTTGGGAGGAAGGAGGGATTGGAAGAGAGGGAAGAACGGAATAAAGTGTGGAAAGACAGAAGGAAGTGTGAAATACAAGACAAAAGGAGGAAATGCAGGGAAGAGTTAAGTAAGGAAGGAACTGGCGTTGTAGGAGGAGGCTAATGAAAGAGGAAGTAAGGAAGTGAAGGTGAAAGAGGAAGGAAGGGAAGAAGGAAGTAAGGGATGGAAAAAAACGTAATAAGAAAGGAAAGACTGAAAATTGGGGGAGAGAGAAGGGGGGGGGGTCAGGAAATTACGAAGGAAGGAAAAAGTGTGGGGAAAGAACTGGTGAAGAAAAGAAAGAGAAGGAAAATATAAGTTCTTACGAAAGCGTTGCATATAGATAGATAGATAGATGTTGGAGCCTTTATATATATATATATATATATATATATATATATATATATATATATATATATATATATATATATATATATATATATATATATATATATATATATATATACAGGATGTCTCTAAGCTGTTCACCTGATTATGACGCTTAATATAGTCTGGACTGTGAAATATATCATAACAGCGTTTGATGTTATGTGTAAAGCAGCTGGAGTATTTTTGCTGTATTTTCTTTTCTTTTTCGGACAGGAGATTAGATGTGCGTAGGTTCCTTAGTGAAAAGCTTCCCTCTCTTTTTGTCAGCTGAGATGGCCTCATTCCATGGCCGCCACGTTAACCGGAGATCACACCTATGGACTTTATTTTATGGGGCTAACTAAAAGACAGAGTATATGCAAAGAAGGTTAATAACATCGCAGAGGTAAGACACCGGGCTGAGGAGGTACTGGCTGCCATCACGCAACACATGCTTCATAAACTTGCAGTGAAATTGATTACCGCCTTGATAGTCTACGTGCTGCCAAAGGACCTCATGTAGAAATTTACTGAACTGTAGCTGTTTTCTTTGGTTTTATTAATTACAGAAAACCGTTTCAAGTTGGCGGCAGTTTTTTTTTTTTTTTTCAAAACCAGTCATAATTAATTATGGACACCCTGTATATATATATATATATATATATATATATATATATCCATTATTCATATATATATATATATATATATATATATATATATATATATATATATATATATATATATATATATCCATTATTCAATCCTACCTTGCCCCATGAGGAGCTTAGGAGCCCGGGGCTAAGCAGTTGGTAACTGTCTATATATATATATATATATATACCGGTATTATATATACGGTATATATATTCGTCTATAAAGGCTCCAACTTGCTTGCATGCGTCGACTTTGGTCACCTAATGGCAGCTGTCCACGCTGCTGGGTCTCTGGCATACTTCCTATTCAGCTTCTTATCCCTCGTCCTACGTCTTTTTCGGTCAGCGTCTCACAGCCCAACCCCCGACGTTCACACTTCTCACCTTCTGCACCCAATTTTCTTCTTCCATCCTCTCAAAATGTCCAAACCATCTCAGTCTGCCTCTCCTCATTACAGCATCAGTACACTCCAGTCCCATTCTTTCAACTCTTCAATCTTAATCTAGCCCCCTCCCGTCAGGTCCCACATTCAAGGACGCACTACACATCCATCTAATATTGTCATATCTGTATATTTGAGTCTACGAATATCCTCTTCCTTTTCTGCCCAGGTCTCACTGCCATACAGTATTACACTCTTAACACATGCAGCATACAAAGATCCCATAGCACGGAGGGAGAGCCATCTGTGTCAAAGGAGGCAACAGCTTCCTGAACTTCCTCCAACCACTCCATTCCCTAGCCACAGAGCTAGCTCCAGCCCCACCTCCAGCACTTATCATGCCCCCCAATTAACAAAACACTTCCACATACTCAAGAGACTCACCAGCAAGATCACCCCTTTCACGTATGACAGTCTCAACTTGCATTCCCCGACACGCCGCACACACGAAATCAGCATGATCTCGCAGCCTACCTCTAATACTACATCTCATATACACCCACTTATCACAAACAACGCAGAGCATGGAGTTACTTCCCACTCCCCTGTGGCAAACCGCACTTGGCCACTCTCACTATGATTTGACAGTACCGCCATCAACCCTAGGTAGCAACACTTGTTTTATCCATATTTACTCTCAAATATTTGTACCCCATTCCATCCCTCCATTTCCCAAATCTTTCATCCGCCTCCCTTTCATTCTCTACCGTAAACACCAAGTCATCAGCAGGGCCTGTACAACATCTCTCATGGAATTCTGAAGTCACGTGAGAGTTTCAAACACCGTGACAAACAGTAAGGGACTGAGACTGACCCCACGCCAACATTCAAGAAAAACTCATCACTTAAATCTTCTTTCACTATCACCTGGGTGCGAGCACCCACATACAGCGCCATAATCACTCTAACACAATCCCAGGCTTTCTCATTGTTCACTTCGCCACCTTCCTAGGGACTGTGATACCTTCTCCAATATATATATATATATATATATATATATAGAGAGAGAGAGAGAGAGAGAGAGAGAGAGAGAGAGAGAGAATGTACTTGTATACGAGTATGTATTACTGTATATATATATTATATATATTTTATATATATTGTATAAATTTTACACACACACACACACACACACACACACAATTCTTTACCTCGAGAGAGAGAGAGGATGTAGCATACATTTCTTAACTTCTCGCGTGAACGTAAAATACCGGTAACTCAGCTGATGCTAAGAAATGTTTGTTTTACTTACCGGTATGTACAGTTATTTCCATACCAAAATAACCCATACAGTTCTATGACTTGCTAGCCTTGCTATCTCCCAAATGAATTCAGCTTAGGAGAGGCGCCTGGAGGTGTTTGACATATTCATTAAGGCCTTCTGTCGATCCTGGTTAAGTTGAATAAAATAGTCGCACGGTATCAAGTATAAAATGGATAGTAGGCCATCTTAATGAGTACTTGCTGGACCTGACCGCTAAATTGTCATGTATTGGGTCATATGAAAGCAAGGTGTACGCACGTCAGGTAAATATCACACAACTACCTGACCCCATACCCTTGACTGCCAGAAGAGTGAACGAGTCTTTGGTTCTTCGTAGCGTTACACCGTCCGTGATAATGCGAGTCAGGATATGTCTGGAAGTTAGAAGTAACCATTTTGAACACCTGTTGCTGTTGGCAGATGATCACACACCACCCAAATTATAACCCTTCTATGCCTTAGTGTACCGGTAAGTGTTTTGCGGTAAATAGCCATATTGTTATTTAATTCCCACGATTGCAGCTCATATATCATCCCATATAATTTTTTTGCTGTTGAGGATTCACCCAAGTTCATAGTGTATAGCCTAACATTTCGGACTGAAAATGACCCAGGCGAGCAACCCCAGAAGTTTTGACATTCCACTGTTTCCTGTTTACTGACCATACATCACCCCGTCTCTTTGCTGAGAATAGGCTTCGGGATGGTAATTTGATGATGATGATGAACATGAGTGTTGTTGTTAATGATGAAAATGATGATGATGGTATTGATAATGATTATACTAACCCTCTCCTTCTGCCTCCGTAGGGTCACCACGGTTCCGTCGTCGTGTGGAGAACCAATGGTCAACACTAGTGTCCCGCTGGCGAAACATCGGCTCCCCGTCCCGCCACTCCGTCACGCCCACACCAGACCACGAAGGGCTGGTGGGCGGGGGTGCGGGCGGGAGGGTGCACATGCTGAGGCAAAGGGACGCCCACACCCACAGCTCGTCATCGAGTGGCAGCAGCAATGGCGGCAGCAACAGCGGTGGTGGCAGTGGACCCTTGCACGCCCTTAGGTCACGATTGGGTCGCGGAAGGTCACGTCATAATCGAGCTATGTCCCTGTGTGACCCCGAGGATGAGCTGGCACTCCCGAACCGACAGTGGGTTGACTCCAGGGCCGTGCTGGAGTGGGCCAGGAGATGTGGTGAGAGGGATGATGAGAGGGATTCCGGTCTGACAGCAAGTGACAATGACGATGCGTTTCCTGCTGCATCGCCGGCTTCCTCGTCATCGTCGTCCAGCGGGGGGTCCTACCACGACGAGGCCTTCAGCGAGACGTGCAGTGATGGGTATGAACGCCAGGGAGGAGCTACCACACCGCCACCACAGCCTAACCAGCCACAGGACGATCACAGACAAGGCCAGCAACCCAGGATCGTAGCTGACCATGTGATTAAGATGCACACACGCGACCCTCACCCCACGCCCTCTCCCACACCACCTGTAGTCGTGGGGCGGAGGTACCAGAAGGCCGGGCTGCAGCAGCAGGTACAGCAGGTGGGCAAGCAGGCACAGCAGACGCAGCAGGGAAGCAAGCAGAGGCCAGCAGTACCAAGCAGACCAGGAGGGGGCCGAGCGAGAACATCCACCTGTGTTGATTCTTGTATATGGGAAGAATCACCACCTGGTTTGGATCACCGACCACATCCACACACCCACACTCCTCCACACTCACACAGCACACCAACACACCCCCACAGCACGTCTCCATACTCACACAACACGCCCACACACCCGCACAGCACGCCTCCTCATCCACATAGCACACCCACCCATCAACACAGCACACCCACCCATCCACACAGCACACCCACACATCCACACAGCACACCCACACATTCCCCAGTCCGGCCATCGAACCTTCCCCATTCCACACACACCCACACCCCCTCCACCCACACTCCCCCCACCCACCACACCTCCACCTTGGACCGCCACAAGCCCAAAACCAGCCCGCCCACGCCCACAACCATGACCCTGGGGCGTGGTGGACTGAGAACCCTGACCTCCGCCACCACCGAGGAGAGAAGAAAATTACAAGGCCTTCGGTCAGGACCCTCCCCCACCACCACAACTACTACCACCCCCTCCCCCAACACCACAACCCCCTCCAGCACTCCCCACCAAGCCCCCCTCACCCCCGTCACAGCAGAACACAACAAATCAGCTACCCAGGACGACGAGGACAAGGTAAGAACATGGTTGAACAGTGGTTATGTTTGTTGTATTGTGATCTCCCTTTTGTGATGTTATTCGTGGTGGTTTCTTCCTTTGTTATCCGTGTTACCTAAATTGTCTGCTGTATCTTAGGCCGTTTGATTTTCTTGTATTTTGTTATTTCTTTTGTTATTTTTAGGAACGTTTGGTTTTGTAATTATTTGTTATTCGATTAGGCATATCCTGGGACTTGTGATTTTGCTTATTACATACGGTACGCTTTTTTTTTTTTTCTTTTTTTTTTTCTTTATTTTTTTTTTTTTTTTTTTTTTTTTTTAGGGGGAAGGGAGATTAGATTTTTGTTCGTTTATGGAATTTGTCTTGATTAGTGGCCATCTCGTCCACAGGCAGGCAGCAAGTGTGCCTGTGTAAGGTACGCACTGGGAATACATACATACATACACCAATTACCAATTCATTCATTCATTCATTCATTGAAAGAGAGAGAGAGAGAGAGAGAGAGAGAGAGATTAAATTCCCAGTAACAAACGACGAGAGAGAGAGAGAGAGTAAATTCCCAGTAACAAACGACGAGAGAGAATGAGAGAGAGAGAGAGAGAGAGAGAGAGAAAATCTTAATTCATAGAAAATCAAGGGACGGGACGGACATCATCCATCTACACTGCTGTGGATAATATTCGCCTAATTTGTTACCTTCACTAGTTTTATTCTTATTTCTAAATGCATTGTTCTAGCGCCATTTTCTTTTCATAAATACTTAACCAACAATTTTCACACTAATTATATAGGAAAATACTGGAAACAATTTGGGACGAAAAGAATGGGTTTCAGTTGAGTTTGCCCTGGAATAAGCCTTCATCTTGAAAAACAACCCAACCTGAACTAATCTAGAGGGAGAGGAGCCGGTGAAATTTGGGGGGAACACGAAAAACGAAAAGAAAGTAGTAATGGAGGCAGTACAGGACGAAATTAAGGGGCAAAGCCAGGCAGAGGGGGAAAAAGAAAAGAAAGACATTAACCCCTCTTTCGACTGGCACACATTCCTTCTTAGCAAGCACTCCACTTATTCGTCTGCTTCTCGCCTTCCTCTCCTCTCGTTATCTCCCTGTTGACATCCTCTGGCGAGTTGTTTGTGGGCAGTTTCGGGGTATTTCCGTTGCTTCATGAACCTGTTTTCTTTTATTTTCTCAGATTTGCTCTTTCTCACAGTATCGCCTGCTGTTGCTAAAGTATTCTCGGTTTATGTAACACGTGGACTCGCCTTCGTTATCACCGTGTTTCTCTCTTCGCTTCCACATTACTTGATGATGTAGGCTACATCAGGACACACACACACACACACACACACACACACACACACACACACACACACACACACACACACACACACACACACACACACACACACACACACACACACACACACACACACACACACACACACACACACACACACACACACACACACACACACACACACACACACACACACACACACACACACACACACACACACACACACACACACACACACACACACACACACACACACACACACACACACACACACACACACACACACACACACACACACACACACACACACACACACACACACACACACACACACACACACACACACACACACACACACACACACACACACACACACACACACACACACACACACACACACACACACACACACACACACACACACACACACACACACACACACACACACACACACACACACACACACACACACACACACACACACACACACACACACACACACACACACACACACACACACACACACACACACACACACTGAAAGTGTTAGGAGAAATATTGTGAGATGGTTTTGCCATGTGGAGAGGATGGAGAGTGAGAGACTGACGTATATGAGTGAGGTGGAGGGAGAGAGGGGAGGGGTAGACCGTGGATTAGATGGAGGGATGGGACTGTGGATGGGATGGAGAGGGAAATGAGATGGGAGTGTGAGTTGGAGAGAAGGCAGCCTGATGGCGGAGGTCAGAGTGACGTGGCGATTTGTTTGTGGCCACTCCATCCAGAATTGAAGCATCTGGCAATAGATAAACATTTCTCCATGACTCCTTCCTTGTGTACACCCTGCCTGTCCACCAGTCTGTATCTATCACTGGTGTGCATCTGTGTATCCATGTATATCTTTGCCTACCTACTTACTTACCTGCGTTGCTACATACCGACCTACCTACTAATCTCCTTTATAATTGTTTATATCAGTATTTACCGTCCCAGCCTTATCTGTTTACCTGTCAGTCATCTTTTCGTTATCTGCCTGATATTTACCCTTATTAGTGGTGCGTCATATTCTCTCCCTTTATCTGCCTCTCTCTCTCTCTCTCTCTCTCTGAATCTAAATCGCTGCCTGTCCATGTAGGTGTACAGTATATTCTAGGGTATGTTTCAGCCTATCTACCTGTTTATCAGCCTTCCTTCCTATCTGCTTACCTGCGAACTGATTTACCTACTTTCGTCAGTCCATTATGTCATATCCCTTCAATATTCCGGAAAGACCTGAGAAGGAAGCTCTGAATAACAAATATGGTCAAGTTTAGTCTGTAGGAAACACTGGTCACACGTTTTTACATCCTTTACCTGGGGCCATTATTCAGCTTCGAGCAAACCTTTATGATTTACTACTGCTGCTGCCGCCTCCGCCATCGCCATTATTATTATTATTATTATTATTATTGTTATTATTGTTATTATTATTGTTGTTGTTGTTGTTGTTATTATTATCATTTATTGTTGTTGTTTTCACAAGAAGTGTACGGTATCGCCTTTGAATCCGATAATGTACATATTTAGTGCTGCCATCTTCAGGCGATTTTATTGGATGGAAGCGATATTTTTCACAGTGGATAGGGTAGGTAGAGCCGTCAGTTTGCCTTTCACTACAGGACACGTCTCTTAAAATGAATCAAGTCATCCGCTTGTGGACTGATCATAATGAAAAGTATGTAATGGATTTTTTTTTTTTCCAACTAAGTTTTCACGAGTCAAGTAAAAATCGTTCACAGGTACCAAGAAGAAAATGTTTAAGACGTCCCGGAGCCGATAGGGCAACCACTTCACTCCGATGATGTCCGTAGTTCGTTTCAGTATTGCTATCACCCGACTTGTATTGAGCTTAGGGTAGACTTTGGACTTGAAGGGGTTCGATGTACCGTATAGGCTTTAACTTCCACAGTACTAGAGGGTTTTCCTTAGCTGACTGAAGTCGTTTGTACAGGCAGGAAAAATATGCTGGAGAGACGTGATGATCGCGCTAGTACTGTGGTCCCACGTGAGAAGTAACATGTCAGTATGAAATATGGTCAAAACTAATATATATCTCCTAGAAATAATTGTCAGTCATTTAGCCTCTTCACTACGAGGATTTTTTTTTTTTTTTTTTTTTTTTTTTTTTTTCGTGTTCTTGCTAGTACCGGACACTTTTATTCATCGTAGGATCGACTTCAAACTGGAGTGGTTAGATGCAGCCTTCATTAACCTGATCTTTAATACGAGATGTGTGTCCTCCGCAGGATAAACCGTCTGGTGACAGTCGAAGTGATGTGAAAAGTGTTAGGTTGAGGGGTAAATAACACGAATAGTCAGATGCAGTTAACCTACAGGGAAGCGTCACACATTTCCGTAGACACTTGGTAGGAAACATTGGTCAGTCCCTTCGATACAAGCAGTTTTTTTTTTTTTTTTTTTTTTTAACTTAATTTTATCTTCAGAGAATTGTATTCATGTTAGGCAGTCTATAACCATAATTAAGTCATCAATGAGTGGAGAGCCTTTTCAGAGTTTGAAAAGTGATATCGTTAAAGTTTTTTTTAACCGTTTCAATCAGAGACCATTGCTGTTGAATTTTGTTGGTGCCTGTCGGAATCATACCGGTTAGGAGAACATTCTAGTAGTGAGGAGATTCATGAAGGCAGCCAGTATCTCTAACCCTGCTAGTGCGTGAAGTCTAAAGGAGAATAAAATCATAAGGAAGCAGGAAAAATAGAATGACAAAAAACGTCCTCGGGTTGACGGGACCTAAGAACATGGATTTCCTTCAGCTGAATAATATGGTGTATGGGTACCGGCAGTCAGAATGGGATAGGCTGTTTACCATGCCCTTTTTACTTGTCTGAAATTGCTTCCTCTCCACATCGAATGCAGAGCTGTAATAATTGATTAACAGAATATGATGCTAGTCCTGAGTAGATGCTATGGAAACAATGCAGAGTTGTATTGTCTTTTTCTGCCAGCGAGATGTATGAAAGAAGCTGGAACATTATGAAAGTCTGGGCCAGGTTTGAGTAAAAACAGTACAATAAAACGAAATCACGCTCAGAATTAGCAAACACATTTAGGATCAGTTCCCTGTTGTAGAAATTGTGCCCTCTTTTCCTTGTCCTTCCTGTGTATTGTTTTGCAGGAAGGGAAAGAGAAGGAATGCACAGTTTTCCCTGATTTATTCTTGTTACTGGAAAAAAAAATATGTAATAATAATAATTCCACCACGACGTCTATATCTTCCTGTCTCCAGACGATTTTACTCAGCTCAGGAGACTTTTGGAACTAGAGGGGTTAGGTATGTGTCTTTCCTTAACCCCTTCACTAGTATGGCACTCTTTTGAGCTGAAAAAAAGTTGCCTGACTTCAGCTAGAACGAAATGACAGTATGGTACTTGGACGGATGGGGTTAACATTCAATCTGGACTGGTAGTGAAATGGGGTTGACATTCACTTTGGACTGGTAGTGAAGTGGGATTAACATTCACTCTGGACTTGCAGTGAAGTGCTCAGTTGGTGTATGAGCGTAGGTATACCGTAAGTAAAAGTGTAAACAAACTTAACCACTACTTAATCTCTGTACGTCCCCGTTGGCTGTACTCATAAACTTAAGTAGTGCGTAAGATATCCCTTATTTTTATACCATACTTACATCTTCACTCATCCAGCTAAGCGAAATATCACAGCCATACAGTGGGGGAATATTTATGTGAAGTAATAGTCAGACAAATTTATATGTGACTATAATTAGCCTAAAAGCCGTGGAAGTGTGTAGATCAAGAAAACTGGTCAACATCCTTTGTGACTACGTGCCTTCCTCACCAACGTTTAGGGTTACGGTTCGTTTGGGTGACATTAAACTCACATTGAGGGGAAAAACACCCACCTACGAATATTAACTTATCTGGGCCGTTTCCCTGTGTGTGTGTGTGTGTGTGTGTGTGTGTGTGTGTGTGTGTGTGTGTGTGTGTGTGGCGGTGGGGGGAGGCTGGGGAAGGATGTTAGATGTGTGTGTGTGTCTGTGTCTGTGTGTGTTGTGTGTGTGTCTGTGTTTTAGGGTTAATGGTCGTTTGGGTGACATTAAACTCATATAGCATAATTGTTGAAGGGAAAAACACCGTCCTACAAATATTAACTTATCTGGGCCGTTTCCTCGTGTGTGTGTGTGTGTGTGTGTGTGTGTGTGTGTGTGTGTGTGTGTGTGTGTGTGTGTGTGTGTGTGTGTGTGTGTGTAGGAGAGAGAAACTGATAATAACTCGTGGACTCTTTCCCGGTGTGTGTGTGTGTGTGTGTGTGTGTGTGTGTGTGTGTGTGTGTCTGTGTGTGTGTCTGTGTTAGGGTTAATGTTCGTTTGGGTGACATTAAACTCACATAACATAATTGTTGAAGGAAAAAACATCGACCTACAAATATTAACTTATCTGGGCCGTTTCCCTGTGTGTGTGTGTGTGTGTGTGTGTGTGTGTGTGTGTGTGAGAGAGAGAGAGAGAGAGAGAGAGAGAGTAATAACTCGTGGGCTCTTTCCCTGTTGGTGTGTGTGTGTGTGAATGCGTATGCGTGCGGAGCCTCATCACTGCGTCACATCCTTTGCCTCTGTGTATATAAGACCTGCCTGGCTTCCTGTCCCATCATACCGTCATGTTCATCCCGGTGGTACAAGAGGCTTTGGAGGTTGTGTTGGAGGAGGTGGAGGAGGGCTGTGGAGGAGAGGTGGAGGTGGAGGAAACTTGCAGACAGCGTAGAAGAAGCCCCTCCCTCTCACCTCGTCTCTCCCCCTCCAGCTGGGGACGTTGGAGGGGGAAGTCTCTGTCTCCCTCCCTTTCCTCCCCAGGTCCTGTCTCCTTATCCCCCGTCTCTCCCTCCTCTCTCTCCTCCCATCTCTCTCGCTCTTTCTCCCCTCTCCCCGTCCATCCTGCTTGCCCTTCCTCTTCCCTCACTCCTTCCCCCTTCTCCTCCCCTCCCCGCCTCAGCTGGTGTAAAGAGTGTGAGGTCACGGGGTGTCACCCAAACTTGACCCCTGACCCTCAAACTGCGGCTCAAGCGTTAATTGTGAGTATCCACTTAAGTGTTCGTTTTCTTATCACTCAAGGGTGTGTTCATTATGGAGTGTCAAAATCTTCGACGAGAGGTTGAGCACAGTAGGATCGTGATTTCAACGTGTTTCGACCCTGTTGTGTTCCGTGGTGTTCGCTGTGTTTTAAGGTGTATGGTGCAGGAGGTTAGAAGAGTGAAGAAGTGTGTGATCAGTGCTTAATGTATGGATCGTTGTGGTGTAATGTTTGTGGGATTCAGTGTGGTGTGGTGTTGCGGTGTCACAGTGTGGTGGTGGAATGTTGGATGCGGTAGTAATATGCTGAAATTTACCATTGTAGTTGTGGGTAATGGTGTATTGTGATGGTGTGTTGTGATGTGGCGTAGTTGTGGTATTTTGGTGTTATAACAAGATAAGAAAAATATTGCCGCGGGTTGATTGAGTGACCCATACTATTAGCAGTTTCTTTCAGTTGGTGAGTGTGATGGTGTGTGGTGTGGTGGTTTGAATAAGGAAGGTGTGTATTGGTGCTGGTGTTTTGTGTGGCCTTGAGCTGTGTAGTGATTGTCTGTCCACCTCTGTAATGCAAAAGTGAACCAATACTCAGTCCATCATGTATGCAACTTGTTAACTCTGCAGCTGTCTTCATCACTCATCTTTCTCGCTGCCTTTGACCTCCAGTCTTTTCAAAGCTTTGTGTCCAGGTGTCTGGAAATGAACGAATCCTGAATTTAGCGCTTTAAAGAAAGGGGAAATTTCCCACGAACTCGGCCTTAGTTTCTTTCTTTTTTGCATTGAGAAAAAATTGGTGTATTGTGATGTGTGTTAATGTGTGGTGTTGTGTATTGGTGTGTGTTATTGTAATGGAAGACATGCGGTGTTGTGGTGTTGAAGTGTAGGCATAGCTAAAGTATAATATATAGGCGTAGAGTGTGTGGTATGGTGATGAGAGGGTGTACATGAGAGGTAATAAATTAGTACAGTGGTGTAGTACTAGGGTGGGTGGGTGGTAGTACAGGCCAAGTACATTTAGCCGGGACGTGTACAGATTGCCTCTTATCTTAGGGCGCGCGCGCACACACACACACACACACACACACACACACACACACACACACACACACACACACACACACACACACACACACACACACACACACACACACACACACACACACACACACACACACACACACACACACACACACACACACACACACACACACACAGAGGGGAGGAGGGGTATGGAGGATGGGTAGGGGAGGGAAGGACAATAGACATGAGAGTGAAGGAAGGGATGGGAGAGAGGGAGGAGCATGGCGGAATAGTGAGAGAGAGAGAGAGTAGGGAAGACGAGAAAAGTGTTGAGGAGACGAGAGAGAAAGTAGGAACGATGGGGACGAAGAAATTGGGGAAGAGGGAAGGAAGACATGAGAGGGAGGGAGGATGAGAAGGATGGGGAGGGAGAAGGAACCCATCTTCTCCTCCCCCTTCCATTCACCCCACCCTCTCCCATTTGCTTCCCATCTTTCATATTCTTCTCATTCTCTTTTTTCCCTCTCGCCTCTTTCCTCTCTCCCCTCCTCCCCTACCCCCCCTGTCCTTATTTATCTTCCTTTTTTCTTCTTTTCTTCCTCCTCTTTCCCTCTGTGCTCTTCCTCTCCGTCTCCCTGTTTCCCTCCTCTTGAATCATCCCGCGTGACGTGTTTGTGTGACCTGACAAGGAAGGGTCACGTCAGGTCAGGTCAGGGACGAAGAACTGTTACTGCTGGTCCTGTTTGGCTGTGGGAAAGTTGGTGAGAGAGAGAGAGAGAGAGAGAGAGAGAGAGAGAGAGAGAGAGAGAGAGAATGCCGTGGTACCATAAAATAAATGCTTTTTGTTAGTAGTAATTGTTGTTGTTTGTGTTGTTATTGTTTTATGTCAGTTTTGCAGTCATTTATTATTATTATTTTTTTTTCGTCAAAAACTTACCGACAGCAGGAACTAAGGACTTATATATGCCTATCTCCAAACAGTTTTAAACATCTCGGGAATCAATAGTACAGTAGTAAGGGCATTATTATTATTATTATTATTATTATTATTATTATTATTAGCATTTATTCGCACTGACTATTAATTATAATTACCCGAACAGCAGGAACTAAGGATGTGTATTTGCTTATCTGTTTCCGTAACCGCCGTAACCGTCATAAGCCGCGCACCTCCCCTGCTCTTTACGTCACATCCGGTTACGCCTAAACCATGATAAACATATATAAAACAAACTTTGGATGCTGAACATTGCCTGCTGTGTTTGGAGTTCCTGTATGGAAGGGGAAACGGACAACAACGACCATGTTGGTGGCTGGTGCGTTCCGAATGGACCTCATATTTTGTGTCTTATTCGAAGTGCATTTGAGTTCGCCATCATATATAGATAGTGTGTGTTGGCGCGCAGGTATGATATTAAATAATTTATCTCTGCTGACATAATGTTTTTAGTGTGGCTATCCTAGACAGTTTATTCGTTTTGGGTAGGATCCGTTGCGGTGAGGGGACTAATGAAGCTTGTACAGTATATTATCTAACCCATCCAGTTGCAAATGTTTATCATAGGCTGAGTGAAACAGCGGAGGCAACAGAATGAAATTAGAAAGTGTTATCGTAGTGAAGGGATATCGAGGTTGAGGTCGGGAAATGGGGCAAGTTATATTTTACCGCCAATGAGGTGTTTACGTCTCAGTTAGGCCGGTTACATAACATTCCTGCACGGGTTCTTCCAATTCCACTAATTCGGTGAAGTTTGTGACACGGTGGGACATAGGATGTTAGGTAAAAGTTTATGAATAGTCAACTATCTTAATCCTTTGACCCCGTTGACATTTATGGAGTTTGTCATTTGCATACGATTTTATTCAACTTAGAAGAAACAGTAAAATCGTCTGAATAAAAACGAATTAGGGAGGGGTAGATAAACCGATCCCCTCTTCACTAGTCCCCCGTATAATAAAAGCTGTCTGACAGTAACAAGAAAATAACTGAACCTCTTATAATAACGGGGTTAATAAAGACTATACAACCCTCTCAATTACATTCTCCTGAGCTGTGTGAAAGTCTGAGAACAGCAAATAATACGACCACTTAAAAAAGCTGTTAATGAAGGCTGTATTTCACCCTTCTAGTTTATGCAGTCTCTCCCAGGCTGGCTAAAACTGTGTGGTGGTGGTGGTGTACACTTCCAGTCTTTTATTTAGCCACCGGTAGTCCTCCAAGGCGCCTGCACGTCTTCCGCTCTGTTTGATGAGTAATGGGTCTGGCCATTCATGTGTCCGGTTTCGTGTGTGTGTGTATATGTGTGTGTGTGTGTGTGTGTGTGTGTGTGTGTGTGTGTGTGTGTTTCGTATTCATTATTGTCTCAGCCAGGTACTCGTTCGTCCGGATATTTATTTGGTAATTGATTCATCCATACCTGACTGACAGACTGACTCGCTTTTCTGTTACTCATTCACTCTTACTCACGCATACATCTGTTTAACTTTGTTCCGGTAACACGTAATCGTCGCATCCGCTCGTCCATTCGTCCATCACTCCATTTACCATCCATCCATTCCTTCATCTAACCATCCAGCCATCCATTCGCACCTTTCTTCCTTCATCCACCCATCCATCCATTCGCACCTTTCTTCCTTCATCCACCCATCCATCCATCCATCCGTCCATCCATCCTTCCATCCTCTTACATCCGTTGGAGAAGCGTTTTAAGGCCCATGGCGTGGTCCGGATATCCCGTGCCTGCCACGCCACACCGCTTCCTATGCAAATGGAACCCCGTTTTGGAAACCTCTCACCTTGCTGTATCTCACCGTCTGTAGGCAAGGCTGGCCTGGGAAGGTGAGGAGAGAAGGGCTATATTTTGTTTTAATCACAGTGTCTAATATTACCCTAGATGATTCCTTGTACCGAAGAATTACTGGTGTCATCAGGAAACATTCATCTTACCAAACCATTTCCTAGATAAAATGACAGAAACTGGGGAATGTGAAGCATGAAATTCTTTAGTTGATTTGATAAGAAAGATGTACAGTAGAACACTTGCCTCCGCGACCCAGCCATGAAGTATTTATTAAAATGTACCTCACAGTCCCATGAAGTAATATCACTGAAGCTTACTCTCTACATCCCTTAGTCAACAATAACATACCGCAAATTTTCTTATTATTTTTCCAATAGATTTCTGCCACTGTGTAAAACCACTAATGCTGACAAACTGGTGGAAATTACACTCTTGCTGGCAGTTAGTATGACCGTATTATTTTGTGTTTTGGTTTGTAATGAGGCAATACGGGAATCTTGAAAGCAGTCAGTGCATAGAACAAACGTCGGTGACCGTGAGGCATGTTGTTCTTGCTCTTACTGTTTATAGAATTTTTTTTTTTTCCCCTTGATGTTTGATGAGAGCAGGTGCACTCTCGTCTCTCTCTCCCTCCCCTGTGTTCCCTCCTTCCCTCCCTCCCCGCCACACACTCGAGGCCAAGTGTGAGTGAAGTGTGTGAAGTGTGGCCCTCTAGCCATTGTTCCTTCCACAATACGGATCTTGCCATTGCACCAGCATGTTTATAGTCCTTCATCAGTCTGTCTGTTCGCTTCACCCTCTAGGGAAAAAAAAAAAAAAAAAAAAGCCTCTTGACTACGACGTTGTCTTTACGTTATTCTGCGTAAAGCGTTTCCCACACAGAACGGGTGTCAAGTAGTCTCCAATAACCCTCCATGAAATTATTGTTATTATTATTACTACCACCACCACCACCACGAATACTACTACTACTACTACTACTACGAGCCGAAGTAGTAATTTTATCTTTACCCTTTGATTTCTTTTCATTTGGCACTGTCGTAGTAGTAATATTCATGTGTACGTAATTTAACTGTGGAACGTATAGTGAATTGCCTCTCTCTCTCTCTCTCTCTCTCTCTCTCTCTCTCTCTCTCTCTCTCTCTCATTCCCGGGAACTGCTAAACATTCAGGAGTTTCCATGGTGTAAAAATAACGCCTTGTTACTCAGTAGATGGGATGTGAATCACGGCACGGGACGGTGTGACGCATGCAGTGGCGCCGAGAGAGAGACAGAGAGAGAGAGAGAGAGATTACAGTTGCATGTCTTGTGCTCTGTTCCTGTGTGTGTGTGTGTGTGTGTGTGTGTGTGTGTGTGAAATACAGTACTGACCCTCCCTTTTAGTACATACGTAATACTCTCTCTCTCTCTCTCTGTCTCTCTCTCTGTCTCTCTCTCTGTCTCTCTCTCTCTCTCTCTCTCTCCATAGTTTCCTTTCCTTCACAAGCATTCGTCTTCCTGTATTTCCTCTCCACAACATATTCCTTCCTTCCTTCTTTGTACGTGCCTCTTTCACTTCCTTCCTGTATTTCTCGTCACACCTTCCTTCCTTTCCTTCCCTTCCTTCCTTCCTTCCTTTCCTTCTTCTCTCCCATTCCTTCCCTTCCCTTCCTCCCTTTCCTTCTTCTCTCCCATTCCTTCCCTTCCTTCCTTCCTTCCTCTTTCATATTTCCTTCTACCCATCCTTTCTTTCATCGCAATCGCCTATCATTCCTTCCGTCATTCTCTCTCTCTCTCTCTCTCTCTCTCTCTCTCTCTCTCTCTCTCTCTCTCTCCCTCCCTCCCTCCCTCCCTCCCTCCCTCTCCCTCTCTCTCTCTCTCTCTCTCTCTCTCTCTCTCTCTCTCTCTCTCATAGGCCTAGACGTGAGTAATCTGCTTATGAATATATTAATACCGAATAAGGTGTGTGTGTGTGTGTGTGTGTGTGTGTGTGTGTGTGTGTGTGTGTGTGTGTGTGTGTGTGTGTGTGTGTGTATTAGCTAACCAGTTCTTTCATCATTCTGTTCACCCACCCATCCATCCATCCATCCACTTGTCCATCCTTCCACCTGTCCTCTCGTGTCCATCTATCCATCAATTGTCTGTGCATCCACTTATTTTCTGTTCCATTTTTTCGTCCACCTTCCATCTATCCATTCATTCATCCACTTACTCATCCACTTATCCATCTATCCATCCAGCAAGCAAACTACCATCCCTAAATTACACCTCATCCACTCCTCTAACCATCCATCCATCCATGAGTTTACCATCACTCCACCCACTGCATCTTGTCCATCCATCCATCCGTCCGTCCTTCCATCCATTACTTTCTTCGTTATCTGCGTGTCGATCTGGTGATTAGCGTAGAAACAGATAAAGACATTTGACCAGGACCCTGAGAGAGAGAGAGAGAGAGAGAGAGAGAGGGAGGGAGGGAGGGGAGAAGGTGTGTGTGTGTGTGTGTGTGTGTGGAGGGAGAAAAAAGAGAGAGGGAGAGGAGTTATGGAGACATTAAGTGGGGGAGGGAGGGAGGAAAGGAGAAGAGGGGAGGTGATATATAGGAGAAAGGGACGGAAGAATGGAGAGAAAAAGTAAGGAAAGGAGAGAAGATAGAAGGTAGGTACCGGTATAGGAGAGAGAGAGAGAGAGAGAGAGAGAGAGAGAGAGAGAGGAGGGGTAGATTGTAATGTAGATATGGGGACGGTGACAAAATATTCTCCCTCCTCCTCCTCCTCCTCCTCCTCCTCCTCCCCTTTTTAATTAATTCTTCCTTTCCCTCCTACTCATTCCCTTCGTTATTTCTCTCTGCCCCCTTCTTCCTCTTCCTCTTCCTCTCCCTTGGGTGTGGGCGTGCCGGTCACACCCACTTCTCTCCCCTCTCCTTCTCTCCCCTCTCTCTCTCTCTCTCTCTCTCTCTCTCTCTCTCTCTCTCTCCTCCCCGTCCTCCCCTTACTCCATGTTTCTTTCATTCATTGCGTTTTCTTCCACTGTTCTCCCCTCTCGTTCCCCCAATACATATATTTCCTGTTTACTTCACTACCTTCTTCTATCTCCGTCACTCCTTCCCTCCTTCCTTCTCTTCCATCTCTCCTCCTACCCCTTTCTCCCCTAACCTCTTCTCTCCCTTCTCACTGTTTTCTCTCCCCTCCCTCCCTCCCTCCCTCCCTCCCTTCAGCTTATGTCACTCAGGGCTTCTGTTGTAATTCCTTATAATTCCTCCCTGCTCCCGGATTATCTCCCTCCCTCCCCCTCTCCTTGAATACCATCCCTCCTTATCTCCATACCTCCCTCCTTACCTTCTTACCTAACTTGCTACCTCGCTTCTTAATACCCTCCCTTCCTATCTCCTTATCTTTCTGTCTCACTACCTTTACGCCTCCCTCACTTCCTCATACTCTTCCTCATTTCTTTCCTCCCTCCTTCCTTAACCTCCGTGTCTCTTCTCTCCCTCCCTCCCTCCCTCCTTTCTCACTGATGATCTCCATTCCTCCTTTCTCCCCTTCCCTTTCTCCCTAGTCAAACTTATTTTTTCCCATCACCTGCCTTCACTCCGTGGTGGCAGGTGGGGTGGCCATCATCCACTCACTTGATGTAGTGCTGCCTGCTTCTTTCTTCACGTCCATCATTCTTTTTCTGTGTCTGCCCCCATCTCGTCCTGTCTTCTTCCATGTATCCCGTCACTGTCAGTTACTGTTCTTTTCACTTCACGTGACGCTACACTGATTGGTAAGCCTGATTTCCTGTAATGCAGGAAACCATTTACAGCGTTGTGTGGCAATCGTACAACCAAGTAACGGGGTAATGTGTTATATATATATATATATATATATATATATATGTATATATATATATATATATATATATATATATATATATATATATATATATATATATATATATATATATATATATATATATATATATATATATATATATATATATATATATATATATATATATATATGTACACACACACACACAGTATATGTATGTATTCTGTCTGCCTCTTTCTCTGCCTCTCTTCATCCCTCCGTTGGTAAAAACACAGTAGGCAACCTTGAAGGGAGTCATCTGCTTTTCTTTCTCTTACTGTTGACCCTTCACCTCTCTCTCTCTCTCTCTTTCTCTCTCTCTCTCTCTCTCTCTATCACTCTCTCTCACATTAATTAAATTAGATTGAATTACTGTGAACCACCATTATTCCATGCTGAGAGAGAGAGAGGTCGCGACTGGCGAACCCAACTCGTGCCCTCACCTAATGTCTCTCTTCCTTGAGGCTCCTCCTTCCCTCCTTTCCTCCATCACTCACTTTTTTTATCTCCAGCCCTCCATTCTTCTCTCCAGTCCTCCTTCCATTACTCTTTTGTCTCCATTTCTCCCCTTTTGTCAGTGATTCTCTCCATCTCTGCATTTATTCTCTTCTTTTATCTTTCAATTTATCTTCTCATTCTCTGCCTCATTTTTCGTAGCTTCATCTTTTTTTTATTCCTATTTCCTTTTCTCTTTCCTTATCCCTATCATTCCTTCTGCCTTTCTTCTTTCCTTACTTTTCCTCCTTTCTTCCCTCCCTCCTTACTTTTTTCCTTTTATCATTCCACCTTCCCTCTGGTCGTATGTTGCGTCTTGTTACTTCTCTCACTCCCTCTTTCCTCCTCCTCCTTTCCTTCTTTCCTCCTCCTTCTTTCCCTCCTTCCTCCCTCTCCTTCTCTTCCTTCCTCCCTCTCCTTCTCTTCCTTCCCACCTTCCCTCCCTCCCTACCACCTTTCCTGTGAGCCGTCCCTGTCTTCTTTCTTTCATTGCATCATCAATCATCCTTTCACTAGCTTCCTCACTCACTCACTCACTCACTCACTCTCGCTTACTCATTCGCTGATTCACTTCACTTCGTCAGTGATTGTGATTCATTATTTTTTTAAAAAGTACTTCTGTCATTTACTCATTCTGTATTCATTCATTCATTCTTTGATTCACCCACACTGATTCACTCACTGATACACCCCCCCCTTGACTCTGTGGTTTAGATGTCTTCGTGTTTCCGTTTCTCTCTCTCTCTCTCTCTCTCTCTCTCTCTCTCTCTCTCTCTCTCTCTCTCTCTCTCTCTTCCTGGTTATTCTTATTTCCTTCTTCTCTATCCCTCACCTCACCTCCCCTGTCCACACCCCTCTCCCCTTCCCTTCCTCGCGTCTTCCCTCTCCCTCTCTCTCCTTCGCGTCTCTCCTCCCCTCTCCCCTTCCCTTCCCTCCCTCGCGTCTCCCCTCCCCTCCCCTCCCCTCCCCTCCCCTCAACCTGTTCACTCATCATGACTCATAACCAAGTGTGAGTTTGCTTTGTTTTTTTCTCCCCTCCCTCCCTTCCTCCTTCGTCTCGCTCCCCACCTTCTCTTCCTTCCTCCACGTTCTCTTCATCTTTTTCTCCCTCCTCTTGATCTTCCTCCTCTTCCTCTTCAACACTCGCTCTTCCTGCGTTTTCTCTACGTATTCTCCCTTCCTCCTCCTCTCTCTCTCTCTCTCTCTCTCTCTCTCTCTCTTCCCAACCCTATATCGCCGCCTTGTCTCCCTTTGCACATTCTCTCCCTTTGTGTCTCCTCTCTCGCTCCCTTTCCCTTCACAGTACTCTCCCTTTACGCCTTTTATATCTCATTTTTCCTTACCTCGTCTTTCCCTCCTTCTCCTTCCAGCCCTTCTTCTGTTCATTTTTATCCCTCCCTCCATCCCCTGCCCTCCTCCCTTCTCCCCTCCGTCCACGCTTCCTCTCCTCCTCCCTCCCCTCCCTCCCTCCCTAAATCACATCCCTTCTCTCAGCTTAGCAACAAATTCACCCTCCTCTTCACTTGTTTTTCTTTCATGGTCATTTTTCTCTTTTCATTTTCCTTGTTCTCTCTCTCTCTCTCTCTCTCTCTCTCTCTCTCTCTCTCTCTCTCGACATGATTCATAAATAAAGAGGGAGTCGTTTCCTCTTGCCCTTAGGGAGTAGTTTTTTCTCTCTCCCTTCCTCTCCCTCCCTCCCTGTCTCTTCCTAACTCAGCATCTCTCTCTCTCTCTCTCTCTCTCTCTCTCTCTCTAATAAGTACGGTAACCCTTTCCATCAGTATTAAGCCCCAAACACTGACCTTACCCGTAGTTTATCTGTATATCTACGTAACCTTACCCCAGTCCCCCGTCTCAGTGATGCTCTTCTTCGTTTTCCATCTCCTCTTCTGATTGTACTGCTTTGTTGTCTTCCATTCCCTGTATTGTCCCATTCCCCACCTCCTATTTCCTCATTTTTCTCTCTCCCCTTCCCTTTCCCTTCCTCCTCTTCCCTCTCCTCCACACTTATTTACCTCCCTCTCCCTTTTCCTTCCTTCCTCCCTCTCCCTTTTCCTTCCTTCCTCCCTTCTTTCTCACCTTTCCCACGTACCCTCCCCTCTTTCTCCTTATTTCTTCCCTTCTCTCTCTCCCCCCTGTCTCTACTCTTATTACCTTCCTCTCACCCCTTTTCCCTCCCACACTCCCCTCCTCCTTTTTACTTCCTTCTCTCACTCCCCTTCCCACCTTCTTACTTCCTTCCCCCCCCCCCCTTCCCACACGGGCCAGCTGCCGTGGTTCTGGTCCAGGGCGTGTCTTATTGGCCCAGCTGGCGTTGGCAAAAAAATCAGCTGATCCGGTTTGTTTACATTACTGTTTTTGGCGCGAAAGACGAACCAAGGGCGGGAAAAACAGCAGATACTGGCTATGTTGTTTTTGTTATTGCGCACAAGACCAATGGCGGGAAAAGTTTATTCTGATTGTTGCTTTTTTGGGGGTGAATATGCCTAGGTATTTTGAGAGTGAAAGGCAATCTGTTAACCTGTTCTGCCTGATGGCGTTATTTTCTTGAGGGTAATGTCATGCTGTTGTCTGCAGCTTAGGAGACCCGTCGCAGTGAAGGGGTTAAGTAAGGCAGTATTCAACCCCTCTCTGTCGAAAAATCTCACCTAACAAGATTGAAATCGTGCAAAACTAAGCATTTCATATGAGGAATCGGTGAGTTGAATTAGATTAGAACCAGCTGTGCAGTTATAGGATGGTACTATTTTGGCGGGAAAGATGGATGATGCAAAAACAGGTCATCGTATTTGTTGGCCGTTTTTGGCGCGACAGACGAAGAGGTGAAGAAAAAACAAGTGATTGGATCTCATTGCATTCTGTTTTTGGTGCTGAAGGTGAAGGAAAAAGAAATCCTGATGTTTACACGTTGTCTGTATTGTCTTGGCTAATAAAGGATAGTCATTAATTGTTGTTGGGGCTTGCAGTTCAGTAAACCATCATGAATTTGTGAAGTCTGATGGTACTTACTGCGTGTTGGTATGTCTTGGCTAATAAAGGATAGTCATTAATTGTTGTTAGGTTTCAGTTCAGTAAACCATCATGAATTTGTGAAGTCTGATGGTACTTACTGCGTGTTGGTATGTCTTGGTCTTCAGTGCCATGATATTTTCCCTGTTTCATTGAGTGCCACCTCCAGAAGATTTTGCTAGAGAGAGAGAGATTTTGGTAGTGAAGGAATGTCTCTGTCAGTATGAAGGCCTGTTCTTCTAATACTACCGTAAAGCATTTCATAATACGATCAACTAATAAAGTAGTTTTCGTTGTGTTTTCGTGTATTGTGGGCTTTGCTGATCGCCCATTGTTCCCACGCTATCACACTTGTCTGAAGGTAAGCCAGGGAATATCTAATGGGGATGGGGGGTTGTTTACGCGTCTGGCAGCAAATTTACGTTGCACTTATTTTACTACGTCACACTTTATTCCTGCCATCTCCAGACGTCCCCCCCCCCCACTTTTTTTTTTATACACCCCCACTTTTTTTTTTCCTTATGTGTTTTTGGAGAAATGATGATATACTTTTTCCTTCTTTGGACGTGCTTTATATACTTCAATCATGATATCCGCAGTCGTCATATTATCATATCTATGTTCTCTTCGGCTTTGGAGATAATTCGACTTTAAGGCTTTTCAGTTGCAAATTCTTTACCAAGTCTCCGCAGAACTGAAAATATTTTGTGTAGTTACCAAGAATATTCTGTCCTTGAGTTGGATTGGGTAACTATAAAAAGAAAAAAAAAAATAGCAAGAATGAAACACCAAAAAGGGTGTTAAGATGATCATGCCTGCTCCCACGTTTGATCGAAGGTAATCCAGTGAGTGTCAGCCGAACGTGAGGGGGCGTGTTTACAAATCGTTTTGGCGGGAACATGACGTCGCACACTCTGCTCTGATTGGTCACAATGACGCCTTTATTTTGTCGTTCGTACTGTCTCCAACCGTTTTTTTTTTTTTTTTTAAATTGGATTTAGAGATATTTTTTCGAACTGGAGTAGTTAAATATAGCCTTCAGTAACCGTTTAGCTACTCTTTCGCCACGAAGTCCATCATCAGCAGAAAATACTGTCCTACTTTCGAAGGTAATCAGTGCACATCAGTTGATTGCGAGGGTCTTGTTTACATATGCTTTAGGAGGGAACGTCACACACACACACACACACACACACACACACACACACACACACACACACACACACACATCCCCTATATATTCTTAAAAAATTTCTGATTGGTGGGTGCGTACGACTCATCCCAGAATGCTTTGTAAGGCCGTTCCTGATTGGTGGGTGTGCGTGGCCGTATTGTGCGCAGGGAAATTAACTGGCGAGGGTTGTGCAAGGGAATTAGTGTCGTGGAAATTATTTCTTGCCCGTTATGGCTGGCGAAATGGCCTTACTAATTGAATTCTGATGATGAAATGTGCCTGGTAATGGTTGTATATACGTGTTGATATTATACGACGGAAATAGTTGTAGTGGCATGTATTAATTCCTTTGTTTTGAGGCATGGGAGGAGGAGGGGGGTATGGTTAGAACAATGGAGGTAACGAGATGAATAAAGAGTAGGGTGAGAAGAATGGAAGTAAAGTTAACAAGTGAAAACAGTAAGTCTACGTTTGATACTTTACACGATGGAGCTGTGGGTATTATTATTATTGTTATTATTATTATTATTATTATTATTATTATTATTATCATAGTAGGTGAGCAGCATAATTCCCTAGAAAGCATTACATGATCTAAAAACCCGCTAGTCATGTATGAGATATTGAACCCAAGCAAGGCCGTCCGTCCGACTGGAACTTTCAAACCACTACACCACCAGGCTCCTTAACCTCTCCTAAGATGATAATAGGAACTGATTACGAGCAGGGAATCATCATCATTATCATCATCGTCGTCAGTAGTCGTAAAATCTAGGTTGGCCACATAGGTAGAGGTCAGCGATAATGACAACAGTAAGCAGACTATTACGATGCGGTCAGAGGTGTGAGGCAAGAGCGAAGCGAGGCGTGGCAGAGAGAGAGAGAGAGAGAGAGAGAGAGAGAGAGAGAGGTGGAGGAAAGAGTTGAAGGTAAATAAGATAAAGTGAATTCTAAGTATGATATGCAAGGCAGGAGGAGAAGAGGAAGGAAGGAGGGAAGGGAGAGAAAAGATAAGGACGTGAGAAGAATGGAGGTATGGAGAGGTGGTGGTGGTGGTATGGGCAGAAGAATGGAAGGAAGGAGGGCTTGATAGAAGAGTGGAGAGGAGGGAGGGGTAGAGAGAAAAATGGACGTATAGAGAGAGGAGAGGAGGGCGTGAGAGGAAAATCGAGGCAGAGAGAGAAGGAACAGGAGAGAGAGAGAGAGAGAGAGAGAGAGAGAGAGAGAGAGAGAGAGAGAGCTGGTGTACAAAGATGGCAGCCTTGAACCAGAAAGGTGTAGCGCCGCGGTCAGTCTGCCGTGAAGGTTGTACTTACACTACTGTACTACCCCCCCCCTCTCTCTCTCTCTCTCTCTCTTTCTCTCTCTCAACTTTATTTTTTCTCACTAGTACAGTAGCAAACTGTACCCGTCAACTTCATTCATAATAGCTCTTTGGTTTGGGTCGTAAGAACTTTAAGGTACTACTTGTCCACGTGGCCCCTTTTAAGACTGTCCACTACATAATCTCACCCAAACATCTTATCTTTTATTTCCCTCCAATCTCTCCCTCCACCTGTCTCTTTATCTCCCTCCATCTCTTCCTATCTCTCCATCTACCCACCAATTTCCCTCCCATGGATTTTACATCTTTATCTACCACTCTATCTATTTACCTGTATGTATCGTTATCTTTCGCTATATCTGTCTCAGGGTATTCTCTCTCTCTCTCTCTCTCTCTCTCTCTCTCTCTCAAGCAGCGTTAGGTCTGTTGCTGACTATTTTCCTTGCATTCCATTCTTACACTCCTGTCCTTCCATCGCCTCTCATTTCGCTTCTTCTCAGTTCCTTCTTCCCTCCATCTTCCTTTTTTTCCTTCCTCCATTCCTCCTTTTCATAGCTTTATTACCATTCCGACATTTCCCTTATTCTCTAACTCCCCTCCCTCTCCCTCCCCTCCCCATTTGCGTATCAATCAGTTTCTCTCCGTACCTTCAATTTTTTACCCCTACAATACCAACAACTTTCCCTCCCCCTTCTCCTCCCCCTCCCCCCTCCCCTCACACAGCCTTTCCCTTAGGCTGATAATTGTGAGGGGAAGGAGGGGGAGGGAGGAGCAAAAAAGAGTGGAGTGAAAGGAAGACTTGAAGAGAATAAGTCTGCTAAGGAGAGAGAGAGAGAGAGAGAGAGAGAGAGAGAGAGAGAGAGAGAGAGAGAGATGAATGAACCAGAGGGAGAGAAAGAAGCACCTCCTTTCCCCCCTTTGTCATGTGGAGGGGGAGGAGGGTGGGGGGTTACGGAAATTAACCCCCCCCCCCACCATTTGGCTCGTGAGGGGTCGGAGGTCAGGCCTGGGGGTAGCTGAGAGAGAGAGAGAGAGAATATACAAGCCTTCGTTATGTATGAAGAGTGTGTTCTAAAATATTACGTATATTTTTATTTTTTTTTTTTCATACGGGCGGTACTGTAAATAGGGCAGACTTTAAAAATCCGCTTTATGTGCAGCTGTGTAACCTTATATAGTCTTTAATGTACTCTATATATTGCTTGCAGAAAGTGTACCAAGATAGGCAAGATTGTGATAAAGACGTTAGTGTATATAGCGGTAGGTGTATTGCTCCCTGCATGTGTGTGTGTGTGTGTGTGTGTGTGTGTGTGTGTGTGTGTCTCTCTCTCTCTCTCTCTCTCTCTCTCTCTCTCTCTCTCACACCGAATTAAAGAAAAAAATAAATAACTAGTGGGAAGATCCTGATAAAAGTGGGACTATACGAGGATATTATACTGACCCGAGATTATATCATTAAATTTTAGAGAACGTACGGTGACTAATTTTTAAGCATTACTGTCATCACCATCATCATCACAAAACATCATCATCATCATCACCTCTGTAACCTTTCTTATCACCACCAAAACCAATATCATCACCATTAAACAGTCTTATCAAAATAATCGTTAGCATTTAGTGTTTCTAATGACTGAAATATGATGTGGGGGTCATGTTTGGGGTCAGGTCAAGGGTTATCTGAGAGAGAGAGAGAGAGGACAGGGTTAGCCAAGGTCACGCAGCTCTTATTGTTCTTAGCTTTAAGTGTTTTCTTTCTTCCCTCTCTTCCTCTTCCTCCTCCTTCCCCTCCTCCTCCTCCTCCTTCCCTTGCTTCTCTCTGTTTTCCTTACCCTCATTTCTCTTTCCCCTTCGTCCTCACCTGTGTTTAACTCGTCATCTCTTCCCTTCATTTCTCCGTTTTCCTTACTTCCTATTCCTTTTAGTTTTCATTTCTCATTTTCTTTTCCTCTTTTCTTCCAATTTTCCTTCTACGTTCATTCTCTTATCTTTTTCTCTTCCTCCTGCCCCTGTCCCTCTTAATGTATAATTCTCATCCTTTTCCTCCTCTTCGTTCTTCCCATTTCCCATCCTCTTTCTCTTCGTTCTTACCTTCCTCCATTACTTCCTTTACAGAGTCTTCTTCCTCCTCTTGTCTGTTTCTTAGTTCGGTCCTCCTCCTTCTTCTCCTCCTCCTCCTCCACAGGGGTCAACACTGGATCACCAGCTTCTGTTCACCTTTTGCTTTGTACCCGTAATTGTCTGTCACTCACCCTCCTGTCCCGTCTCTCTCTCTCTCTCTCTCTCTCTCTCTCTCTCTCTCTCTCTCTCTCTCTCTGTCAGGGCAGCTGTGGTAGTTGTTTGTATTAGGCTGTGATGGTAGTGGTGGTAGATCGAGTAGTGGTAGTTCGGGTTCATAGAAGGATGGGTGAAGGTAGTTGTGGTAGGTCGGTTGGTGGTAATTGTGGTGGGTTCGATGATGATAATTGTGGTAGGTCGGGTGATGATAATTGTGGTAGGTCGGGTGATGGTAGTTGTGGTAGGTTGGATGGTGGTAGTTGTGGTAGGTTGGATGGTGGTAGTTGTGGTAGGTTGGATGGTGGTAGTTGTGGTAGGTCGGGTGATGGTTGTAGTAGTGGTTGTTGGTGTAGATGTAGTAATATTTATAACTGGTAGTGATATTATGTCTAGGGTTTGTGCCTTAAGCGCTCGCTCTTGCGCGCGCGCGCACACACACACACGCACACACACACACACACACACACACACACACACACACACACACACACACACACACACACACACACACACACACACACACACACACACACACAGCGGCTACCTGTGTGTGTGTGTGTGTGTGTGTGTGTGTGTGTGTGTGTGTGTGTGTGTGTGTGTGTGTGTAAATTTCTTTCCTCGTGTGGTTGAAACTCCTTTCCTTCCGCCCATTGTCCAAGAAATGGGTGTGGGTGGTTGATTGAGAGGTGGGCGGGTGAATGGGTTTGGTGGTGGGCGGTTGAGGTGGGGGTGGGTTGATGGATGTCAGTTGGTAGGGTGGTGTGGGGATGTATGGGTGGGTTGTTGAATGGGTGTAAGACGATGGGTGGGTGGGTGTGGGTTGGTTGGGGGTGTAAGTAGCCGAAATAGGATAGTGGGTGGATGTGTACAGTATTTTGGGTGTAGGCTAAGAAGGTGGGTGAGTAGATGGGTGTATGTGGGTGGGCAGGGTGTTGAGTGGGTAGGTTGAAGGAGGGAGGTGGGTGGATGTGGGTAGGTAGGAGAGGGAGGGTGTGGGCTAAGTGGGTGTGGTTGTTGGTAAGTGGGTGTAAGTTATTTATTTTTTATGTGTATAAAGTTTTCATTTAATTAGGTTGTTCTGTGTTTTTGGTTTTAATTATTTTTCCTTTATATTCGGTTTATTTATATGTTTTGGAATTGTCGTATTTGTTGATAGTTTTTGTTTTTTTGGCATCATTTAATTTTGTTTGTTTTGGTCGTTGATACTTTTATTTTTGTTGTTGTGCATTGTTGCTGTCGCAGTTCCCATGAACCGAATGTACCGTAGAATGTTGGTATGTCTCCTTCTTACTTCCACTGACCTTTGTTTTGGGTAGGGTGAAGGATTGTGGGCGGTGTTGAGAGAGAGAGAGAGAGAGAGAGAGAGAGAGAGAGAATTAGGCACACAAGGAGCCCTATGAAGTTTGAATATAATGGTGTGATATGTAAGGCTATTGGAGTGAGATTATATAGTGATGTTAAGCCAAATTCGCAATATCATGATAATTCAGTCCTGGAGGTGCGTTTGTAATTTATGATCAGCTTGTGTGACCAGTTTGGCCGGTGTACAGTATGCAAAGGACTGGCCCGGGATCATGTAAGGTTGTTGTCTGAAGGTAGCCTGCATGTAGAGTGGTGTGGGTGGTAGTAATAATGGTTTGTAGTTGTAATAGTAGTAGTTGTTGCTGCTGCTGACGGATTGATGTCATTGTGCATCTTTTAGTAGTTTTTTTTTTTTTTTTTTTTTCTGCTACTGCAACCGGTACTTGTTTTGTGTTGTTGAAATTGTAGGTTGTGGTTTCTGTTCCCTGGTGTAATAATAGTAGTACTAGTAACTGCTGTAGTCATGGCGAACCAGTACTAGTAATAGACGAGTTGTAGTACGAGTGAGTTTTTTTTTTTTTTTTTTTTAATTGCTATGACACTTTACACTTTTCCTTTATATTCCAATAACTCTGCCTTCTTTCTGCATCGCAATCTAGAATATGCAGCGTGTGAAATACCAGGAAGGAGTGTGGTGTGTGGACGCAGGTATTGCACTGTACTGGGTCATGGGGTGGGGGTGGGGATACTGGGAGGAATGACCAGTACCACCCGAGGAACTGAAAAACCGGACTGGGAAGATGAGAGGAGGAGGAAGAAAATTCAAAATGGAAGGTTTAAGAGGAGGAGACGGTGGAAGAGGAAGAGGAGGAAGAAGCTTGAGGATGGAGTGCTAAAGAGGGAAGAGGAGGAGGAAGATAGGAGGGTCGAGAGGAAGAGGAGAATGGAAAAAAAGGAGGAGGCAAAGAGAGAGAAAAGAAAGAAAGAAAGATGGAGTTTGGGAAGAAAGAGTAGGAAGTGGAGGAGAGAGAGAGGAAAGTGTTAAAGCACAGGAAATGTCGAAAGAAATGGGGCCTACAGGAAGGAAGGAAAAGATTACGGAAGGAAAGGAAGAGGGAGTGTGGGAAAGGAGAGAGAGAGAGTGGAAGTAGGACTCAAAAGACGGAAGGGAAGAAGAAAGTATAAAAAAGGATGTAAGGAAGAAGACAAGAATAGAATGGAAGAGAAAGCGTGGTTAGGAGAAACAGGAATTGAAAGAGCGAACAGAAAAGGAGGAAATGTTTTAATTGAAAGAAATATTAAAAAGGTAAAAGAGTGTGTTGATAGCAGTAGAGTAAGAAATGAACGCAGAAATTAATCGGAAATGAAACGGTATGAAGGAAGGTGGTGGGGAGAGTGGATAGTTTTGAAGGAAAGGGAAGGAATTGCTGTAAATGGAGAGGGGGGGAAGGGAGTGAACGCCAAATGAAGGAGGAAGGATGAAAAAGCAATAAAAAATGAAAAGCAGGAAGTGAAGCGAGGGAGGGAGGTAGGAAAGTCCACCAACCTTTCTTGTGTTTTTTTTCCTTCCCTCGTATTCCCGTATTTGGAAGGTGACCCCGCGCTCTCCGTTTTCTGTAGGACCTTGAACTTGTACACAGGCACCCGATACCATACGCGGCTCGCTTCCTTAATTGCTGGGGTCTGTAAATAAACACCAAGATATCGAGTAACTGGGGAATAGATCAAAAAATAAATTGGTGGGAGTGAAAAACGTACCGTATAAAAAGTAACGTATTAATATAATGTCGGTAGTTTCGCGTTTCTTAATTGTTTTATAATTTTAAGAATAATAATTGTGCCATTCGTAAATATAAGTGATGGTTGTGCAATCACTTATAAGCCGTAAACCCTAATGAGTCTCAAAGCTGAATAAAATCGTCTGGTTTTAGCTATAACAAAATACAAAGTAACACGTTCATGGGCTGATGGGGTTTATAAAGTGAAATTATAGTTGTTTCATGGCATTGGTAATGTATTTCATTGGTGAAAGTTGAAGATGAAGTAGTGTTTCCTTCCTGTTGGTAAATGAAGGGGTAACCATAGAAACTCTGTAATGATGATACTGGTGCCGTCTAAACTGTCACTCAATAAGGGGTTCTGCCGCCTAATAGACCCATGCCCGTCAGACAGGGTTAAGGGGCCAGGAGCAAGGACCCGCTTATTGTAAACCCCCACCGCACCCCTTCCATATCCATCGTACTTATTAAACCTACCGTCAGACGATTTAATTCAGTTTTGGAAAAACCATTTTGACCGAAGGGTTTGGCAACATTATCTTTTTTTTTTTTTTTTTTTTTTTTTTTTGTCAGACGAATGATTCAGTTTCGGAAGAGGTTGAAAATTTTTCTGTCCCCATTCACAACAGTAGCTATCGTATTTATTGTTTATTTATTTATTTTTATTTTTATTCTTTTGCCTCTGCTAGACTATTTCCATCGTATTCTCATTAGTTTCAGACGGTTTGATTCATATTATCACTACTGCCAGATGATTTTCCTTATTTCACCCCTGCCAGATGGTTTTCATTATTTCACCCCCGCCAAACGATTTTCTCCAGTTTAGAAAATGTGCCAGGCAGTGATGGGGTTACGGGGGCAGAGGGAAATGGAATCGGTATCGGGTAATGTCGGGTTGTGGGGTCGTGTGGAGAGTGACACAGATTTCTCTGTCGGCTGTGACACGAGAAGAGGGACGGCAGGGAGTGGAGAGAGGGGTCAGTAGGGAGGACAAAATATCGAGGAAGAGAAGTTTGGTTATTAGAGTAGGGAGTAAGTTTGTCAGGGTGTCGCGAAAGTCTGTCTGTCTGCTGTTGCCCGGATGAAAGGTAGGGAGTGAAAACGTAGGGAAGAATGAGGAGTAGAGAAAGGCAGTAAGAGAGGGATTTTGGGTAGGGCATGGATAAGGAGTCTGTGATGGTAAGTATGAATATTGGAGTGAGAGTGAATATGAGAGAGAGAAAGGTTCCAGAAGTTGAAATGTTTGAAGATGAGGAGAGAAGCGGGAAAGGTTGGATATCAAAGCACGGAGTTAGAAAAGGGAATATCAGATGCAGTGAGATTTGGAGTAGGGAGGGAGGAAGAGAGATAGTAGGAATATTGGAGTAAGAGTGTAGTGTTGGAAGAGAAAAGGTATCGGTAGTTGACTGTTGGAATGAGTATAGTGTATGAGGGCAAAAAAACGAGGAAGTATGTGGAGTGTTTGACATGGGTGTTGAGTGTTGTGTGAATGACAGATAGAAAGATGTGAAGAGGGTTTTGTGAATTTCAGGAAGGAGGGAAGATGCTTGAGGTTTAGGAAGTCATTAAGTTGTGGTACTGAAGCATTGGCATATTTAGTTTATAAGGAAAACAATAAAATATGGAAGTGCAATATTGATGCAGAAAAGGTGTGTAGAGTGAAGAAAGGAATTGATGTTGTTGGAATGTGGATAGGGAAGCATTGAGAAATTGTAGGATTAAGAAGTGGAAGTATTAGAGAGAGCATGAAGTGAAAAATATAGGGTAATTAGGAGTGAATAAAGGAAGTAGATGTGCGAATGATTGTGGAGGGAGCAAGGGAAAGGTTTGGGAGGTGAATGGGAGCCAGTTAGGAATGAGAGGTTGAGAGCAAAGGTGTTGAAGTGTGGTCAAGGAGTGTGGGAAGGTATTGGAGTGTAAGAATGGAGTACTTGAGAGTGAGAGGTCATTTGGAGAGCTGTAAGGGAGGAAATAGAATGTGGAGAAAGGAATGAATCATTGTAATGTATGGTATTAGCTGAAACATCTAAGTGCTGCTGAGAGTGTAGGAAAGTACAGTACTAGATAAATTGCTAGCTAGAGAATGAGAGTATTGTGGATAGCTGTGGGTGAGGGAAGAAATAAGGGAATGTACAGAAGGCTAGCTTATATTGAGTCATTTGAGTGCAGAGTGGTAGTGGAGATTTTAAGTAGTGTAGGAAGGTGTTTGAGTGTGAGAAAAGGTCCTTGAGAAATGATGGGTGGTGCAAGGGTTGTGAAAGAGGAAGTGAGGGAATGTGAGGATGGGAAAACTAGTACTTGTTCATGTTTCTGGATCCTAAACTCCCATACTTCAATGAAAAACAGGGTCAGGATGATGGGTGTGACATGGTGGTGAAGAAGGGAATGTGTTGGGATGGGAGATGAGTCACTGAGGAAAGCAAAGTGGGAGTGGCAGTAAGAAAGGAAATGTAAGTCTGTGAAGAAAACTGAGGGTGTGCTGCAGTGAGTGAGACTGTCATGGTAGTGGGTCAGGGTGTGGGGGTTGTTAGGGATGGTGGAGTGGAGTTCGTGTGAGGGTATGAATGGGAAGGAACCAAAAAAAAATTTCTCTCTCTCTCGGCCAACATTACTAAACTGACCAGTATTTTTATGTTTCAACCAAGCCTACCTAAAACTACAAGGCTATAAAGTTTATCTTGTCATATTTTGTCTCATTGTGCCTACCTAAACAAATCCAAACTAATTTTGTTTCATTCAAGCCTACCTAAACATATCCAAACCTACCCAGACAATCCAAACTGAGCTGTAATTTACTTGAATTTGGTCTAATTCAAGCCTACCCAAACACACCATGTCTCGACCACAGGTGAATGGTTACCTCCGACATACCTTAACAAAACTAGTGTACTGTATTTTATCGCAGCCAAACCACGAAAGCTTTATTTTGTCTTGTCTAATCTACCCATACCCACCCATGCTAATAGCCTTAATTCTGCAGGTGGATGGTCAGCCCAGCTTCTGCACTCTTCCCAGGCAGAAACGTGAGGTCACATTCCAGATCCGGACAGTGATCTTTGAGAAGGGTCCCGGCCACCGCTCCCTGGGTTTCAGCATTGTTGGGGGTACAGACTCACCCAAGGGGTCCATGGGGATCTTTGTGAAGACGGTTTTCCCTCAAGGCCAGGCAGCGGCGACTGGAGCACTACAAGAAGGTGGGCAAGCTTCCTTGAGCTGAGTTGGCCAGAATGAACCCTTTCGGTCTGAGAGGTTGTAGCAAAAAATAGATATATTGATAATGGATAAATAAGTACGGTACTTACTGTAAGCGTGAAAATATAACATTAATTTAAAAATAAGAGACATAATTCTGTTGAAGAGGGTAATGGAATGCGTCAAAGGATTCATCAGAACAGAATGAAGTCATCACGCATAAGCCAAAGCAAATAAAAAATAACATGGTGTTTTGGAGGGATTAAACTGGATTATTTTAGTGCCTTTGATGAAATTTGTAACTAAAAGTATAAATTTCTAATGTTTTGTGTGTATCCAAAGAATAATAGTTGTTTGAAATTGCTTTCATTTTAGAGTATAGAAAATTATCGTCATTTGTATTTTTAGAAAATGGGAGTTGGAATTTGATTTATTGTGAGATGTGATAAGCATTTTATGGTATAACCACGGGTCTGAAGCAGTATTATAATTTGCATAATTTCATCATACTTTTTTGTTTGCAGGTGACGAGATTTTGGCCATCAATGGAAAACCTCTCCATGGTAGTTCCCACCGTGAGGCAATTCTGGCCTTCAAGGAGATCCGGCAAGGCAAAGTTGTACTCCACATTGGCCGCAGACGCAAGAAGAAGGTCACTGCCGCACAGTGAGACCCATCAGAAAAACCCAGAGCATGATTTCTGGGAGTGTATCAGACAAGGACTGGTCTTGCACCATGTAAGACCTTCAAGATCCTTGAGCTGTCTACAGAGACCAGGAAATGGCTTGGTCACAGACAAGGCAACACTGTGGCTTGTTTAGAGAGCTTAGGATCGTGAATATGCTGTACCAGAGAATGGTTTAACTCCTGTCGAGGTAGACCCCATGAACTAATTTCTCTAGGGCCTGATTATCCATGTCCATAGTTATGATAAATGTTTTTAAACACCACACCATCTGGGGAGAGTGGCTTGTTAGGGGGTCCTGCAAGTGGTTTTAGGAACCATGTTAAGTTGTAGCTATGCATCCCATGTGACTGATCCAGAACCCTCAATGGGACTCTGAGGCATCATGAAAGAGGAAATATATCAATCATTTACTTTCCTGCTGGCTGTGATGGTGGGAAGTGTTAATTAACACAGTTGTGTGTCATAGCAGTATGAAGCACACAACAAGAGTATGAGAGGGAAGGATACTTTCTGACATTAGGGGAAATGTGAGAAATATGGGAAGCTGGGCATAATGCTGGCAGAGGATTGTTAGCAAACTTTTACTCATGATAGCACAGGGGCCTCAAAAGTGTTGTCTGGACTTCCAGTGGTGGTTCATGGGTGTGAGAGCATTATAAAGGGCATATTACATGATGAGAACATTTATTTTTGATATGTCAATAGGCATATTGTGACTACATTGTATAGTTATTAATGTCTGTCTATACTGAAGTAAACTTAGGATTTTTTCAATCACAAGTACTGAACTATTATTCCATGAACCGTGTGATGCAATAGTCTAGGACCTTGAACATCTACTTGTGGGACCAAAATAGAGTACTTGCTGAAGATGTGTTAGATGAAGTACCATCTCAGTGTTTTGAAGAAATTAGCTGCTGCAGGACAGTACTTACTAGCATAGTCATAATGTTATGGGACCAGTGATTTTTTAAAAGTATAATTTACTTTATCAATATATATATGGTATGAAATCCAAGTTTAATCCATTGAGCTTGGAGATTTCTTTTTTTTAATTTACTTGCCATTTGATGATGTTATTCATCATAAGATAGGTGTTTCAAACTGGAGGTGTTAGGTATAGCCTTAATAAATCTCTTCAGTATGAGAAACCTTCCCATAATTGAATGTAATCATATAGTAGCAGTTAGAGTAAAATAAAAAGGACGGACATCATCCAGATTCAAAAAGTCAATTCCATTGTCACATTTACAGGGTAAGTGACAACTGAAAATAACATATAATGCAAGTGACTGTATTCATCAGCTTTAGTTGAAGGCAGCTCAGATACAAGTCTTTCCTGATACAGTACTGTAGAACTATAGTTGGTAGAACAGTAGTTGAACCCTGCTTAGCTCAGATCACAACTCAGATCTCTTAAGTTGTATTTCTTCCTGAAGTTAAGAAATTCCTTACTTAAGTTTGATTTGTAATTTATATAATGAAAGTTAATACTTTAGTTAGTTGGTGATCATTACAAAAACACAGCTTTCCAGCCAAGCAATATTAGAGTTGAAGTAGGTTTCAACTGATCACTGAAATTTTTTATATACCTGTAGTCCTGTAGTGTCACTTCAACTCAGTTTAATCCCATACAGAGTTATTTTATTTGCTATATATGAAAAATGCTAGCATCCTTCTTGGCTGATTCTGAGTTTATTTAAAAATAATGTGCAATTATTGTGTTTAGCACCATTTTTCATACCATAAAATTCAGTTATTTGTTTTAATGCACTGAGGGTTAAGCTCCATCTTTAGCTACATTATATTTTTATACTTAGATGTGTTGTGTTGTCATTGGAGAATCACAACCTCATCCAGGCAGGTTCATTGGTCAAAAGCAGTAACTCATGTTAATCATTGTTATGGGAGATGGCAAAAAAGAAAAAAGTAATAAAAAATAATAATAATAATAACAAAAAATAATCAGTCCCCATCCCTATTAAGGTGTAGGGGGCTGAGGCTAGACTACTATAGTCTAGAACATTTGAATGCCATGAAAGCCTGAATTTCATCTCTCCAGATCATATTCCTAATTTTTGCGGAAGGAAATGTAAACAAATAAGGCATTGCACCTTACTTTTCTCCCATCCCATAACGTTAAGATAAACATGGGTTAGAACTGACCCTTATTTTGTAAGTGTTTTTTGAGCTTTATTATTTAATATTTTTGTGACCATTCAGCATCTGTTGTTGAATGTTGAATACGGTATATGTACAGGGCCTTAACACCTTGAACCTGATGATGTCTTTTTCATTTTTGATTAGCAGCCATCAGAGACTTTTACTCAGCTTAAAAGAGACTATTTGAATTGTAGGGGATAAATGTAGCCCTCATTTTTCCCTTCATTCCAAAAGGTTTCCCTGTAACAGAATTAAGTTATCCAGAGGTGGTAGAAATAAGCCAGTAAAAGACAGCACAAGTTTCAAGGAGTTAATATTTTCTGGATAATACACATACACACCATGTTGCGTGTGTTTTGGTGAATGTGTTTAGGCTATCTGTATTAAATGTTTATATGTAAGTTACTTGGTAGGTGCTGATATGTAGAGTCAGGAGCAAAAGTTTGCCTGCTATTCCACTATGTTTGCTTCATGCTTATAGTATGTCCATTATTTTCCTCATGGATACACCATATGAAGGAGAGTCATGTATGGACAGAATTATATACAGAAGTCTCTCTCAGCTTGGGAAGGTTAGCCAGCAGAGGGCAGTGAGAAGTAGAAGTATTGGAATATTAGGCAAATTTATGTCCATGACTGTACCCCATGTACAGTAATATATTTCATTGTCACCCCATACATGGTAAAGGAATGCATCTGACTTCACAAAGGGTATAGAAACAGCATCAAGTGTTCATATAAATATCTTGGGTAGCAACTGAAAAATTTCTTATTATATTTTGACCGTATTTTCCATTAACAATATCTTGCATCAGTTTTGCAGTGTGTTCCATTGTTTTGTAATTTATTTGAATGTATTTCGTTTCACTGGTTTCTTTCATTAGTCACGTCTCACTCAACTCCTTCAGGCCAAGGATATCATTTTCACTTTATTCCTGCAATCATCAGACAATTTTACTCAGCTTGGGGGGAAAACTTTTCAGTCTGAGAGTTAGAACTTTTATTTACACCTTCACAACAAGATAGCTTCCAAACATTGAATCAGATCATCTGATGTTAGCAAGAATAAGTTAATTAAACATTACATTGGGTTGAATGTGTTAACCAGTTCATCCAGAGAATATTATCTTGCTACCATTAGATGATTTAGCTCAGCTCATGGAACGCTTAAAACTTGAATGGGGTACGTGGAACTCTCATTATTTCCTTCATTAATAAGATACTGAGGAAAAATGTCTGATTGCAGCAAGAACATAAAATAAGACATATCATCATGAAGAAGTTAACTCCTTATGCTAGAGAATGTGATAATATTTTTGTTCTTGCTACTATCTAATGATTTTATTCAGCCTTGAGGGAACCTTTTACAGCAGAGGGATTAATGAAGGTAATCTCTGACCTCAGTAGTCTGAAAAGTCTTCCCTTAGCTGAATAATACCACCTGGCTGTATCAAGAATGAAACATACAAGATGTCATGGTAATGAAGGAGTTAAATACCCTTGATCAAAAATGTATCGCATCCTCCTGTAAGTTAGCAGTGATCTTCTCCAAGTGCAAAGCTAATGTAAATTGTTCAGCCTCTTCCCTGAGTGAGATTTTTCCTAAGCTGATTAAAATTGTGGTAGCTGGAAAAAAAAAAAAAAAAATGTGAAGGGGTTAATGTAGGCTTTCTGACTTTGCCAAGTTCAGTAAAATCATCCAAAGGTACTCAGAGAGAGAGAGAGAGAGAAAATCATTGTAGTGAAATGGTTAATATTTTGAATGCAGTTAATAGTGTTGTGATACATAACTGGTTGAGGGTACATGTACATATGTTACCCTTGTTCATTACTGTACATAGTCACTTGCATACTTAGCTCACACTAGAGACCCTCTGGTTTAGGAGACTGTTCACCTCTGCCTTTTTAGTGCTGTGCTTTTTGATTTACCAAGTCATGTTTTTGTTGCATATAAAAAGGCATGAACAATTTTGTACACATACTGCAGTAAGTTGTATGTTTTGCCACTGTAAAGTTCACTGTAAGTTTCAGGAAACTGCATTTTGATATTCCATTCCTAATCTATAAAACTGATTTTCAATGTTCTACCAATTAACAATATGATTGATGTGGAAAAAGTGGATAATGTATTATAGACCACATCCCTGGTATATAACAAGGACTTAATGTGTACAACTGCTCAATCCTAAGTCTTCTGATCTCTCCATTCATCATATATGTATGGTCTTCCCATCCTGTTCTTTTTCTGGGTCTCCATTCATCATTTATCCTTCCACTTTCCCTCCACTGTGTTAATTTTCCATCGGCTTTAATATCATTTGCAAACATAGAGATATGTAGGGTATGTCTTTTCAGATTACATGGTACAACCTGAATGTCATAGTTGTTCAGTCTCCTATTCCCATGGTTCCCTGGCTCACACAGTCCTTCACAGCTGGCATTCTCAGCTTTATTCCTAGTCGAGAGACCTGAAATAACGTCTCCCAAAGCCCTATTATCATTTTCTGTTTGTTCTTTGTTTTAAAGGAACAGTGGGTTTTTTTATATGTGACGTGTCTTTTTCTTTGACGTAAGTTACCCTTGCCAAACATGTTTCTTTTTTAATATATATATATTAATGTATCATATACCCACATTTTGTGATATATAGGTGTAAATCAGTTTCTATGCAAATAAAGATGATTGAAAATATTAGCTGTCTCTGTCACAGTCCAGTGCAGATGTCATGCAGTGAAGATGGTTGAGATATTCATACTTTGTTGAACTTAAGTTCAAGGTGATTCAAAAGTCAGGTTTCAGAGGGAAAAACTATACCACGGCATGGACACTTCAAGTCTCACAGTACAGTACTTGGGAATGTATTACATCACTGTATGGGAAGTCTACACAATGGCACTGCTAGTGATAGCGGCCATTATCAAATGTGTTTATTAATTATTCCCCTATATCATTACATTATACGTGGTAGACGTGGGGGGCCACCATCCACTAACTTGATGTAGTGCTGCCCCTAGGTGATACCTCACTGACTGGTAAGCTGAATGGTTTACTGTAACCCAGGAAACACTTACTATGCTTGGTGGTAATCAAATGACACCTGGTGGTCTGGTCAAGGCTCTCCAACTGGAAAGAGCCATCAAAGGTTTATATATGAGGGACAACTGGGATATATTCCTCACAATTGCCCTTTGGGGGATGACTCTCATTATATATTAAGACAGTAGCCTAGCCACGGGCCCCTGTTCGCTTTATGGGGCACTAAAGGATTAGTTGATGGATGAATGGGTGGAAGCTATAAAACCAAATGTCTCCTGGTGGTCCAGTGGACTAATATGCTGGGCAGGATTCATTTGGGTTTACATTTTAGGGATGATTGGGAGTACAGTACAGTATACTGTTTCAAAAATGCAGCTCAGGAGCAAATGAGGTTGGTCACCCTCAACTTAAAATGGCAAAAATCATTTTAAGTCAGTGTGTATTAAATAAGGAATTATTATTTTGTACACATTCTTTTCTATATATGCAGTGCAATTTCAAATATCTTTATAAATGTAAACAACTTTTACATTTGATAGTAGGTGGGAGCATCCATTATCCACTCACTGGATGTGGTGCTGCTTAATTCTTCATGTCTGTCATTCTTTTTCGTTGTGTGTCCTCCTCTCTCCGTATTTCTCCTATCATTCTTTCTGGGACTCCCAGGCCACCAATAAACTTCATCATGTTAAACCTTCTGTTCTTCCATGGTCTATTCCCACTCATGCCAGTCGTCGATGGGAGACTGTCTTTTCTCGCCTTCGTTTGGGTCACACCCACCTCTCACAGTCATTTAATGAATGGTGGCCCCCTGCCACTTTGTTCTCGTTGTAACTGCCCCCTGACTAACCAACAACTATTTTTTGACTGACAGTTCATACATCACCTCCATCGCTCTACCTTTCCCCTCCTCTCATTATTACCCTGCCCCTTGCTGCGTACTGATTTCCTTGGTGACACTCCTACGTTTTCTGTCTCTAATAATATTGCTTTTCTTTTTGCTCTGCATATTTTGCATCTAATCTAATTGTCCTTCCTTCTTTGCTACCTTAGTGCCACATAGCCTTTCTAGGCTTGGTGCTAGCCTTTTTCATTATTACTCTTCTTTCCATTTCTGGTGCTAAACATTGACAGGCCCAATGGTTTCTGGTAACTCACAACACCATTTACAATGCTGGTTGACAACCACGTAGCCAAATAATGGGGTGACGTGGAGCCTACTATGGTGCCCTAGTCAACTGGATGGAGAGACGTAAATGTGGCATCCACCCAGGAACCAAACCTCGCTGTGGCGAGGCACTGTCACTCATTTGGGAACATTGGTTCACAGCAAGGGACAGCCGTGCAGGGGCGGTGCCCTGCCTGTGGTTGATGGGTCTGCCCGATCAGACAGCAATTAAAATACCCTTCTTCAGCTTAGCAGGCTCTCGAGCACCTCTGCATACGGTACGTTTATTTTCTTGTGTAGTTATGTCGATATTAGAAAACCCTCAGTCGTATAGCCAACTAAAGAATGAGTTAAGTCCCTAAGGAAATGGTGTTTGAAAACCTAAGTCTTGTCGTCTCACAATATATCTGCTGTTTATAAACTTGACACAAAATATTACATTCCTCATTGTTATGTATAATTATATATCATACAATAAAATGAAAATTTACATTCAGTTTCACCTATATACTCCCGTATATTTTATACACACAATATATATATATATATATATATATAAATTTAGTCCTGTTTCCCCTATGTTGTTGGTTGATTCTGTGTACGATGTGCGTGTGGTTGCTGCGTGAGAAGCTACCCTCTTTTCGGTGAGTGAATTATACACAATCTTTTGTTGCCCTTGAGAGTAATTACAAATGCACAGAGAATATGATAAAGATCGTAAGGTGGGGAAACATGAACCACAAACTTATATTTTGCTCCGGCAGAGGTGTTACAGTCGTCCCCAGTACTGTAAAACTGTAAACAAAGTCGGCGTTTTATGACAATTTTACGCTTATAGAACACTGCTGCTAAACTCACATGTATAGTGAGTGTTTAATCATATTGCAACACTAAGCATTTTTTGGATGCCTGAGAAGGACGGAAGCACGGGATGAGACCGATGTAATCTGGCATCTCCGGTATTATTTTACAAGTGGACAATACGCAGGTTAGGAATTTTAACACCAGGACCCTTGCTTTAGTTACTTCTAAAATGAGTTTTCGATTATTGTGTATAGAAGAAAACGAGAATCAGAAACCCAAACTAATGTGCAATCTTATCTGTTTGTACACATACCCATATCTTGATACATGCTTACCTATCCTGACATACAGTATGTCTGTGGCTACATGTGCGTAAATATATACATGTATGTATAGATATATACGTATATGTATGTGTGCATATGTCTCTTTCTTTGCATACGCATGTACACGTATGTGTGTGTCAATGTATCCCTTTGCTCATTCCTAAACTTGTGATGATAATTACTGCAACAGCTTTGTACCATGTATGTCACTGTGTCTCTTTGTTCATTACTGTGTTGTAATAATTGTTTCTATGGCTTCTGTGCCATATATGTGTCACTGTAACCTTTTGCTCTCACCGTCTTACGTACCCTTCCCTGCTTGGCCTTCAGCGACAGTGTTCCCCAGTGTTGGGGCTTGTACTGAATGGTAAATAAAAAAAAATTAATATAAAAAAAAGTCAGAGTACAGTACAGTATAGTGTTCCACAGATGGACCAGTCATTGAGGAGGAACTGGGTGGAGAAAAGGGGTATATAACAGAGTATTTGAATCGCGGCAGGGAAAGTAGCGTGCACATGCCCCCCCCACCCTTTTTTTTTTTTTTTTTTTACAGTAGTGAGTTGTAAAACACTGGAGTCGGGACAAAGTTTATTTTCCCCGCTGCCCCTGTTCACCCAGCAGTAAAAATATGGACCTGGATGTAACAAATTATTCAGGATCTTGTTGAGGTAGGCTGAGACTGCAAAAAAATAAATGTCAGCTCGAATGACCCTCGTGTTGTCGATAGGCGTTAATCCTAAGCCATCTACCAGTCATACGTAAAATTTCTTACTGCAGGAAGAACGAGAAGCATGAGAAGGTTCCATCCTCTCCTTTCTGTGTTTTTCCTGCAATATCAAACCTTATTATGACCTGCTAACCCAAGCACCACAACCTCCCCCATCGGAAGCAGTGAAGCTATATAGTTTATGAATCCAAGGCCTAAGTCTGAGTCACTTCGAGTAGGTCCATCCGCTAATCTGTCCATCTCTGTATTTACCCACCCATCTACTCATCGTCCATTAATTTAGTATTTAGCAATCATTCCATCCATTCTTTCGACCATCCACCCTTCCATCTCCATCCACATATCCATCTCAGTACCCACCCATCCACCCATTCTTTCATCCATCATCATCATCATCATCATCAACAGCCATTGCAAGTCCACTGCTGAACAAAAGCCTTCCCCAACCATTTCCACGAAGCCCTTGACTGAGCCAATCTCTGCCACATTTTGCCTGCAAACTTCGCTGTCTCATCGCTCCACCTCCTGTCTGGCCTTTGTCTGTTACGCTTACAGCCTCTTGGAGTCCAGTCAGTCAGCCTCTTGCTCCATCGATTATCCCTTATTCTTGGTACATGACCTGCCAACTTCCATTTCTGTTCTATAATATCTGTAATGTCTTTGACTTTAGTCTGCTCTCACCCAAGTTGATCCGTCGCTTAAAGATATTCCCAACACAGACCTTTCCACTGCTCTTTGAGAACGGATGAGTTTTTTCATCGATTGTGTCTTTTTCCTGGTCATACAACCATGAGTCATAGCTGAAATTATACATTTCGTTTCATACATATTGGCAAGTTACTTTTCATGATGTCTCTATGTTTACCGAAAGCATTCCATCCAGTTCTAATGCGTCTTTTAAATTCGCCATCATGGTCTTTCGTTAGTTTTAGTATTTGCCCCAAGTACTGTAATTGTTCTCCTCGACTTCTTCAAGAATATCTTCGCTTATTTTGATGATGCTCTTCGGTGTATTTGGAATAAAACATTAGCCTACTGTAAAGTAGTTGTACTCCGGTTCATCTTTGACCCTACTCAGAGACTCTCCCTGTTTAGGTCATTTTGCAATGTCTGCCGTTTCTGAGAGTAGGACAGTGTCATCTGCAAATTTAAATGGTTTAGGTTTTAACCATCTTTGTTTACTCTTCTCCCAGTCTGTCTTTCTGAAAATACTTTCTAGGTATGTTGTAAAAATTTTTGATGAAATTGTATCTACCTGACGCACGCCCTTCTCAGTCTTACTTATATTCCGAGTCTTTATGTAATTTAACTGTAGCAGTTCCCTCTTTGTATATGTTTTCAAGCAGTTGTACAATATTATCATTTATTCCTTGTTCCCTCAGTGAATTTATAATTGCAATATGTTCCACTGAGTCGAAAGCCTTTTCGTAATCAACAACACCTACCCACAGTGGTTTACTATATTAGCCGATTCATTTTGTGTAGATCAGTAGTCGAATACCCGCTTCGGAATCTGCCTGTTCACGGAGTTGGTTTTCCTTCAAATTGGTTGTTATTCTGTTCGTAAGGACTTTAGTGAAGAGTTTGTAAATACCTGGTGGCTAATGGGTCGGTAGTTATTAAGATCTGTTAAGTCACCTTCTTTGTAAAGCAAAATAACTGTTGAATTACACCATGATTTGGGAATTTTCTTCTTTTTTATAGCTACACTGAGTAAATATTTGGGCGAGCCTGTTTTGTACTACTACTGCATCCGACGGTAAGTTTACTACTCTTCTGTCTCCTGGGGCCTTCCTTCTTTTCATATTTTAAAGAAGAATGTTTACTTCGTGTGATGTTACCTCAGGTATTTCACTTGTGTCATCTGAAAAGGTAGCTATTGGTACTATTGTCTTTGATGCGTACAGTTCTTTGTAAAATTCTTTAACTCATTTCACCATCCCATCTCTGCATTTAATGATTTCACCGTTTTTGTCTTTCAGTGATATGATTTGTTGCTTTCCTAGTGCCATTTTACTTCGGACCTGTTTCAGACTTTTTCCTTTTTTGATGGTTTCTTTGATTTAATTCATGTTTCTCTTTCTTCTTACCTCTTTCTCTTGTTGATAAGCTTTTTTAATTCCGCCCATTCCGTTTCATTTTTTTTTTTTTTTTTTTTTTTTACTTTCATGTCCTTTCTTCTTTTCATGAGTTTGAGGGTTATTTTTTAATACTTGTCGGCTTTGGTTGTATTAGCTTTCCTTAAACCTCCGCTGATTCCCATAGCACTTTTGTTAATCATTCAGCTTATCAGTCACATTCTGCTTAACTTGGGGCCAGAAATTTTTTTTAATTTCTAACTGAAAGGCTGTTTTGTTGTTTTTTTTGGGCATATCTTTTTATTTTCGATCATCCTTCTTTCACTTCAGAAATTGAATCTGGCTGTGCAGCCCACCATTATGTGGTCAGTTCCTATATTTACTTTGTTGATAATTGTGACATTTATGATCGTGTTATTCATATCTGCTATAGTGAAGTCGATGTCATTCTTTGTTTCCCCATTTGAACATCTCCAGGTCTATTTTCTCCATATTCTCTTGTGAAAGAATATGTTCATTATTCTCTTGTTATACATTTCAACAAAATTACCACCGTACCTTTGTCATTCCTTTCTCCCACTCCGAATTTTCCCATACATGCTTCTCCAGCTTTTGCATTGAAGTCTTCCATGAGTATAGTATATGTGGTCCTTTCTTCCACAGTCTGGAAGATGTCATCATAGAATGATTCTGTTTTTTCATCTGTGTTTTGAGAAGTCGGTGCTTATACTTGTGTTACTTTCAGGGTGTATCTTTTGCATAGTCTGATTACAGTCCATGCTACTTTGTCAGATACGCTGCTGAACTTAACTATGTTCAGTGCAAGATTTATGTTGATTAGAAATCCTACACCACTACCTCTTTCATATTACCTTCCCCAGTAGTAAAATAGGCGGTTACCGTCTTGGAGCTGAATTAATTTTTTGCCTTGTCTGTGGGTCTCACTCGAACCGACAATATCCCAACTATTGTTTTCTGATTCAGCCATTAAGTTAGCAAGTTTGTAATTTTCTGCGAGGCTTCTTACATTCTGCGTGTAGATCTTCATTGATTTCAGTTTGTTTAATGTCCGGTGTGTGATTTATCGAGACAGAGTCTACTCACTTTCGGTGGCACTCTGCTTTTAAGCTCAGGAGGCCGTGCTGTTGGACCTTTAGTAGACGATGATCCAACAGGAACGCCCGTCAAATCATTAACATTAGAATTCGCATTTGGTTGGGAGGATTGTGGTAAATTATCTCACCTCCCTGCCACATAGATTCTGGTGAGATGTGATTTTTGTGTCACCTTATTCATTATATTAGGTGGAGCCCAATTTATCTACTGTATAGGGGACCCCATGGTCCGCTCCGTCTAAGATGGTCCCTCGTATATCTGCAAGGCCTTCCCTTATCCTCCACCCGGGAACGCGCCAGATAGCAGTGGGATCCACCCAAAGTCCACCCACTCCTGTTTCATTAATTAGTCAGTCCATCCATCCATCCACTCTTCATCCAACCATCCAATATTTCCATCCACCGTTTCACTCTTCCTTCAGTAGTTCAATAATCAATCCAGTTATCCATCAATTCATCCACTTCCATCCGCGCTCGTGAAGAGAGAGCGAGTTCTATATGCACCCGTGTGTGAATAAAGTACCTCAGACAGTTTTTATGCGATTTTAACTATACTTGGTTGAAAGATTAAGGGATACTAAAGAGATGATGTATTGTTTTTGAAAACAGTAGGTTAAAGGTTAGTGGCAGTTGTAGGTCAAAATTTGATCTAGCAGAGTTATCTTTAAAGTTTTTATGCGGCTTAGACCGATTCAGACCAAACTTTGAGGAGAGGTTCACGGCACGTCAAGGATGAGGAGATTCGACCAAGAAGTGGTGCCAAGGTAGGCTACAGCAGACCCGTCCCCGGCAGCCATTTTAGTGCTGACTTATAAACAGGATCTAGTCAAAGGTGTCACATTATCAAATTTGGAGTAAATTGGGTGAAAATTGACGATTTTATGCCCATTTGAAATTTTAGGCCCGACCCACCTGATACTGACCCCCCTACCGCTAACTGTGGGGTGACCCCCCCTGATGTAATGAGGCATGTTACAGGGTGCAGATTTGAAAGATGCACTTTTAGGTTTTGGTTTCATGTCGATGTGACAAATTTGAAAGAAGTTATGGCAAAAAAAAAGATTTATTTATTTATTTATTTATTAATTATTATTATTATTATTTTTGCAGTTTTTGGCCCTGTAGCCTGTGCTTTGCCTCAATATGGCCCAAAATGTCATCATCCCTGCGATTTTAGTAAACATAGCACCAGTAGTTTTCGCGTAACGTTGTTAACAGACAGATAGACGAACACATAAAAATAGAGTGAAATCAGTACAGCGACATACAGGGAAAGGTCAGGGTCAGAGGGCAAGGTCAACTCAGGTTTGATTCGATCGGGACTAAACATGGTGGACGTGCTAAGAGTCAGGCAAGAGTGAAGAGGTCGATTTTAAGAGCAGTCAGTGGCAGGTCACGGTCACAGGGCAAAGACTGATGTTTGACCCTTAGTGCGGTTGGTGGGCGATGGTGTACAGCTGTCAAGTTGCTCATTCCTGTTTAACAATTCATCCATCAAAGCCAGTAACTCATCCACCTACACTTCATTCCTCCATCCACCTTATCCAGTTATCCGTTACTTCATCCGCACTTCCGTCCGTCCATCCATCCACTTATTCCATGTTCATCCCAATAATTCATCCATCCATCCACACCGAAATCCGTAAATGAATCGAGTTAAAGTGTGCAAAAAGGTAGGGCTGATTTTCTCTGACCCGATTGTTCTGTGTACACTTTCCACGCCGCACAGTTATACCAACGGTGGCCACAGAGAGAGAGAGAGACAGAGAGAGACAGAGACAGAGACAGACAGACAGACAGACAGACAAAGACAGATTAGCTGATGAAATAATGATGAAACTAGGGCGATAATAAATGAATATGATAAAGCTCGCGATCCGACGGGAGAAACTGATGGAATGAAAGAAAGGCTGATTGCAAATTGATGAAACGCTGTTATTAATGACAGGCGGACGTGATTAAACTGATGATGGAAGTTGAGGGGGGTGTCATTTGTGTTTCATTCCTATTACCTCCTGACGATTTTATTTGTCGTGGGAAAGACACATTTACGGTAACTGAGTGGGTCAGATACAGCCTTCATTAGCCCTTTCACCCATACAGTGCTCTTTGAAGTTGAATAAAGTCGTCCGGCAGCAGCAAGAATACATGAAAAATGTTGTCCACGGGGATAATGAAAAGTGGAAGAGAGCGGAATGATGACAGAAAGTTGAAGAGCTGAGGATAGACACCGATGAACAGACAGAGAGGTTGGTGAAAAACAGATAAATAATTGGTGACACTAAACTGATAAAAACCGAAAGAGATAAACCCGATGATGGAAATAATAGACATGCTTAAAATAGAAACTGGTAAGACGAGTAAATAAATAAATAAATGAATAAACCGGAAAAAATAAGACTGATGATGGAAATAATTGACAGCCTTAAGATGGAAACTGATAAGACGAAAAGAAACTCAGTGCCTTCCCCACGACAAGGTTCACTGTAGTTTTTATTTCAATCAGAACACCACCAGTCAACTTTAATCAACTTAGGAAAGATCTCAAGCAGTGAGAGAATGATTGAAATCAACATCTAACCCATCCAGTTTTTAATATAAACATCCAGTGGTAGGAAGAGTAAAATAAATTCCATCATACAGTGGAGAATGGATGATTGAAATGGAAATACTGATGACTTTAGGACGACTAGCACATAAGCCTGTCTCTCATTACCTCCCACCCACTTATTTCCATCCCATGGACACATTTTCCTCTATGTATTTATTTCCTTTTTTTTGTCCTGTTTTTTCCTATCCGTTTTTCCTCTTGGGTCCTTTCACCACTTACCTGCTTTCCTAGGTGGTCCGATTTTCCTCTTAAACCTATTATTGTCCCATTGAACTTACCGTTTCCTCTTTTCTCCTTTGGATCTTTATAGCCCATGACCCTATTATCCCCCCAGTGGTTCTCCTTTCCTCCATTGACTTATTCCCTTATGGACCTACTTTCCCCTTTGGACCTGTTTTCCACCATGGGTCCATTTCCCTTGATGGACCAAGTTTTCCTCCATTGACCTAGGGTTTGTATGGACCTGTTTACTCCATGGACTTATTTTCTCCGTGGACCTACTTTCTCCATGGGGGCTTGTTCTTCAGGACGCTACATATCCACCCGCTCATCCACTACGTCCCCCTCCCACAAAGCCCACCCACACCACCCACTTGCCCGACCCACCCACTCTACCCACCCACCACATCCCACCCCACCCACTTCGCCCACCCTTCCCTTCCCACTTTGCCCGCTTCCACCCAGTGTACTCGCTGGCTGCATTGACGCCGCCTCTCATCCTGCCGTCCCACCCACCCACCTTCGTCCATCAATTTACCCATCAGGCAACTAAGCCAGGACCACTAGAAGATGGATGACTTGCATTGGTGTATACACACACACACACACACACACACACACACACACACACACACACACACACACACACACTAGATAGATAGATAGATAGGTAGATAGTTTATTTTTCTATTGTACCGGGTTTTGAATACAGAAACAATATAAAACCACAGATATACGCGTCTGAACATTTCAGGATCATAATCGGTAGTCTACAAAAATAACACTCATCAGAGGAGCATCAGCAGGAAATAATAAAACTTAAACCAACAGAACAAATTAAGTACAGTGATTGTTACCTGTATCTAGTTTAAGATTATCGTGATTGGTCCTACACGTTGTATCACAGGAGTATCGGAAGGTAAAAAGCTGCTCTAACTTGCAAAAGCCAAATAGTTGTCTAATATTGCTTGAAACTGAACATTCTTCCACAACATGTCTCTCTCTTAAACACACACACACACACACACACACACACACACACACACACACACACACACACACACACGAAGGAGCGAGGGAGGAAGATGAAGGTAAGGAGAGGAGCATTTTTTCTGTTTTCATTTTCCTCTCATTCCCCTTCTTACCATTCCCCCCCACCACCTACCTCTCTTCTACCTTCCTATTCTGCCTTTCTCTTCTCGTCTTCCTTCCCCTTTCCCCCCCTTCCTTTCCTCACCTCCCCCCCTCTTTTCTCCACATTCCCCCTTTTTTTCCCCTCCCCTGCTCTCTCTCTCTCTCTCTCTCTCTCTTTCTCGAATCAGCATGTCATCGTCTGACCGCATTTAAAATATTCGCGTGCAAAAGTGTGACATGGGCAAACAGAAAGTGAACAGGTTAATTCCTCCAGTGCCAAGACTTTTCATATATACGGTGTGTGTGTATATATATATATATATATATATATATATATATATATATATATATATATATATATATATATATATATATGTATATATATATATATATATATATATATATATATATATATATATATATATATCCACTCCAGGTATACTTTATTCACTTTAAGTATGCGCAAAATTGCCATCTTTCTGTCTTGAGTGATGACCCGTAGCAAGAGATTAATGCTAGAATGTGATGCTAGTCACGAGGAAGCGTTAAGGAAATACGTAGAGCCGTGGTATCGTCTTCAGGAAGTAAGCTGCAAAAGGACGATAATAATCTGTCAAATTAATATCGGTGAACTATGGGCGGAGATTTTCGTCATTCTGCAGCTTATTATGCTTCCGCCCAACGATGGTGGAGGAGGCATTAAGTGACTGGTCTGTCAGTGCGTTGGTGCTTGCGTGTATGCATGTGGGTCCGTGCGTCCGCAACACTCTTGTGGGTGCGATGTTTCCAGAACCGATGGACGGATTTCCACCAAACTTTTGTTAGTGATGCAGTATGAAGAGAAGATGAACTGATTAGGTCAGCTAGGTCAAGAGGTCAAAGATCAAGGTCATATGGAGTCGACTTAGTTTATCCTTGTGGGTACGATTTCTCCTGAACTCTACAGTTTTAGAACAAATTTTTGTTAATGACAGTATGAAGGGACGATGAACTGATTAGGTCAGCTAGGTCAAGGGGTCAAACGTCAAGGTCATTCGACTTAATTTATCCTTGTGGGCGCAATATCTCCTGAACCCCTCGACGGATTTTGACCAAACTTTTGTCAGTGATACAGTATGAAGGGACGATGAACTGATTAGGTCAGCAAAGTCAGGGGATCAAAGGTCAAGGTCATATGGGGTCGACTTAGTTTGTCTTTAGTCTCATTTCAACCCACAATGAACCCTGTCATGAAGGTTGTATGGCGTGTCCTAGCGCAAGGATTAGCGGAGGCATACCAAGCGATGCTTTACGTCGACAACCCGGTGTCCGAGTTTCTTGGCGATTCATTAATTTTAGGTAACTGATTGCATTGCTCATTTAAACGTTGTAGTAGGTTTGAACGAAAAAGAAACATTACAAATAAATGGAAGTATAATTATGCTTCTGATCAGCTGTGGTGGAGACATTAAGTGGTTGGTCTGTCTGTCCGTCCGTTCGTGCATGCATGGGTCCTTGCGTCCGTAGCACTCTTGTCGGCGCAATATCTGCTGAACCCATTGACGGATTTCCACCAATATTTTGTCAGTGACGCAGTATGAGGAAATGATGAACCATTTAGGTCAGCTAGGTCAGTGGGTCAAGGGCCAATGTCATATGGGGCCCACTTAGTTTATCTTTGTGGGCACGATGTCTGCTGAACCCCCTCGACGGATTTCAACAAGACTTTTGTCCGTGATACAGTATGAAGGGGCGATGAACTGATTAGGTCAGCTAGGTCAAAGTCATATGGATTTGGGTGCCATATCTCCTGAATCCCTCGACGGATTTCGACCAAATTTTTGTCAGTGATGCAGTATGAAGGGACAATGAATTGATTAGGTCAACAAGGTCAAGAGGTCAATGGTCATGGTCATATGGGGTCGTCTTAGTTTATCATTAGTCTCATTTCAACCCACAGTAAACCCTGTCATGGAGGTTGTATGTGAAGTCTGTGTGCAAGGCTTGGCGGAGGCATACCGAACGGGGCCCGAGTTCTTGGCGTTTGATTTTATGTAGTTTAATGGTAGAATAATACAGTACTACAACTCTACATACTTTCCGTAATACTTCTTCGTGACTAGCTCCATATCTTAGTGTAAATCTCCTGCTGTAGTTCAGCATTCAAGTTGGAGGTATGGCAGTTGAACGCGTATTTAAAGTGAACATAGTATTGATAGTTACCCCCAGCGTTGTTATTTAGGGTCAGTGTGGCTTGGATGATTAACTCCTTCACTGCGATGGTGTATTTTTAGCTTAGTTCGTGTCATCACCAGACGGACATTTCAGCTTAGAGAGAGAGAGAGAAAGAGAGAGAGAGAGAGAGAGAGAGACCCCTCGCAGCGTTTGTGCTAATGAAGGCCGTAGTACTTAACACCTTCACGTAAAAGAAAAAGGAAAACAGCTAAAAGAAACAAGAAATCTTGTCCTGAGCTGTAAAACGTCTACTAAAGATTGGAAGACTAAAACGAAAGAGGAGTCATCGAAGTGAAGGGATTAGAGAAAATATTGAGAAGGAAAAAAAAAGAAGTCTACAGGTATGAAGAATAAAATTTAAGAATCCCCATCGTAGCGAAGGGGTTGTAGGAAGTATAAAAAAAAAATGTGTGGAGGGAGAAAGGATGAAACAAAAGGGGGTTCATCGTAGTGAAGGGATTTGAGGGAATATTGAGAAAAAAATCCAGAAAAAACCGTTTGGGGGAACTAATGCAGACAAGAAAAGAGATAATGTGAGAGTAAAGGAATAGAGAAAAACAGTGAACGGGGTAGGGAGGGAGTTAGATTAGCCTGTGTGATAATGAAAGAAAAATAACAGAAAAAAAATCCATTGAAGTTAGGAGGAAGCAAGAGATGGAAAAGCAGGAAGTAGATCAAGGAGAAACGAAAGAAACGAAAACAAACGGATAGAAAACGGAGGACCAGTGAACGAAAGAAGACGGTAGACTAAAAAAAAAAAAAAGCGATGTAAAAGGAAAATAAACAGGAAATGAAATAGACCGAGACAAGGAGAGGAAATCTGGAGGAGGGAGGAGGTAGGGATGGAGGTAAAGTTTCCTCCTCTCCACGTTACTTGCGTGGAGGAAGGAGGGAAGGCTGGTCAGTTTCTCTCCAACTCGCAGTAGTAGAGGAACAGTATGGCGTTCATCGTTCACTCCCTTGTTCACTTAGTTCTCCAGGTTGGTGGTGGTAGTGTGGTAGGGAGTGATTATGTGATGGTGTGGTAGGGTGTGGTTATGTGATGGTGTGGTAGGGTGTGGTTATTTGGTGGTGTGTTAGGGTGTGGTTATGTGATGGTGTGGTAGGGTGTGGTTATGTAGTGGTGTGGTAGGGTGTGGTTATGTGATGGTGTGGTAGGGTGCGGTTATGTGATGGTATGGTAGGGTGTGGTTATGTGATGGTGTGGTATGGTGTGGTTATGTGGTGGTGTGGTAGGGTGTAGTAATGTGGTGGTGTGGTAGGGTGTGGTTATGTAATGGTGTGGTAGGGTGTAGTAATGTGGTGGTGTAAGAGGGTGTGGTAATGTGGTGGTGTGATAGGGTGTCGTAATGTGGTGGTGTGGCAGAGTAGGCTATGGTGATGGTGGCATGGGAGTGTGGTGATGGTCGTCTGGTGGTGGTGGTGGTGGTGGTGGTGGTGATGGTCATTGATGGTGGTGGTGAGGGTACGGTAGTGGTTGTGTGGGGTGTTGTGTGATAGTTTGTAGTGGCGATGATGTAGGAGCGTGTGGTGATGTTGGTGTCGTTGTGTGTGGTGTTGTTGTGGTAACGTGTGGTAGTGGGTGATGTTTGTGTGGTAGCGTGTGGTGGTGTGTGGTGTTGGTGTGGTAGCGTGTGGTGTTGGTGTGGTAGCATGTGGTGGTGTGTGGTGTTGGTGTGGTAGCGTGTGGTGGTGTTGGTGTGGAAGCTTATGGTGGTATGTAGTGTTGGTGTGGTAGTGTGTGGTGGTGTGATGATAGTGGTGTGGTAGTGTATGATAGCGTTGTGGTGTGTGGTGTTGGTGTGATAGTGTGTGGTATGCGGTGGTGTTGGTGCGGTTGGTAGTGTGTGGTGATGGTGTTGTGGTGGTATGCAGTGGTGTTGGTGTAGTGGTGTTGTTGTAGTGGTGTTGGTGTAGTGGTATTGGTGTAGTAGGGTGTGGTACCGTTGCTACACCCGTGCACATAAGCCCGAGGAGGTTATGTGTTTGGTTCGGTTTGTTTGTATTTTTTGTTATTCTCTTTCTGTGTGTGTGTGTGTGTGTGTGTGTGTGTGTGTGTGTGTGTGTGTGTGTGTGTGTGTTTTGTTAAGGTAATGGGAGAAATATTGAATGGAATTGCACCAGAATTAACGAAATGACAAAGAACTATTAGTACAACGGGGTATTGATTTTTGGCCATAAAAGGTCTTAGGTCAAGGGCAAGGTCAACTCAGACAGTTTCGATTCGATATTGACCATACTTGGTGGAAGGGTTGAGGTAAAGGAAAAGATGTAGTGATTCAATTTATAGAGCAATCGGTCTGAGTTAAAGATCGCAGGGCAAGGTAAAAAGTTCGACTCTTTAATACTTTTGACACGATTTTGATCAGACTTGGTGGAAGGGTTTAAGGTTAGCCAGGGCTGAAGTTTTTAGTATTTAGAACATTAAGGCAACGATCAAGTTCACGGGTAAGGTCAACTAACACACGTCTGATTTGCTTTAAAACGATCGTGGTGGATGGATTTGCGGTCAGGTGAGATTGATTTTTAAAGCAATCAGTGAAAAATCAAAGTCAAAGGATAGGATCAGAGGTTCATCTTTAAACCGATTTCAGGGCGCAGGTGTTGCATTTTCCTTCATGTTGTGGTAGTGTGTGGTGGCATTAGTGTGGTAGTGTGTTGTGGTGACGATGCTGTGGTAGTGTGTGATGATGTTGGTGAGGTAGAGTGTGGAGGTGGTGGTATGGTAGTGTACTTACTGTATGTGGTGGTGGTAGTGTTATAGTGTGTTGTGGTGACGATGCTGTGGTAGTGTGTGATGATGTTGGTGAGGTAGAGTGTGGAGGTGGTGGTGTGGTAGTGTACTAACGGTATGTGGTGGTGGTAGTGTTATAGTATGATGGTGGTGTGTGTGGTGGTGGATTGGTAGTTTGTGGTGGTATTGGTGTGGTAGTATGCGGTGGTGTTGGTGGAGGCAAGTGTATGATGATGGTGGTGGTGTGATAGTGCATGGTGGTTGTTGTGTGGAAATATACTATGTGGGTGTGGTGTGTTAGTGTATGCTAGTGTTATAGCGTATGATGATGGTGGTGGTGATGTGGTATTGTGTGTGGTGGTGGTGGTGGTGATGTGGTACTGTGTGTGATGGTGGTGGTGATGTGGTACTGTGTGGTGGTGATGTGGTACTAAATGTGATGGTGGTGATGTGGTACTAAATGTGATGGTGGTGATGTGGTACTAAATGTGATGGTGGTGGTGGTGATGTGGTCGTGTATGCTGGTGGTTCAATAGTGTATGGTGATGGTGGTGAAGGTTATGGTGATGGTGGTGGTGGTGGTAATGATGCTTATGGTGGTACGGTAATGTTGTGATGGTGAGTGTAGAGGTGATGGTGAAGGTAGTGGTGGTGGTGATTGTGGTGGAGGCGGTGTTGATTATGATGGTGGTGGTGAAGGTAGTGGTGGTGGTGACGGTGGTGGAGGTGGTGTTGATTATGATGGTGGTGGTGAAGGTAGTGGTGGTGGTGGTGGTGAGGGTAACGATGGTAGTGGTGATTATGTTGGTGGTGAAGGTGGTGGTGAGGGTAGTGGTGGTACTGGGGGTGGTGAGGGTAATGGTGGTGGTGCTGGTAAGGGTAGTGGTGGTGGTGGTGGTGAGGATAGTAATGGTGTTGGTGGTGGTGGTAGTGGTTTTGGTGGTGGTGAGGGTTGTCCTGGTGGTGGTGATAGTGGTGGTGGTCGTGAGGATGGTGGTGGTGGTAGTGGTGGTGATGGTGGTGGTGAGGGTAGTCTTGGTGGTGGTGGTAATGGTGGTGGTGGTGGTGGTAGTGGTTTTGGTGGTGGTGAGGGCAGTCTTGGTAGTGGTTGTGGTTGTGAGGGTAATGATGGTGGTGGTAATGGTGGTGGTAATGGTGGTGGTGGTGAGGGTAATGGTGGTGGTGATGTGGTGGTGGTAATGGTGGTGGTGGTAATGGTGGTGGTGGTGGTGGTGAGGGTAGTGGTGGTGGTGGTGAGGGTAATGGTGGTGGTGGTCGTGAGGGTAGTGGTGGTGGTGATGTGGTGGTGCTGGTGCTGATGGTATATGTGGATGAAGTGTTGATAAAGTAAGTGTTGCGTGAAGCTTAATGTTTGCCTTGACGCCACACGTGTTGGCGATAAGCATTGTATATACCAAGCCTTCTCGAATCACCCACACCCTCTGAGCCCATCATCCTTCCAGCTTTCATTCCCTTCAGGTCAATGACATATTTACTATTTTATTCCTACCATTTCTAGACGATTGTATTGATGTCAGGATAGTTTCTTAGAATTGGAAGAATTAGATGGTGGTAGGTGGTGGCAACCATCATCCTCTCACTTGGTGTAGTGCTACCTGCCTCTTCCTTTACCTTTATCGTTCTTTTTCTGTGTCTGCCCTTCTCTTTTTGTACTTCTATCGTCTTTCCTGTCACTTATCAATCTTCTTTCTTTTTCAGGTAGCTTTACATTGAATGACAACCCTACTGGATATTTGTAAGCCAGGAAATATACAACGCTGGGTGGAGAGCATATGACCAACACATACGTGTTCCCTACGTGTCAGCAAGTGGGTTGGCGGAGGGTTAGTGCCCATCCACGTAAAACAAACACAAAGACGAAAGGCCACCCCTTACGGGAGTATGGCGTCTGGCTATAGGTAGACAGACAGATATAGTATAGCCACAATAACCGTTTCATCAATACAGGTCCTTCTTGAGCAGAATGAAATAGTCTGGTGGCAGCAATAATAATAAAAAATAAAAAAAATCAGCAAGTGCGACCGTGGCATTGAAAAGTTTAATGGACTGATCGTGACAAAAATCAATCGGGTAATCATACTGAAGTAACGATGAAGCGTTAAAACTGTGATGAAATAATGTTAAAAGACTTGGACACACTGGTGCGGTAGTATTTAATGTACACCGTATTTATCTCTTCAGTCACACGACGTTATTTCATCGGTTAATTGCTTTTATATCCAGACGAGGTTAATTGTTTCTATATCCAGACGAGATTAATTGTTTCTATATCCAGACGATTTTATTCAGATTAGGATGGATTGTTTGGGACCGAATACAAGCAGTTTCCTAAAATGAATAAAATCGTCGGGAGGAAGCAGAATAGGACGAAAAATGCGTCATCGGATTGAAGGATTTAACCCCTTCACTTCCATGACATTTTTTTCTTTGGTATTGTATTTTTGCAACCACCAGACGATTTTATTCAACCCTGTGAGATGTATAGTGAAGGGGGTAGTGGAGGCTATGATTTAACCCCCTCCCCAACTTCCTAAAATTTCTAAAGCTGAATGAGATCGTCTGGTGGTTGCAAAAATGAAACAGAAAATACATCACTGGACTGAAGGAATAGAGCAGATGGTAAACACAGCAGAGAGTCAAACAGCTCATCGCTCTGCTGAGTATCCTGCTGTTTACCCCCACCCCTTCACCTGGATGGAGGCTATGTTTTAACACTTGTCTCTCCATTGGCCGTATTCTCGTTGCCATAAACCTCGTACTGCCTCCTCCTTACCGATTTATTTTTCCATCGTACACCTCGCTTTCTCACACAGGCAGGATACAGTATCAGTTTAATATCGATATAGTTTGCACCAGTATCATAATTTGAGGGGATTGTTGGGGTGTGCTGTGCAAGATAAATCGCTCAGGAGGAGGTATTAGGAAATCTCGGTGGCCAGCTAGAAATACTGCCCTATCTCGAGGTAGCTGGTGGTGCATCAGTCATCTCGTCCAGCTCGTAACTGGAAGAACCCGAATCTGATTTTCCGACTGGTCAGACTGGTGGAATCAGTTTGTTTTCTAGCCCTTGTTCACGCAGCAGTATAACTGGGGACCTAGATATAAAATTGACTGTTGCGGGTTGTGTTCCAGGAGAATATTAAAGCAAAAAAATCTGTTATCTGCCTAAATGGTCCGTGCAGTCGATAGGTGTTAATATAAGTCTTCTGTCTGTTCTGTCAGTCTGTTTGTCTGTCTGCCTGCTGGATGATCAAGTTTATGGGGGTGTTATTATTGACTGGAAGTGGATGTGGTGTACTTCTTGCAAGGACACATTAATAAATAATATGACAGGGCTGCAGTCGAGAAATACGATAATTAGGGAAGAATTGCTGAGCATGGTGGAGGGGTGTGTTGTAGTGAATACCCATCTAGGACATGTATTCAATCAATATTTTTTGTAATGTGCTTGTTTGGTGTGAATGTTACAAAACTTTAGCCACACATACTGGTAATTACATCTTCCATCAACAAATTACATTGATTATATACTGTATATTGTAAGCTACACAGACCATGGTTGGCGTCGAATTATGTTACTGAAAACTTACTTGCACTGTCAAACTTCAGACGGCAGGCTTGGTTTATGGGAATTTGTATTATAGGATAAGTCGATAGTAAACTTAGACTGTGTGGTAAGTTTATAAACAATATGGTAGCGTTATTTTGTAATATGTAAGTGCAACCTCTAAGATATTTTTATTCAGCTTAGGAAAGAACTCTAATATGGAGGGGGTTAAGTTAAGCTGTTTCTAAATTTCCTAGTTAAGTCTGTGGTAATATCACTGAAATCGTATGGAGTGAGCAAAAATACATTGGAACATACGACACTCTCAAGGGGTTGAAGTGGGATAATGATAGTGGTGATGGTGGTAAGAGCAGTTCTGGAATAACAAGTAAGGAAAAGGAGTAATGATAAAAATGTGAAGGCATGGATCAGAAACTTGGAAGCAGACGAAATACTTGGAAGGTAAACACACAAATTTATAGTGCTGAGCGAGGAATGAAAAGGTTGTTACTATATGTTTCTTTGAGGGATAACAGAGTCTCATATATAGGTTGAGACGAAGTAGGAGATTTAAGTACAAGTAGTAGTAAAAGTGGACATGGACAGATCACGTCCTACATTGAACAGATCAACAGATGGATAATGACGGTAACGGCGTGGCAATCTAGAGATGGAGTAGGAGTAGGAATTAAACAGAGAACGAACTTTTCATTTGACACCTAATTGTATGAATAGGTCAGAATGGAAAATGGCGTGAGAGACCTTTCTTCGTATGGTGGGTCGTGAGGGTGATGATGAATGCAAGGATATTAATTGTGGTGGTTACTGTGAGGACTGTGTTGTTTAACTGGACCAATAACGTGGTATATTTACATTATCTGATAGGCCATTTTTCCCCCCACCCCTCATGTGTTACTGTTTATGGCAGCTGATTACGTGTTTTTATCAGCTGTACCCGTCACGTGCATTTGTTTTTATCTCATGGACCTGACATGTGCTTTTACTTTTTATCATATTAATTTGTTCCCAGTGTTGACGTCTTTCATATTATATACTCGTAGTTGTCACCTTCAGATGATCTTTGTGTAGTCATGAGGAAGACTTTCGTAGTGAAAGGGTTAGAAACAAACCTCATTAAACTCCCTCAATATGAAAGATGAAAAGATAAATATAAAGTAATGGTCAGGAGGTAGCCAGAATGAAACAAACTCCTTACTGAATGGGTTACTTATACTGTTTTTACTTTAACTTGCCCCAAAGCTGCCATCTCCCCATCCTGAATACTGAGTTTTAACAATAGATTAACACTGATACACGTAACGAGGAAACACAATTAAAAAAAAAAAAGGTAGGGCCGTAGCATTGCTATTTTATTCTGCTTAGCTACTGTACGTGAAATAAGCAGTAAAAGTAAAATCTGGGACATGTTAAGAGTGAATTTAGTGTATATAATCACCTCTCTGTTTACATTTAAGCGACCACTGAGCATTTCCCTTTACATTGCAGGGTTTGGTGATGGTAGGCGCTGCTAGTATACCATCTAGGTGAGTCTGCTTAGTGTTAATTATTAAGTTATTCCTTCAGCAGTTACTTTGTTCAATCATTTTGCATTTTTCTCTTTTTATTCACATCTCATCATCTTTTGCCAGTATTATATTTGATGGTTATGTGTGTATGTGTGTGCTTTAGGTGGTTTTTGTGTCTGTTTGCATCTTTTATTACTGCCAGTTTTTATACAGTATAGCCAACCCTCATCCCATCAGTGTATTTTTTCATCAAAATATCTATCAGTCATTTGTTCCTTCATTGCCTTTGATTCATTCACACATCTTACCCTACATCTGCCCATTCATTCATTCATTCATTCATCATCCATCATCTGTTCATCCATCCATCCATCCATCCATCCACACTTCTTCCTTCCTTCCAATCCTCCATCCTTACCTCCATCGATCGATCTGTCCACCCATCGATCCATCCATCATCCATAATCCATCTATTCATCCATACTTCTTCATTCATTCTTCGTCCATCCATTCATCCATACTTCTTCAGTCATCCTCCATCTATCCATTTATCCATACTTCTTCATCCATCCATTCATCCATACTTCTTCAGTCATCCTTCATCCATCCATTCATCCATACCTCCTCCAGCCATCCATCTATCCCATCCCCCCAGCTTCGAGTGCCCGGCCCCCGGTAACTATTCAGTGGCTGGCAGCTGCGGGACGTACATAGAGTGTGTACAGGAGCAGGATGGTGTACTAGCCCCTATCCTACTATCCTGCGACCCCGGGATGGCCTTCTCACCCCTCACGGCTACCTGCATGGATCGGGGCATGGTTAAGGTATGGAGGGATAGAAGGATAGGTAGAAATATGTGGACAGAAAGGAATGGATAGAAGGAGAGAGGGAGGGATAGAAGGATAGGTAGGAATAGGTGGGTAGGGGGACATGAATGGATAGAAGGAGAGAGGGAGGGACGGAAGGATAGTTAGAAATACGTGGATAGAAAGGAGTGGATAGATGGAGAGGGGGAGAAAGAAGGATAAGTAAAAATAGATAGATAGACTGAGATGGATGGATAGAACAGAGATAGAGATGTGGGGTGAGGGATAGGGGAACTGAGAGAGGTAGATGGAGAGATGGAATGTAGAGGCAGATGAATGGATGGAACAAAAAAGGGATAGGGTGTGGGGTAGAAAGACTAAGAGGGGTAGTTGGAAGGATGAAAAATACAGATAAGGGATAGAGAGACTGGGAGAGAGAACAGTGGAACAGAAACAGAAGGATTAGGTGAGTGACAGACTGATAGAGGGAGAGTTAGGGATAGAAGGATCAGGAGAGATAGATGGAGAGATAGAATAGTGAGACAGAGGATAACAGAGACTGGATAGAGGGATAGCTTGAGGAATAGACAGAGTGGGAGAGATAGACAGATTCATAACCTAGGCAGATGTGGTGACGTAGTGGATTTAGAGAGACTAGGTAGATGTTGGTTAGAACGTTTGTATAGAAAAGATAAAGGGATTAAAGAATATGGTGAAAGAGATAGGTAAGTAGCAGAAGAGGAGACACGATAAATTATACGTATGGAGAAGGGAGGAAGAGATACGTTGAGAGAGAGAGAGAGAGAGAGAGTTATAAAAGAACTGGATCAAAGGAGAGGAAGAGGGGAGTACAAAGAAAAATACCGGAACGAGCACTGTAAAGAGAAGGGTAATACCAAGGATAGGAGAAAGGAGAAATATTTGAGGAAAGGGCAGCAAGAGGAGGAGGTGAAGGAGGGAAAGGCAGTAATAACTGGAAGAAGGAGGATGAGAACGGAAAGTAAGAGCTAGAAAGAAAACTGGGAGGGAAGAGGTTAAAATAGACGGCAAGGAGAAATTTTGAGAGACAAAGAGCTACAGGTAATGAGAAAAAAAAAATGTTAGGGTGGGAGAGTAGTGGTAAATAATTATATACATTAATAATATATATATAGTAATATAGCATTATTATTATCAATAATGATGAGATACTGAAACATTCAAATTAATAATGAACTATAAATTTACGATATAAATTGTAATAGTTACCCATTAATTATTTTCGTTTTCTGTGGAAGAGCATGAAAGAAAATTCAAAATATTCGTAAACTAAAGTATTTCTGTCTTCGCTGGGCCGGGACTCCAGGGTTGTAATGTGAGTGTGCCCCGGTCTGGGAAGGTACATGAGGCGGAATTTGACCACCTGTGCGGAGACACAAGAAACCAGTACGTGTGTGCCAACTGCAGAACGCTAGTGAACTGCGTGAACGGGAGAGCGTATCCAGTTTCGTGCCAGGAGGGAGAGTACTGTTACATGGACAACGACAAATTTGGTGGGGGCGTGTGCCACCCTGACCTGCCTAAATCCTGTGTGTGCTCGAAACCTGACGTATTCTACCAGGACGAATATGACCCCGGGACATTCTACGTCTGCGATGCCCTTGGTGAGACGCAAATGCACCACTGCCCATCCGGCTACATATTCGACCGCCAAGCCCTCGAGTGTCGCAGCGAATCTGGTTTGCCCACCTGCTCGCATCCGGGAACATTCGCGGTGGAGTCGGATTGCAGCAGATACTACGCCTGCATCGTAACAACGGAGGGCTGGCTGCAACACGAATTCAAGTGTCCGAGTAACAACGGAACTCAATTTTACAACGAAATTACTGGTACCTGTGACGATCCATGCTCCTGGCCCGAACCATATTTTGAGTGTAAGGAGGAGGGCCGCTTCATGGACCCCTTGGATTGTCGTAGCTTTTTCGTGTGTACCTGGGACCAGGACACTATGAAGTTTCGCAAGGTACAGCGGCGTTGTCCTGAGGGGTACGAGTGGCAGCAGGTGTTGCGTACCGGCATTGGGCTGTGTACTGTCATGGTGAGCCACGAGTGTACCGTCCTTAGTAACACTCGTTGTACCATACCTTCAGGCCTTTGTAACTCTCCCTAGGTAACTGTGCCTTACCTATTTACTTCTGTATTTACTTCATCATTATGGTACCCCCCCATAGACAGCGTTACCATCCCTCTCAGCCATTGTCCTGGCCGTAGATTGCAGTACCATACCTTCGGACCGTTCTACCTAGTCCTAAATAATTGTACCATTCCTTTTAGCTTCTGAACCTCCTTGTCTAGCTTCACCTTTACTTTCGATCCTACCTCTTCTATCGCACACCTTTTGGCCCCGTTCTTCATCATTATACCATTCCTCTTGAAACAGTGACCACATCGCTAACTGCATCGTACATGCGAGTCTTTCTACCTCTGCTGCATAGCCTGTTTTACCCTATAGCATACCTTTTGGCCTGTGCACGTAGTCTATAACAACTGTACTGCTTTTCTTTGCACCTTCACGTCGATCTTTTACACCGTCTTGAGCAATACACACTGAGTTTATGATAACCCAAGCTAACTAAACTAAGCTAAACTGACTCACACTAACTAACCACTGAGACTTAGCTTGCCCTGCCATTAATATTGAAGCTGGCTGGAAGGGTTGTGATATAAATTCGTTATTTCGGAAACCCAGGCGTGTGAAAGGGATTATTGACTAGCTGTACCCTCCCTGCCAGCCCCTGTACCTCACCCTTAACACATGTACGTTTCCATGTACCCCTCGTGTAGGCTTAGACATTTATTTATTTATGTGCTCTGTAATTTAAGCTTTTATTTACGTAGGTTTAGTTATTTCTATATTTATTTATTTTACATATCCCTCTATCTGTCTGTCTATCTGTCTATCTATCTATATCTATCTATATATCTATCTATCTCTATTTTTCCTGCGTGTTGATGTAGCTTTACTGTTAGTCCTTTACTTATCTGTTTGTTATTATTACTATTATTATTATTATTATTATTATGTTCATTTACTTGTAATCAGGGCTGTCTGTCTTTGTTTGTATTCCCTTTCGCTACGAACGGCCTCTCCTCTGCAAACTAAATCCGTCAGGCAGAAGCAAGAAGAAAATACCTAGATACTCCTGCCTGTGTCGTTCTAGTGTGGCAATAATCCATGTGATAAATGAGTTAAGAGTAATTATCCTAAATATTTAACCGCTGCACCACGAGGACAGGATTATTCTTATGTTTTACCTATTCTCAGATGATTTTAATAAAGTTAGTAGAAGCTCTTAGTTGATAAAGGGTTAGTGAAGGCAGTATCTAAGTCCTCAAGTCCCCCCTTAGTTGTGTAAAGCAGGTTAGTCCGTCCCGTGCATGAGGAAGGTGTCGTCTTGTTGAAAGAGTTAAACTGGCTTCCTTATTTTCGAGAAGTGTCAGTGGAATAAATTAGTCTGTCGGCAGCAGGGATGAAGTAAATTATCGTACTGAAGGAATAGACGCTTCAGGTTACTTATAAGGGGTTTGTGGCTCTATTCATTTTATTTGTGGCCTTATAGAGTATTTTATAGAAACATTTAACTCTTTCGCTGTGAATGATCTCTTTGAAGCAGAATTAAATGCTGCAGTGGCTAATAAATAAATAAATAATAATGTCATCGATGGGTTCTCTAGTGAAGGGTATCTCTTGTTAAAATAAATCTCATGGTGGTAAAAAATAAAATGAAAATAAAAGCTGTGGTACTGCAGGTGTTATTGCAGGCGTTATTACAGGTGTTTTTGCAGGTATTATTGTCGGTGTTATTGCAGGTGTGTTATTGCAGGTGTTCAGGTGTTGTCCTTTCACTTTGACGATTCTCTCCAAGTTGAATAAAACCCTCAGGCTGTAGAATGACTGTACAGGTTTCTCTCTCTCTCTCTCTCTCTCTGTCTCTCAAGAACGTGTGACTAAAGCAAAGTAAATGTCATCGTACAGAAAGGGTTATACTGAAGTTTATTTCAAGGTTTATCGTACATTTGTTTATTTTTTATTTATGTCCCTCGTAGTAACTTGTTTATATTGACGTCACCGGTGCTTGTTTGTTTGTTTGAGGTGTTGTTTGAGTGCTTTACCAGAGAGGAAAATTATATGAGTTACCCGTGCTTAATTGATTCTTGTTGCTGTTGTTGTTGTTATTGTTGTTGTTGTTTTAAGCACTGGCCTCATTTTTTTTTAAATAGCAAGTAGGATGATGATTATGATGACAAAAATGATGCTGATGATCTTTTTGATAATGATGTTAAAGCGATACTGCTAATGATGCCGATAATGAAGATGTTAATGATGATGATGATAATGGCGATGTTGATATTAATGATGTTAATAATAAAAATAATGATAATGGCGATACTGATGATGCTGATAATGACGGTTTGTTAGTAATGATGATGATGATGATGATGATAATGACGGTGTTGATATTAATGATGTTGATGATGATGATGATGATGATGATAGTAGGAGATGTGTGTTGTTATAAAGGGATGAAATAAATGGAACTGTGTGTTATATTCTATCATGACCTGAGACACTGTTGTGGAAATTGATAGATAGATACAAAAATAGACTAATAGACTGGTGGATGGCTGGACGGATGGGTAGGTAGATGGATAAATAGATAGATAGACAGAGACAGAGACAGATAGGTAAATAGATAGATGGAGAGAGAGAGAGAGAGAGAGAGAGAGAGAGAGAGATGGATTGATGGATGGGTAGGTATTTAGATAGACTGATAGATGGACGAATGGATAGATACAAATAAATAAATAGATAGGTAGGTAAATGGAAGGATAGATAGATAGATTTATGGTCTGAGAGATAGATGTAGAGAGAGACAGCGATGGACAGGCAGACTTACACAGACAGACAGACAGACACAAATGGATAGATAGACATATGAACAAGTAGACAGATAGATGTTAGTTTCATAAATAGATAGACAAGTGATGATGATTGATAGATAGATGGAGAGTTAGATAAATACATAGTTAGATAGATGGATGAAGGGATAGATAGAAAATTAGGCAGCTGGGATGGTAGATATACAGAAGAGCAGTGTGATGAAGGTAGGCAGATAGATAGAAAGAAGGATAGATAGAAATAGACAAGAGTAGATGAATAATTTGATTGTCGTAGATAGAGGGATAGAGATGATAGCAAATAAGCTAAATAAAAACATGAGGTAAACGAATCAAAAGAGCTGGATAGAATAGTTCGATAGCGAGACAGAACAGATAGATAGATAGATAGATGGATAAAAAGGTGGTAAATAGGAGAAAATAGATAAATTATTGCTGATGTGCAGACAGATAGATAAATGAAATGATAGATAGACGAAAAACAAACAGAAATGGATAGATAATCAATAGACAGAAAAATAGACGTAAAAAAATGAAGTAGGTAGATAGATAGAAATATATTAGCAGTAGATAGAAGGTTGATAGATAAAACGCAGTCGTGTGCCGGCCGATAGACACACATCACCCAGGCTCCTGTGACTCACCCAGCTGCATAAAATCGTCTAAAATCGTCTGGCGTCAGCTGGAATAGAATACTAGAGTTGTGCCGATCACGAGTGGGTTTTCTGAGAGGCTCGTATGGCACGCTCAGCTGAATGAAATCGTCTGACAGTAGCTGAAATATGAGAGAGTACGCACCATGAGAGGGTTAAAGACACAGATAGATAAAGGGACGGTGGTAGATAGATAGAGAGAGAGAGAGATTGATTACGATAGACAGATAAACAGAAATGCTAGAACGTGGTTAAAAGGCGTTGGTTTATATAGGAGTGACGTGAATGGGCGTTGATAGCATAGGAGAGAGAGAGGGGGGGGGATATGGACCAATTTTACTCTATTTGTAGGCTTGATTTGACGCTTTAGTATTGAGTTCTTGCCGACGCCAGACGATTTTATTCCGTTCGGGAGATTGCTTTCTGATCGGGTGAACTTACGTTTTCATAATAATAATAATAAAACCGTCTTTATTCGCGATATTAACCCCTTCATCCCGAGTACGTCATTTCTCCTTTATTTTAGCAACTGCCAGATGATTTGAGGTGAGGAAGAAGGCTTAGAAGTGAAGGGGTTAATGAAGGCTATGTCTAACCCAACCAGTCTCCCCTAAGGTGAAGAAAATCGTCTGGAGATCGGGGGAAGAGATTAAGAGGAATAAGACAAGGGATGTCTGTGATAGCCGCACCCACTCCTGCAATATTCTAATGGGAAAGAGATCATTATTTACTGGTTATAACACTTACATGTCACCTTTTTGGCTCATAGACCATCCCATGCAGCTAACATACCCAATGCTCTGCCTGCACGTTTCATATTTACGGCTGTTTCTGTACGACGCAGATACTCGGTCCAATATTACTCTTGTATTGCCTGCTTCTGGGTGTGTATGTACGTCAGTATGTATGTATACCCCCACCTCTCTACAAACCCTCATATAAGACCGGGACCATTGTGAGTGAGTGAGTGAGTGACACAGTGAGGAACAGACTATATTTAGTCGCTCCTTTCTATGGGTGTGGTAAAAATAAATCACAGGACTCTCCTTCACCTTCCAAACCCTTCGGCCATGAGACGTACAGGCAAATGGAAGAAACGCCTTTGCTGAACTGAAACACATTTTATGGGAACGACAGAAAGTAGTACAAAAAATAATGATTATGTATTTTTATTATATATGAAAATTTATGGTAAAAACGTACCGTATGTCACTTAAATCCTGCGATGAGGGAGAGAGAGAGAGAGAGAGAGAGAGAGAGGTGGAGGGATGGAGGGAGGAGGGGTTGACCTTGAGGGAGAGTGTAGGAGGAAAATTTGGAGGTGTTTGTATAAGTCAGGGTCCCTCCTCCTTCTTCCCTCCTCCCTTTTCTCTCCATCCTTCTTCCTCCTTCTCTCCATCCCTCCTCTCCCTTATCTCCATCTCCCTCTCTTTCTCTCCATCCTTCTTCCTCCTTCTCTCCATCCCTCCTCTCCTTATCTCCCCTTATCTCCATCTCTCCCTTTTTCACTCTATCCCTCCTCTGTCTCTTTATCCTTCCCCCTCATTGCCTCCATTCCTCCTCCTCTTCTCCATCCCTTCTCCTCAAACTTCCCATCCCTCATCCTACATCTCTACATTTCTCCTCCTCCTCCTCCTCCTCCTCCTCTGTTTCTCTTTCTTCTTCCCTCCATCCCTCCTCTTTCTTTTCTCCATCCCTTCCTCCGTTCCATCCACCCTTCTTCATCCATTCCCTCTTCCCCGTCCCCCGTTCCTCTTTCTTCTCTCTCTCTCTCTCTCTCTCTCTCTCTCTGTCTCTCTCTCTCTCTCTCTCTCTCTCTCTCTCTCTTCTTCCTCCTCCGTCCCTCATTTTCCCCCAAGTCCTTCTCTTCTCTCCCCTCTCCCACCTTCCTCCCTTCCATTACCACCTCACCGCCTCCAGTACAATAACATCTTTTCATTCATCTTAAGTGTTATCCTTGCATCCTCCTAGACGTCTTGATTTTGCTTAAGAAAGACCTGTGGCAGTGAAGGAGGTAGGCACTGGGAGAAACAGAAGCCCTTTCAGGTTGGCGACATTTTTCTTATATTCTTGCTACCACTGGACGATTTTATTCAGCGCTTGGGGGGGAATGGCTTGTTAATTAGTCACATATATTAAATCCCTCCAGTTCGGAAAGTCCCTCCTAAGCTGAATAAAATCGTCTGGAAGTAGGAAGAACAAACCGAGAAGGGAAAGGACCGCATTCAGAGAGTCAATAGGTTCACTCAAATGACGCGTTTTTGGTGTTTATTCTTGTAACCTAAAGACGATTTCACTCAGCATAGGAGAGATGGATGAGTTAGTTAGGCCTTCATTAATCCCTCCACCACGAGATGTTACTGAAGATGACTAAAATCGTCTGAGGATAAAAAGAACCAGTTGAAATAATACGTCTTGGTCGTAAAGGGTTTAGTATCATCCTTCCGTCTTCCTCGTAAGCATAGTTCGGGTGAGCAATACACACACTAACTTCGTGATGCTGAAGGGAAGCGACAAGGATAGGTAAACACACGGAGCGGTAACATATGAAGCACCTGTGTAGTTTTATAGGCGTTTTAATAGGTCACCACTACATACCCACTTTCCCAAAATTATAGGTGCGTGTGTGTAGTCACGATCAGATACACAAATAATCGGTAACGCATATAGGTTTACATACAGTACTTATATGTGGGTAAGTGTTTCTACGACTGTATACAGGCAAATGTGTGCCTCAGGTGTTATGCATCTAAATATGGACAAAGTAGGGACACCAGGTACAGGAATCCCACAGCCTGAGGCCCACCACTCCACCCACACCCTACCAGACCCCGCCACACCCTGACTCCACACCACACCACTCACACGCCATTACCACACACACCCTCTCGAATGATCCACGCTAGTTTGTAACACACCATTCAGTGCTGGCGTGGTGGTGTGAGCGGGGGTGTTTACGGTGTGTTCGTGGGTGTAATGGAAGGAACACTTTTTACACCAATTCCCTCACCAACCTGTTCCCTGCCACATCCGGGACCAGCCTAATCGCAGGATCGGCATACTCCCCACTCTTTTAAACACTACACTGCCACCTGCTACAAATATACAAATAGCATCCACACATATTAGGTATACGAGTACATCCAAACTTCTTTATACACAAATATATCAACCTTGTAGCTATATCTTTTATACATTACTACATATTCATACACTAATGCATATAGTACACACACACACACACACACACACACACACACACACACACACACACACACACACACACACACACACACACACACACACACACACACACACACACACACACACGCACGCACGCACGCACACATTAATAATTGCATTTGGATAGTTGCATGGATGAAAACTGATGGATAATAGATGCACCTACAGTATATAACCAGACTGATAATTCATACCAATAAAAATGGTATAATGTCGGTACTTTATTGGTAATGTATGAGTTTTTCTTCGTGTTTAACTTTTTTATTTATTTATTTATTTATTTATTTTTGAAGTCCAGAATATCTCCTGAATTGCAGATGACCAGACACATTTAAGAATTTGGTGGCTTATTACGAAAAATTTGTTTCGATATGGTTCGTTTTGAAAGGCGTCATTAGGGGAAGAGGGGTGGGGTTCTTGTAGAGGGGAGGGGGAGGGAAGGGGGAGGGAGAGGGGAGGTCTTGTAGAGGGGAGGGGGAGGGGGAGCTTTTTTTTTTTTACTTGATTCACAACTTTTTGCAGGTCGGGTCACCAACCACTTCACTACAATGATATCTTTTTCATATTTGGTATCTTCGGTCATTTTATTTTGCTCGAGAGATTTATCGACGTCAAGGAGTTCTGTAGCCTTTATTAACTCATTCACTACTAGAGATCCACCTTAGCATAAAGTAAAATCATCTGGTAACCTGACTGAAGTGATTAAATAGACGTCATCGTTGTGAAGAGGTAAAGATACGTCGTCACCTGGTAGGGGTGTGGTTACCCCTTCACTCCGTCGATGTATAACCATCTGTTTTTTTCCCTTGGTATTTCCAGACGGTTTTGCTAATCTTAGAAAGAAATCGAATAGAGTGGGCTAATGAAAGCTGTATCTAACCCTTCTAATTCGAAAAATCCTCCCAAAACAGAATTAAATCGTCTGGACATAACAGGGCGAGCATTACATTTACAAAGCGCTCTGGGAACTGTTACTGGTACCTCCACTAACGCCAAGTAAATTAATGATTTTCCACGGACGCCAGTAATATTTATGATTTACTGCTCCAAAATATCTTTCCTGCCGGACCTACTTTTATACGGTGTCACGTGGTCGGTTAATTCTACGGTCTTAGTCTGCCCTGTTACATAATCTCACAGAGCGCATACCTCCGTCGACGTCAATAACAATTATGATTTATTCCTGCATCCGGATCTGGATCCACCTAGAAATCTTTCGAATTCTTCCAGGACCCATTGCCCACATATCCACAAATTTTTATTGAAATTCGGTAACAACTTTTCCAAATTTTTTGTAAGCAAACAGGTATACAGAGACGGGTGAATAGTTACATAACTCGTCCAATAATCTTTGGCGGAAGTAAAGAAAAAGTCAGTGTTCTGGAGAAATTAATGAAGACTATATCTAACCTCTCTAGCCTATATCGAATAAAATTACTCCTAATATGAATGAGACTGTCTAAGAATACCGAACCTGGGAAAAAAAAAAAAAAAAAAAAAAAAAAAAAAACGATGTCTCCTTGCAGTGAGGGGTTGACTGTCCAAATGCGGCATAGGTCGTTGCGGAAATGATACACCCATTTCACGTCACTCCCAGGGTAAAGAAGAAAAGAGAGTAAAAGGAATAGTTTGTTTTTATAACATCTGATGATTAATTTTCTTTACTTGCTTAGGCTCGCCGGAAAAAAAATAAAAAGCCACAGAAGTATAATATTACTGTTCACCCATGCAGACCAAGAATGTTTTATATATTGTTCTTGTTACCTCTAGATGCGTTTATTCAGGTTAGGGGACACTGCCAGAACAGGAGGCGTTAGATGTAGCCTTACGTAACGCCATCACTACAGCGGCTCAATAAAATCTTGGACTATAATCGTGGATAGAGTGATGGAACTGAAAGTCTTCGTTGTAGTTAAGAGATCAATGATACTTTCCCAGCAAACAATGGAGGTGTTGTCATTTTTCTGTTCAACTTCTCCTGTGAAAATCCTTGAGTATTTTTAGTTTAATTGCCAGTCCTTCCCACCGTTGCACTTTAGCGTCGACTTGAAGAACTAATTCTCGTCAGTTAAGGATGGTTCTTTCAGTCGTACCTCATCCATAACATTTCATTTTATGGCTGGTATGTTATTGTATTTGTGTGTGTGTGTGTGTGTGTGTGTGTGTGTGTGTGTGTGTGTGTGTGTGTGTGTGTGTGTGTGTGTATATATATATATATCTATCTATCTATCTATTGCCAGACGCCTCAATCCCGTTTGGGGTGGCCACAAACAAATCGCCTCCAAGTCGCCCTGTCCCCCGCCATTTCACTCCCCTGCTCCCAACTCACACCCCCCTCTCTCGTATACCTCTCCACCCCATCCCTCCATCTCATCCTCGGCCTCCCCCTCCCTCTTTCCCCCTCCACCTCACTCACATACACTCTCTTCGTCAGTCTTTCACCCTCCATCCTCTCCACATGGCCAAACCACCTCAGTGTGTTCCTCATAACGCTTCCTATCACATCCACATCAACACCACAACGCTCCTTTATATCCTCATTCGTCAGCCTGTCTCTCCATGTGACTCCACAGGCTCCTCTTAAATAACTCATTTCCACTGCTCTCACTCTTGACTTGTGTCCTTCCAACAACGTCCAAGCTTCATATATATATATATATATATATATATATATATATATATATATATATATATATATATATGTGTGTGTGTGTGTGTGTGTGTGTGTGTGTGTGTGTGTGTAATAATGTGTAATATACAAAGTAAATCACAAAGGAAGAGGTGCTAGGGAGCCTCCTAAGTCGAGGAGTACGGCTTGAGGGGTTGGTGGGAGTAAGGGTGGAGTTTCTGCCCTGTTGTCCTTGTTAGTTATCAGATCGAATACTATAGTCATGCCCTGTATTGTTTTTTAGGCAAAAGGAAAGACTCAAGGCCTACACACGTGAAAGTTAGACAGGAGACAGCTTAAATGTACAGTATACGAGTATACGGTACATTTATTTCGAAATGCTCGGCCACTTTGCGTTCGGTATTAGGCAGTGAAAAAAAAAAAAAATCTCTGAGTCGACCATTTGCGTATTCATAAAAATAAGGTGGGGGCAGACGCCGTAAGACGCTAAGCCGCGGTGCTCATCTCCGTAATTTAGGCCTTTGAGCATGTGTCGGGTTATTCACTCCCTGTCCTCAGATACAAGGCCACTGCACCATCCACATTACCACAGTTACCTTCCCTGTGTGTTACCCTTGATACCCACCCTATCTGTCAGTCCTTAAAGAGTGGATGACACCTGAGTAGAATGTCGCCAGCTGTCCCCACCAAGATCGAACCCTGGCGGTAACAGGGAGGCGAGCGGGGAACTGTGCTTTTATCAGTTGGACAGAAAAGGGATGAAAGTGTGCAAGCCTTGGTGGAGAGAATTTGGAGGGACGTGTATTGTGTATATTAGTGACAGTAAAGAGAGTGGTGCCATAGTCAGAGAGAGAGAGAGAGAGAGAGAGAGAGAGAGAGAGAGAGAGAGAGAGACTAGGAAGATACAGGTGTAAAGCATCGACTGCAACAGGATCATTAAGACAGACTGGTAATTTCCCAAACTCCCTATTTCCCCCCGGAATACGACTTTCGGTATAGTAATATTTATGCCCTCGATTTTCCTGCCGGGTGAATAGGGGCAACGGAGCAACGAACTGCGGCCAACAGTATAACCAGTCCAAGAATTGAGCTCGGGTTCTTTCATTTGCAAGGTGAAAGTGCTAACCAATGCACTGCCCGCTCTCCCATTAGGAAAAAGAGTCGGTGAAAGGAATGGACCCTGAGGAACACCATCGTTCATAATTTTGTAGAAAGAGGAGTGGCCGTCGATAACAACAGGCGTAGGACGATCAGAAAGACAAGTTGAGATGAAAGTGAAGATGGAAGAACAGAAACCGTAGGAAGGTAGTTTGGATATGGACCCTCGCCATCGGGAGATATCTGTTTTACTATATTATTAACACCACCAAAGATTATATTCAGCTGTGAAGGCACGTGTCCAATTGGAGGAGTTAGCTGTAGCCTTCATTAACTCTTTCCTTACTAGAGAAATATTTTGTGTGTGTGTGTGTGTGTGTGTGTGTGTGTGTGTGTGTGTGTGTGTGTGTGTGTGTGTGTGTGTGTGTGTGTGTGTGTGTGTGTGTTGCTTCGATAACCGGAATAGAGAAGTTACTTAGTCGTCGTGAAAGGGTGAAGGATTTATGCCAGATTCGGTCATAAGTCTTTACCATGTCGAGCACAATGTCAAAAGTGTCGATGAAGTAGCGAAAGCTGGATGGCTGAGAGGCTGAAGGGAATATGGGGTGTTTATTTGTATAGAGACCAGAGAGAGCAGAGCATTGAAAAGAAATATATCAAGCATGAAGTAGGGGAGGGAGTGGGGAAGTGGGAGATGGAAAAACAGCATCGGAATCGTTCAGAGTGGAAGTAGAGACGCGTATGAGGAAGGCGTTCAAAAGAGGCAGCAACGGAGCCGTGACGGTGGCAAAGAGGAGGAGGCAAAGAGGAAGAGGAAGGCTTCAGTTAATAAGAGCCGACTGAACAAGTATTATTAATGTAGATAGTTTTTTCTAAGTTCCAATCTTCTCTTAGAAAACGACACTCAGCACTCCATTTTACATCGAGGTCCGAAACTGTACTGCTGAGTGAACTAGGGCAAGGGGGGGGGGGGGGCAACAACTTCGCCCTTACTTTTGATCGGCCCGAGAATCAGACTTCGTGTTCTTCCAGTTTCGAGGTGAATGTGCTGACCAATGCGTCACTGGAGGAGGGAAAGGGGAAAGAAGTAAAATGGTTGTAGGTGTTTTTGGTGAGGTGCCAGGAGGAGCGGGAAGAGGGTGAGCTGGAGAGATCATTGCACTAAGAGGGGATCAGGTGGGTTTTAAGCAAGACGAAGAACAGGAGGTGCGCTTGTCAAGGATGTTAACCAATTTGTAGGATAATCAAGTCTCCATGGCAAAGTAATAAAAAAAAGAAAATCGTATTATTGACTATATTGTCTTCATTTTTCGCCCACAAACTCGAGTCTTTCTCAGCTTAAAAAAAAAAAAAGTTTAGAATTACAGGAAAAACATACTAGAACTGTCCCAACCATGAGATGGTTAGTGATGGCAGTATTACCACTCTTGGGCTCCTGTGAATCAGCTGCATGAATAAAATCGTCTTGCGTTAGTGGAAATAGCTTGATAGAATTGTCCCGGCCATGCATAGGGGGGTTGATACTTAATGTTTGGTTATGAAATGTGAAGGGAAAAAATAAACATTGATCTAATACACATGTTATGCTGAAGAATTAATGTTTAGCGAACATTATAAGCAGACGCCCTCGTTAGGATCAGATAGTTGTGTTGGTCATTGCTTTCCTTTGTGTTTATTTCTCTCTCTCTCTCTCTCAGTATAATCCTACCTGCTTTCTCCTCGTCTCTCCATTTTTTCCCCTCCTCACCTCCTCCTCCTTTCCCTTTTGCTCCATACTTTCCTCCTTCCTTTCCTATCCTTTCTTCTTTTTCACTTCTCAGCTCCTAATTATCGTTCTCTCTCTTTAAGCATATTCATCTTCTCTCTTTATTCCCTTTCTCATTTTCTTTAGTTTTGCTCCTATCCACACTTTCCTCTTCCTCCTCCTCCTCCTCCTCCTCCTCCTCCTCCATCCTTCCTTATATCCTTTTCTTTCCTTCTTCCTATCTCTTTTATTTTTATTATTTTCTATTATCTCTTCGCTTCTCTTCTCTCCATTCTCTCTCCTCATATCTCCTCTCCCTTTCCTCTCCTCTCCTCTCTATTCTTCTATATTCATACCACCCTGTTCTCTCCTCTCCTCTCTTCTCTTCTCTTCTCTTCTCTCCTCTCCTCACCACTCACCTCTCCTCTCCTCTCCTCTCCGTTCCTCTAGGCTCATTCCTCTCTCCTCTCCACTTCTCTCTTCTCCCATCCTCCCTCCCCCTCTGCACGCCTCCTCTCTTTCTTGTCTGCAACGCCCACACTGTCTTCAGCCTCCTCCCCCCCCATCTCTCTCTCTCTCTCTCTCTCTCTCTCTCTCTCTCTCTCTACCACTTCCGTATAGCAGAGGGAGGTGAGGTAAGGTAAAGGTCGGTGTGTTAATATTCTAGATGCCAGCAATATCATTAACACTAAGATCACCCCCTAGACCCTCCCTGCCCCCCATCCCCCCCACTCCCTCTCTACCCCAGTTCTACCTTTTTCCTCCTTCCCCCTTCCTCTTCTTGTCCCCCTCCACCTCACCCTCCATCATCGCCACACTCACTTTCATAACACACTTCTAACTCAATGGATTTTACTAACATCATCATCATCATCATCATCATCATCATCATCATCATCATCCTGACTGTTTTCCACTGTGGTTGTTATCGATGGTCACTTTTATGGATTTATGGTCACTGTTATGGATTTACGGTCACTGTCATGGATTTATGGTCACTGTTATGGATTTACGGTCACTGTTATGGATTTATGGTCACCGTTATGGATTTATGGCCACCGTTATGGATTTATGGCCACCGTTATGGATTTATGGTCACCGTTATGGATTTATGTAGTTAATTTATTGCCTTTCACTGGAGAGGCCATCCCTAAGGTGTATGTCATCATGTGCCAGTAGTTTAAATCAAATACAAAAGACGTCATCCTGCTAAAAGGGTAAATGGGTTGTTGGTAATGAGGCAGAGTGAAGGAATATGTAGAAGTGTGATGGGTTAAGTGTGTGTGTGCATGATGTGAGGATCGTAGTGTGGAGTGTGTATTGACCCGAAGTATCAAGTCAGCCGTCCAAAGATATACTGTCATGATAGAGTATATTGTAAAGTGTAAATGGTAAAGATTATTTAAGCTGCAAGTATTGAGTTACATCACAGCACACGATCGGGCAGTGGTCAGTCTGTCTATCTATCTGTTTATCCATCTATCTATCTATACATTTACTATAAAAGATGGAGAGAAGACAGTAGTAATAATAAACAGTGAGGGATCAGGAAGAATGATAATGGGGAAAGAGCAAGACTACGATAACTAAAGATATTATGAAAGAGGGATAGGAAGAAAGAGAGGGAGAGTGGGAGAGAGAGATGGAGAGGGAGAGTGGGATGGAGGGAGGTGTGGAGGGGTTGAGGGTAGAGAAAGGTGAAAGGGCGGGGAAACATTTGCGGTACCCCCACCCACACGGAGCAAGTGGCATATCCAGGGGGTGGGGGAGGTGTGTGTGTGTGTGTGTGTGTGTGTGAGAGAGAGAGAGAGAGAGAGAGAGAGAGAGAGATACCTTTAAATAACCCTCATGCCATTTCTCACATGCATTTTTTTTTAACCTTTTGAGTCTCTTCTTGATAATATCCCAGTTAAGGAAAGGAAATAAAAAAAAATAAAGAATAAGAAAAGGATATCGATTCGAGTTCCCTTCTTGTTAGTCATGTTGTCCATTTGTTGTTTTGATGTTCCTGTTGTCTTTGTTGTTGGATTAAGGTGATGCTGTTGTTGTTATTGCCTTTGTTATTGATGGTGGTGGTGGTGGTGTGTGTGTGTGTTGCTTTTGTTTTCTGTTGTTATTTTTTGTTGATGGTGATTGCGTTGGTGGATTGATTGTTATGTTGTTGATGATAGTGTTCTTCTTGTTGCCATTGTTGTTGTTGTTATTGTTGTTGTTGTTGTTTGTGGTAGTCGTGTTGTCAGCCTTGCCCTATGTCTGTTGCTTTTTTTTCAGCACTGCAAGGACATTTTATCTTTTCAATACAATGTTTTTTTTTTTTTTTTTTTTTTATCACTACCCCTAAGAGATTTCACTCAGCCCAGGACACACCTCCAGTAGGGTTGGTAAGGCCACCTCCAGACGATTTTATTCAGCTGAGGCAAAGATCTGTTAGTGAAAGGTTTAGAATTCTCTCTCTCTCTCTCTCTCTCTCTCTCTCTCTCTCTCTTTACTTCTTCAGTGCCAGGACGTCTTTCATTCATACATTCTCCAGACGATTTTATTCAGCGTAATAAAGGTGAACCACACTAATTTGCTGTGGGTATTATCTTCAGTTTCTTTTATTCATTCATTCATTTTTTTATTTATCTATATTTATTCATTTACCGAACTGTATAAATTTATATGTTTGTATTTACTGGTGTTTTTATTTGTTAGTCTTTATTTCTTGATTTACTGAGGTTTACTTATTTTTTTATTTATCGGTATTTGTTTATTGTTTATTGATATATTTGTCTTCACGGGTATTTATTTATTTATTTATTTATTCGTTTATTTTATTATCTTGGAGACAATTAGGTCTATTAAATTTTTCTCGGTAAATATATATGTAATTACCTGTTCAACTTTCATGGTCGCGTCAGCTCTAGTAAGGGTGAGTATGGCAGCCTGAGAGTGTTAATTATTCACAGGTTCTGATATTTATTTGTTTATTTATGTATTTATTTATTTATTTTAATTTTGGGAAACTTATTACTTGTGCGCTGTTATTAAATTTAGGTTTCTTTTCTATCTCTGTACGATTGTATTCACCTCAGTAGATTATTATTATTATTATTATTTTTTTTTGTGCAGGGGTGAGATACAATCTTCATTAACCTCTTCACTAGGAATAACGTTTCTTAATTTAAATAAAATCTCCAGGTAGAAGCAAGAAACTTGACCAGGAAACAGGCGTCCATATATTCGTAAAGGTGCGGAACGTGTACGAGCGAGCAGAAGGTGTTATGGTCGAGTTCCTGTTGATGTAACTGATGGTATGCACGGATGTTATTAATTATTTTTATTTGTTTTTCCTTCCTCTGTTCATCATCGGTAAGAACAAAAAAATCACTTTACACTCTAGTTTCACCTCTTGCAATGGCTGGAGCGATTTTCGTTTTGTTTACTTTCCACAAAAGTGAAACAAAAGACATGGCGACTTGTGACTTCCTCCAGAGTTCTAATTTGTTCACATTACGTATGGCGGCAGTGGTACAGGCATCACGTAATTAAACTGGTCACATCCGATCTGTCGTAAAAGCGTTATTTCTTATTTAAGTTATAATTCCTATGTTTTGAAGGATGCCACATAGAACTGAACTACGCTAGCAAATCCCATCTTCAGTAAGTTCAGCGATATGCCGAGTTAGAGAATACTTTTGACGTTATTTATAAGAATTTTCATGGATTTTGAGAGTCTGTGTCACATGGTCATTTTTCATGCGGTCTTAAAGAAAATTTCAATCATATTCTTAATTAAGAGAAGTTATGAAGGAAAAAAGTTGTGGCTAAAGAGAAGTTATGAAGGAAAAAAGTTGTGGCTAAAGAGAAGTTATGAAGGAAAAAAGTTGTGGCTAAAAAGAAGTTATCAAGGAAAAAAGTTGTGGCTAAAAAGAAGTTATCAAGGAAAAAAGTTGTGGCTAAAGAGAAGTTATGAAGGAAAAAAGTTGTGGCTAAAGAGAAGTTATCAAGGAAAAAAGTTGTGGCTAAAAAGTATTAAAGGAAAAAAAGCTGTGGCGAAAGAGACGTTATCAAGACTACCATTTTTTTTTCCCCTCTCTCTCTCTTAGTAACTGTTGTGAGGGCGGATTTGTACTGTGGCATTGCTAAGGAAGGGAGGGTGTGCGATGACCAAAAACAGATCTTGTATGGATTCAGGGGCGTAGCCAGGCTTGTTCCAGGTGAGGAGTAGGGGGTGGGGCAAGAGAGGCGCCAGTTTTTCGTGGGAAGGCAGGCAGTGGGAGAGGGGGAGGGAGGGGGGACAACGTCATACTAACTGATCCATCCCAGCACAGTTACGGGAATACAGTCTCTTTCCAGTTTTGTGTAAAGAATATTCAGAACTACTCGTATGAAAACAGTCTAAATTTCAACACTTACATTGTCGGATAACGTTGGTATTTCACCCCATCTAACTTCGGACGATTTTAAACATCTGAGAGCGATTCACAGCAGCCTGAGTGTTAATACTATTTCTAGTAAACCTCTCGCGCTTTATATAATTCTGTTATTGTGTTCCAGCCAACGCCAGACGAGTTTATTCAGTTAATGAGTCATAGGAGCCTGAAAATGTTTATATCCGTGTGCATGTAACTCGTGGAAACTCTGTCGATGTTTAAAAGGGAGAACATTGGTGCGTAATACGCAAATCTGATCAGTAAGGTAGATGTGTTGTGAAACCTCCAGTGCCAACGAAACTACGGCCAGATTCAAGTGCAGCCTTACGACTAAATGAATGCATCGTAACAGTTATTCCCAAGGCCAGTGTCTGTGTAGCCTTAAGTCTCGCGATACGGTAACGCCTTTGTAATTCTGTTTGCTACCAGACATTTTACTCCTGTACTGAAGGGATTCATGAAGGCTGTGTGTAACCTTCCAGAAAAAGAACAAAGCTGAATAAAATCGTCTGATGATAATAAAGATGCGATAGGAAATATATCACCGTATTAAGGGGTTAAAACTCATATTGTATATTGCACTTTTGTTAATCAATTATTGCATCAGCATTGAGGTATTTCCATTTAACAATTATGGTTGAAGGAAAGCGTACGTATGTAAGTATATATACATGAGACCTACACATATGCAAGTATGGCATGTGATTAGGCATGCTAAAAGAGAAATAATTGTGGATAAATATGTTAATTAGCCAGTTTGTTCAGTTTCCACTAACTTACGAGTAAAATAAAGGTGTAACCATCCCAACGGCGTTTACCCTACTGGCTGCATTGTCCGAACGTAGATATTTTATTGTCACTTAAACCGGATGACATGATTGGCCGAAAGGAACCTTAAGTATTGCAAATGATCTCTCTTCCTTATTTCACAGCGATGGTAGTACTCAGGTGTCATGATTCCGGCGCCTCCTTATGATTTACTAACCTGAGAGACATCCTTCTTATTCATGTAAAGAAAATTGTGGAGAAATATCATGAGATGGTTTGGTCATGTGGAGAGATTACAGAACGAGAGACTGATAGAGTGTGTGTGAGTGAGGTGGAAGGGGAGAGGGGGAGGAAATGACCGAGGATGAGACAGGAGGATGGAGAGCAAAGGTGTAAGGTGTATGAGTGACGGTGGTGAGTTGGAGGGAGGGTAGTTTCATGGCGGAGGACAGGTTGACGTGGAGGCGATTGTTTGTGGTCATTTCCTCTGGGTTTGGTCTCGCGATAGGTAAAAAAATAGCTAGAAGACGGCGGCAAGGATGGAATGATTGGAAATGTGTAAGGTCTAGATGCAAATATGTCAAGTTTAAGTTTGACGTGGTGAAAGTGGAAGTGATTATTGCGCATGCATCTTGTAATGACAGAGGTGAGGAAGGGAGGGACAGGTTTTGGGCCAGGTAGATAAGAGTGACAGAACACAAGCCATGGAGCTAAAGAGTGTTCGTGGTGGGGGATGAAGATGGAAGAGGTGACACTGACTCTGTGAATGATGTAATAGGTCGATTAGTGCCAGGAAAGAACGATGGCGGACGGCAACGGAAGGATGTATGTGTGTCAGGAAAGCAGGTTAACCGTAAGGAATTCATACTTTAAACACAAAGTACATAAATTCACATGATACAGAAACCTTGGAGACAGTGTTGACAGGAGGCTGGGTGTTTGTTTGTATCGAGGTGAGGATGCCTGGGGAGAGCTGCCGACACGAGAACGGTGAGGGGACGGTGCCGAGTTTTGGTGACCATATGATTGTGGTATGCAAGGTGAAATTGAGAGGAGCATGAAGGATGATGTGTGACGAAATGGTGAATGGAGAGAGACTTGAATTAGCGCAGGGATACAAGAGATAGGTAAGTGTGTAAAGGAAGGAGGAGTAACGTGGCTGAAGGAAGACAAGCAGGTGGTGCAATGAAGGCCTTGATATGAAACAGAATTAAGTTTGGAGACAGCATATTACTGTCCACATGAACGTCTGACTGTGAGATTGGTATAGCGTGAGTGACAGCTGTGGAAAGGAAGCAGTTGAGGGATATGTAAACACGGCTTCACGAAAATTGTATAGTAAGGTGTTATTGAAGAAAGGAAAGGGGAGAATAAGCCTCAATAGTATGGTTTTATAGAGGGAATGTATATATATATAGGATGGTGGAAAGGTTATAGGCGAGTGAGTTTGAGGTGACAAGAGGCGTGGTAGGCCAAAAAAAAGTGGATGGATGTGGTAAATATGTGTTTAAGGAAGCGTGATATTGAAGTTCAGGAAGTTAAGTAATTGAAAAGGGATGGAGACTGATGGATGGGTTACGTACGGAGATGCAGAAAAGACAAGGGTTGCACTTTTTTTTTTCCTTTTTTTTTTATATAGAGCCATCGGAATAACTACCAGGAATCTCATAGGTATATTTAAAACGCATCTATGAAGGAAAAGAAAAACTACGAGCATTTGTGTGTGTGTGTGTGTGTGTGTGTGTGTGTGTGTGTGTGTGTGTGTGTGTGTGTGTGTGTGTGTGTGTGTGTGTGTGTGTGTGTGTGTGTGTGTGTGTGTGTGTGGCCAATTTCACCGGTCAGTGTGTTTAATAGTTCTAGTATTGTGCTTTCACTTTCTTTGTTTCCTGATCCTGCCACACCCCCTCGTCTTAGCAAGGCATCAGCGTTGGGGTGATGATGATGATGATGATGATGATTGGATAAGATGAAATTTTTGTATACTTAATTTTCGTGTCATAAACATGCCAGAAAAAATTCATGGAGTGGAGGGAGCAATTTGAGGAGTGCCAGCCTTTCATGGGAGCACGTGACCCCCCCCCCCCCGCCCCCAGCTCCGTCCTGTGGTCACGACTATAACAAACTTTAACTTGCATTTCCTATTCGTAACGAGGTGAGGTTTGAGATAGTTATGGGTGAAAAAATACTGTGGAAGTTTTTACTCCGGTCGTAGTCTGTGATTCTAATTTTTGCTAGAAGGAAACATGAGTGAATACGGAAAGAAATTATTGAAACTTTCGCTCTAATTCTCTGTCTGTAATTTACTGGGGAAGAAGACAGTTACGGCCAAAGAAAGGCATTACAGAGACTTTCATTTGTGCTGTGTGTAACTTGGCTGAAAGGATGATATACATGGGTGAAAAAAGATGTCGTGCACGCTTTCACTCCTGTTTTGTTCAGCTGTCTAGTGCCAAAGTTAGTTGGTATTCTCAGTCCATCATATACACAACTGGTCAACTCTGGAACTGTCTTTTTCAGCCTGACATTTCTGACACACCGTGTCTTTTAATGGTAGTGTGTCCAGGCATCGCGAAATGAACAGATCTTGATTTTTATTTGTATTATTCAACATCGTGTGGAGAGACAGTGTTGGCAGCCTCCGAGCGTTTGACGTAATAAAATTTGTGCATATAACTTTTTGCATAAATTTCTTTTTAGATGCAAAACTTTCTTTGTATCTGAGATGAGGATGGATGAGGATGAACAAAGGAGTGACCAATGTAAACTGTGACTCGTGTTATGTCTGTAACTACGAGAGATGAGGACAACAGCATGGTGGGAAAAATACTGCTGATTTTACATATAGCACTGCGGAAGGCTGAGACAGTGGTGGTGGAAACAGCGTGGTTTGATATTTCCCCCTTGGGTGTGGGTAGCAGGTCAGAGTGTGCGGGGCTGACCCACTTCACACCGCGGTATTAGATGAAGTCACCTAACACTTGGCCGCCTCCACACAGCCGCCACACTGTTACACAGCCAGCAACACACACAGAACTCACTTTGAACTTAGATGAAGGATGGATATATGTAGGACTCAGAGGTAACTACCTGTTCTACATATTGTTACCTATAGCTATATACAGTAGTTACATAATTGTTATATATATATATATATATATATATATATATATATATATATATATATATATATATATATATATATATATATATATAGTTATAGTTATAGTTATGTCTGAGTCCTACATATAGACAAGCGGCTCACCTTGATCTTAGCATGGGAAGGATCACAATATCTTAATCAGCCTCATTGTACTTCCCAAGATTTCAAGACATAGGGTGCCGTCCATAGTATTTTTTTCAGCCGAGAGAGAGAGAGAGAGAGAGAGAGAGAGAGGGAGAGGGAGAGAGAGAATTCCTTTAGTAACACGAATCAGAAGAAGATGCTAGTTCAGTTTAATCTCCCTTTCGTGTGTCGTAGGGGCTATTACACCTGCTTGCATCGTGGGTAGTCAGGATAAGGCGCCTTAACATATACGTCAAGAAGAAAAAGAATGACTAAACTTGTACCTATCGATTACGGGGCTGATTAACACCTTGAATTCGGGTAACCTTCATGCTGCTACCAGACGATTTTATTCACCTTAAGAATTTCCCTGCGTATTCCAAGGAGCAGGTGAAGGCTGTATCTGTTTCCTCCATTTTCTGAGAGTCTATCCTGTGCTGAATATAATGGAAAGTAGCAGGAATATAACGAGAGACATATCCTTCAGGCCAATGGGTTAGGGCAGATAATTCCTTCCTCTAAAACACAGCCCACATCACTTTAATTCACATCCAGGTCCCTGAATTTTACAGTTGGGTGAAGAGGGACAAGGGAAAACAAGCTGTGCCCGATAGTCTGACCGGCTCTAATATCGAACTCGGCTTCTTCTAGTTACGAGTTGGATATGTCAGGCCATGCACCACCGCCTGTCCCACCTGCAGGAGTTAATATTGCTTTACACGATGAGGTTCAAAGCCTGGCGTAATCCCACTAAGCCCGGGGTTGTCCTATAGGCCTTTTACACAAACTTGGTCCAGATTTTCGTCTTTTTGCAGCTTTTTTCTCGTAAATCAGTGGCAGACGATACTGTGGCTCTACATCCTTTTTCATAGCACTTCCTCATGACTAGCATTATATTCTAGTGTTAAGCTCTTGTTATCATTCTGAATTCAAGATGGAGAGATGGCAATTTTAGGCCAAGTTAGAGTGAAAAGGGTATAGGCATTTTGTTCTTTCCTTCTCCTGACGATTTTATTCAGCTCAAGGTAGACGCTTGGATCAGGAGGGGTTGGAATAAGACTTTACAAAACCCCTCAAGATGGGAGGCCTTTCTTAAGCTGAGAGTAATCGTCTGACGGGAGCGAGAGTGAACTGAAATGGATGACAGCCGGATACACACACACACACACACACACACACACACACACACACACACACACACACACACACACACACACACACACACACACACTCTCTCTCTCTCTCTCTCTAACACCACAAGTACCCATTAACCGTGTGGATAAGCTTTTAGACGCAATTAGCCTGCATCCCACCTTACAGAGTGCAGCCAGCAACGAGATAGCAGAGTAACACATATCTTCATCATGTGTTTCAGAAAGTATCGTAAAAAACTGGAGTCTTTTGCACATACTGGGTCTTAAAATTTTGATAATACAGCAAATCTGTTATCGTAGTAGACCAATCCAGTCGCCACATTCCCCCAACCCCCTCCCCATCCCCTCATATCTTTCTCCCCACACTCCCCCTTCTTCCATTATCTCCCCCACTCCTCTCCCCATAGAATTTTAAAACATAGTGATTATATTTCTCGTAGGGTCCTTCGTGCAGTCGATGGTAATATATCTGTTTTAACCAGCTAACTAACTAACCCCCTCCCTCCTCTCCCCCTCCTCCAAATCCACCCTCTCTCTCCCCCTTCTCCCCCCCTTCATATCCATATGGAGTGTAGTAATGAGTGGCTCAGGGTGTATGGACAACGCCTGCGCAAAAAGCGGTGGTTAGGGCGTGTCGCAAGAGCTAGGCAGAACCCTAGACCGTAACCCTAACCTTGACCTTTAACCTGTTCTACCTGAAATATGGCCAGGTCATGTCATCCTCCAGTACCGGTATCTCACCTGACCTACACGGCCAAGTTTGGATCAGTAATGGATTGGGAAATAAGTTTTTGTTACTGGTTGTGGTTGGGGTTATGTTGGTGTTCAGTGTTATAATTATTGTTATTGGTGTTATTATGATGATGATTGCAACTACCACTGCTACTACTACTACTATTACTACTACTACTATGATGGTGGTGGTAGTAGTAGTAGTAGTAACAACAGCAGCAGCAATAGTATCTTAATCATCATCATCATCATCCATTGTTGTCACATATTGAATTTTTTTCCCACTCAAGTATGGGATGAGGTAATGTACCGTAAGCCTCAGGATCAAGGAAAGAGAAAGAACGAAAGTGAGAGACCTACCGTGGGCATGCCTAGTGAAATGGGTCAGATACTCAATCACCATCTGTCAAGCCACCGGAATCCAGGCTTTTACCTCGTATGTCTAATCGTCCTCACACTTTATTTATTTATTCATTCATTTTTGGGGGAGATTATTTATATTTTAGGATACGGATCACATACACTTACCATAATAATCAATTCGTCGAGTATCATGTTTAGCGTGGTGTCAAAACCTTACCTGATCTGTCCTGTACATCATTGACCCAGCCAGATCGATCGCCTTGTCAGTTCCCTTGCCTCATATTTCATACCTCTGTTTCTCACACTTGTTTATTGGACCCATCCATCTTCTCTTTGGCCTGCCACGCCTCCTTTCACCTTCACACCCGCTCATATATACTCGTTTCGTCACTCATTCCTCGTCCATTCTCTCAGTTTGATCGTACCGTCTAAGAACACTCTTTTTCAAACACTATTATCAGCAGACTTCTTTCATCCACATCTTTCGCAGCACATTAATTATTATCCTGTCAACTCTACACAGTTCACACACACACACACACACACACACACACACACACACACACACACAGAGCCCAGTAGGAAATTAGTCTACATCTAACGCCTCCATGTAGAAAAGCCTCCCTTGAGCTGAATAAAATTGACTGGTATAGTAACAAGCATGAAATATACCTGACGTCCTGGGATTGTAGGACCGAATGATTTTATTTGCCTGTGGAACCACGAAATGATGATGAGGGACGGAACGGGACATAGATATAAGTAAAAACTATAGTTACCCGTATGTGCCAAGGACTTTATCATTAAACCTGGGATTGTATGGGGTAAGGAAGGGTCCCTGTTCTCGACCTCATTATTGAAACACCTGGTGGGAAATTGAAGAACTGTGACCTTTCTGCCTCGTTGCATATTGCGTTATGTAAAGAGGAATGCAGTCTAACCATTTCCAGTTCTCACCCTTTTTTTGAAACTGATAGTAATAAAATAGGGGCCTGCCACATGCCATACTTAGTTTCGATAATATGTTTGGCCAGTATATGCGTTTCTTTGATATACCAATCAACACGTTCCTAAAATTGTCCCAGCTTGTAGTTTTTCACTTGTCTAGTAAGGATTCCCCGCTGTCAGTGTGGACGGCGACCTGTAACTCGAGTTGTTAAAGGGCTATAGCCTGTCCACTGCAGGATCGCACCTGCTCATCGGAGGGGGAGTGATAGCCAAATTAACTCTTCCTCATGCTGGTGATATACGAATGTGGAAGAGGGTGTCTGTAGTGAGAGTGATGCATGTGAAAGTGGAAGTGCTCTACTGGATATGCCGGTGTGTGTGTGTGTGTGTGTGTGTGTGTGTGTGTGTGTGTGTGTGTGTGTGTGTGTGTGTCAGTCATTACGTCATCGGCATGAAGCAATATGTTGGAACACCTGGTAACATGTTAAAGGACCCACTGCCAACTATCTACCATCCAGTCCTTTCCTGCCCCAGAAGGAGCGTAGGGGCGCGGGCCTAGGATACTTAGTCACGACATATAAGGCTTGGGTGACCAGTCGCATCTTCCTGAATGACATCACAATAAACCGCAACCATCTCTGGGATATAAACCATTATTATGAACCATACCCAGTTGGAGCTCCTTACCCCATTAGACCACCAGGCGTCTGTATGATAATATGAATACCACTCAGCAAATGGTTCCCGAGCTGCCAGAACCATTTGGCATGTCACTCAGTGTAGAGTCGCCTGAAGGTAGCTCTGCATCGAGTGAGTGCATTATAGTCGCCTGCATCTGCCTGCCACAAACAGCCTCTGTAAATGTTGGCCACGGCATGGGTTTGGATGCTAAGACTAGGGACAGTGGTTAGCGGCAAAGAAGACGTGTGGGTGTGTAGCGTCAGGTGTAGGTGTGTAGGCAGTGTTACAGGCCTAGGAAAGGAGCTTGTCATTCTTTATGTAGTTGGGATTTCACAGTGTGGATTATAATGATCTGAAGCATGACAGTATCAGCACAAAGCAGTTATTATCCGACAGACTTAGGGATTTCTCTCTCTCTAAGACATTAATACACAAATGCGAAAGTGCAAGTGAAAGTGTGAAATTAGCCATGGTTCCACGAGAGGCGAAGTGTGAGTAAAGTGAAGCAGTGTGAAAACTAGGAAGAGTGTAGTGGGGATTGGTATAGGGTAGCCGGCATGACCTGTTACTCCACCCATCCTGCCCTGTTCTGCCCACACCTCACTACCTGCCCACCGCAACACACCACACAATACACTGTTGGCAATCCTCTATACCTTTCCTGTAGTTCTGTCACCTTTACTTGGCCCTGATTTTCGTCCTTTTGCAGCTTATTTCGCGTGGCTCAGCGGCAGAAAATTACAGTACTATGGCATCATATTACAATGTTAGTCTATTGGTACAGCTCAGCATTCCGGATGGTAATATGGCAGTTTAATGTGAAGTTGGAGTAAAACGAGTAAAGTTTAAAGGTAATTGACAGGTGTGATGATGGTGGTTTTACTTACAGGTGATTGACAGGTGTGATATATGATGATGGTTTAGTGGTTAGAAGGCACCTATCGGAGGTGGTTTTACTTACAGGTGATTGACAGGTGTGATATATGATGATGGTTTAGTGGTTAGAAGGCACTTATCGGAGTGTGGGATGATCTGTACCTGGAATAGGGGAATTATGAGTCTGGTGTTACCTTTACCGTTACCTGGTATATATTGGTGTGGTGGGTGGCATGTGTGGGTGTTCACGTGTACATAGATATATTATTGCTTGCACACACACACACACACACACACACACACACACACACACACACACACACACACACACACACACACACACACACACACACACACACACACACACACACACACACACACACACTCTCTCTCTCTCTCTCTCTCTCTCTCTCTCTCTCTCTTTCTCTTATCTCCCAAGCCTAGTGAAATTGCCTGGAGAGAGAGCAAAAACAAAATTAACTGAGGCCACCATATGCAACCCGAAAGAAAATTAGAAGACATTGTTAAACTAGAGATTAATTTTGAGCCTCATTGCTATAGTTCTTTTACATCAACGTGGCCTAGATATTATTCCTCTTTTTGTAGCTTAGTTCACGTAGCTCAGTGGCAGAAAAAAGACAATGCTATGGCTCTACATCCTTTCCATAGCACTTCCCCGTGATTAGCATCGTATTCTAGTGTTAGTCTCTTGTTAAACTCAGCACTGAAGATGGAGGGGTGGAAGTTTTAGGCCAAGCTGGAGTAAAATGAGTATGGACGTGTGGGTGGGTAAAATGTGGTAGTTGTGGTAGGAATGAAGTGTTGAAGTGAGAGTGTGGTGGTGGTGTGGGTGAACAGGCACTTTCGTTTTCTCTTACCTCCTCCCTCATGTATACTTACACTTATATACTTACACACATACCTACACCCTTACATACTTACACTGCTATACCCGCTTACACACACAACTATACACACCGATTTACACACACCTATTCACTTATCTAAACACTTACTGTACATTATTACACAACGCCAATCATCTGCATACTTGCACAACTACACGCCTACACACCTACACAGTTATGCACACCTACCAATCACACGTGGACACTCACATCTACACAAACCTGCACACTTAAATGCAAAATTTTACACACATTTATACTTAAACAGATGGCACACGCACTCATCTATTATCTGTAACTACATATTTTTCACACACACACACACACACACACACACACACACACACACACACACACACACACACACACACACACACACACACACACACACACACACACACACACACACACACACACACACACACACACATACACACACACACACACTTTTGCATGCCCTACGAATATGCACCCCTGCAGCAATACATACATACATACATACACAAATACAAACACACACACAAGCAGTTAGAGCCACACTCATATATATGAATATATGCACCTGTTAACACACATAAACACCTACATATGCACTGAAGCACTTACAAAACACATGCACACACAAACATAAGAACACACACACGCACATGCAGACAGTTAGACACGCCTACACACTAGCACACCTACATGCGCTACCCACATTTAAACACACACACACACACACACACACACACACACACACACACACACACACACACACACACACACACACACACACACACACACACACACACACACACACACACAAACTCATGCACAGATACACACGCGTTACGTATTATATATGGAACTTGAGGAACAATTTAACCTCCACCATCATCATCATCATCATCATCATCATCATCATCATCATCATCTTCATCATCATCATCATCATCATCATCATTATCAGCCCCCATCAGAGTCACTAGCTAAACGTTCCCTACACCCATCCACTCATCGTTCAAGGCGCTAACAAGGAAGTGAACGAATTAATGAAGTCAGTTCGTAAACCCTGCGATAAGGAAATTCTCCCTTGAGTTGAATGTAATAGTCTGAAGATAACAGGATCAGAGTAGAAAATGTCAGCATACTATGTCTGTTTATCTGTCTATCTGTCTATCTATCTATATATCTGTCTAAGTTTCAGGAGGGGTGCACACAAACGAATCGCTTCCATGTCACCCTCTTGTCCCCCATCAGGCTGCCCTATCCCCAGCTCACACCACCTTCATTCATACACCTCTCCATCCCATCCCAATACTTCACCCTCGGTCTTCCCCTCCCCCCTTGTCCCCTCCACCTTACTCACATAAACTCTCCTAGTCAGTCTTTCATTCCCCATTGTCTCCACACTTTCCACAAAATCCCAGTACTAACTAAGAGGATTTATATCCCTCATTAGGTGCATATAACAAAGCATAATAAAGACTAATCACTTGGCAGGTAATTAGCCAGGAAGCTTTGGGGGACGACTTGCCTATTTTAATTGGGGAAATCCAGACGATTTTAATGGCCACTGGAAACAACACCCCATTTTACTCAGACTTGGCCCAAAATTGCCATCTCTTCACCTTGAATACTAAGTTGTAACAGGAGATTAACACTATGATGCTAGTCACGAAGAAGTGCTAGGTGACGAATGGAGAAGCGTACCATTGTCTCGCTCTGCTACTGACACGTGTAATAAGATGCAAAAGGACGAAAATCAAGGCCAAGTTAACACGAAACAACTATACACACCCATGAGAGTTAGAGTTACTTCAGGAGGATGGGCCAGCGCAGCTCCCTAACACCTTCTCCTAAGCGATCTGTTTTTGGATATGGCTGGTTAATATCCTTTTGTACGTTATTTATGCAGAGTATGGCGATGTTGGAAGAATTTATGTAACAGTGATGAGGACAGTAAGGTGCAGAAAGCAAAATAAATCACTAAGGAACTGGTGTTGGGAAGCTTCATCAGCTAACAAGAATGCCAGCCTGTGACTCACCGCCACCTGAATATATTAATAAAGAGATAGCGGGATGGAATGCTGGAGTTGTCCCGACCATGTAAGAGTTCAAGGTGCCAGTATTAACACTCTCGGGCTTCTGTTACTCACGCCCAACTAAAAAGAATCGTATGCCGTATCTGGAATAAAACACGAGATGAAACACAGCCATGAAAAAGCTGAGAGAGAGTTTGGGAGATTGAATGCGTGGTGTTAAAAAAAAAATATATATATATATCTGACACTTATCAGTAGTTATATTATGTATGGTGGAATGCAGTGTAGCTATTTCCTCCCCTCATAGATGTTTCCTTGTGCTTAGAGGTTAGACAGCACTTCTTCCTTACTAGCTTATTTCTACACATGACACGTGGACCCCCTTTACTTCGGTGATGGGTTTATGTGGTTTATTGTCGATGCTGCCGGACGATTGTATTACCTTTACCCTCTGTGGCGTAGGAGGCTCCCTGATAAATCTTCATATGGTTTATTTCTTCCCCCCCCCTCCCTTTTTTTTTTTTCGTTGGGTGGTAACTATATACACTACAGACTTAACCAACAAAGCCATACACGCTTCTCTATTGGGTTGACTTATTCACTACGACAACATCGTCTTTGTTGTATTGTTTTTTTAGCCAGGCAGTTTTACCCAGGTCAGGAAAGGCCATTCACACTGGAAAAATTAAAGGTCTTCATTTACCCCGTTAGTTAAAGTAGCCTCATATGGATAAAATAAGAGAGAAAGCACGTCATTGGACTAAAAGGGTTAAGGTGCTCCATCCGGATGTGACGCATAGAGGTTAAAGACTGGGAGGTAGTATGAGTTTATTGCCTACTTAATGCCGCTCAACGACGAACAACTGGTCACACTCAACTAACCCCTTAAGTGTTAGGGAAGCGACTTGTACATTTTGCTTTAGGTAACGTCAGACAATTTTACTCGACGCTTAGGCCCTTTCCGAGGTCTGAGAATATAATGTCTGAATTGGATCTAACGTCTCATCCATTTTCCTTCTTCACATCTTCACTTGTCCCGTTACTTCTGATGCCTTCTTCTTATATCCATTTCTCCTTCTCCTCCTCCTCCTCCTCCTCCTCCTCCTCCTCTTCTTCTTCTTCTTCTTCTTCTTCTTCAGTGTCTAGTTTTAATTCTTATCTAGTGTTCTCCTTTTCCTTCACATTCATTCCTTTTACTTATTTTTCCTGCCATATTGTTTCTCTTATTTTCCCTTGTTCCTTTCTAAAATTCCTCTCTATCTCTCTCTCTCTCTCTCTCTCTCTCTCTCTCTCTCTCTCTCTCTCTCTCTCCCTTTTTTGTGCATCTATTTTTAAGTCTTTTCTAAATTCCCCATTTTCTTTCTACATGTTCTCCGTCTTTTACAGTAATTTTTCTTCTTTTTCAATTATATGTTTTCTGTTTTTTCCTTTCTCATTTTCTCTCTTTTGTATCAAGATCTCTTCCTTTTCGTACTTTCTCATTTTGCTCACTAACATGATTTAATATTTACATGTTCTCTTTTATGTTATTTCTCTTCTTTCTTCAGCCTTCTCTTTTTACATCCATTTTCTCTTTTTCGTGTTCATTTTCATTAAGTTACTCGTATTTTTCTTTGTCCTCTTATTCTACCATTCCGTTTTCATTCACTTTTTATAATATCTCGTTTTTTTTAGTACATATATATATTTTTCCGTCTTTTCCTCTCCAGCTTTTACCTTCGCTTCTGTTTCACCTCTTATCATTTTTCCCTATCCTGTTTCTCCTATCCTTTCTGTCTCCTAATCTCTATCTCCTATTTGCGGTGTTTCTTCCAACCAGTATTCCGTTTTCTTCTTAATAATATTGTAATGTTTTCAGCGTCTTTCGCAGTTTCTTTCGTCTTCCTCTGCCTTTATTCTGTGTGTAGTTTATCCACTGATCCCTTTACTGCTGATTTTACTTTCTTCTTACTCCTTGTCTCCTGTCTTTACTTTCTCCTATTCCCTTTCTGTCTTTACTTTCTTTTTTTTTTCTTTCTTTCTTATATTCTTCTTTATTTTCTCTTCCACTGTCTTTAATTTTTGCAGCCTGTTCCATTCTGTTTTTGATATCGCCTAGTTCTTTTCTTTTCAGTTTCTTATTTAGTCTTCTCTCTCTCTCTCTCTCTCTCTCTCTCTCTCTCTCTCTCTCTCTCTCTCTCTCGTCAAGCCCATCTCTAGCCTATACTATTTCCTTCTTCCCGTCTTTAGTTTCTCCTTTTATTACCTGTCTTTATTCTCCTCCTGTTCCCTTCCTTTTATCTTTAACCTTTTAGTCTCTCATCTATCTTCAATTTTCTTCCATCCCTTTCTCCTCTCCATCATATAAGAGTTTCGTTGATTTAATCTCTCTTTTCTCGTCTCCCCCATTGTCTCTCCTTTTATTGTGTCTTTACTCTCTTTATTTTCCCAGTTCCTTGCTCTTTTCTTACCCCTATATTTTTTTCTTCTCTTTAATTTGCTCTTATAATCCGTTCTTTTATCATTTTTCCTTCCTTAATTCTTTCTTTCTTATATTCCTGTTTCTCCTTTCTTTTTAATATTTCTCCTTGTATTGCCATCTTTAGAGCAGTATTTCTCCGCCTGTCTCTCCCCTTATCTCTTTCTCCTTTCTTTAGTTTCTGTCTTGCCTTCTTTCTGTCTTTAATTTTTAGTTTCTTTCCCCATGTTCTTTACTTTCATCTTCCTCTCTTTCTCCTGTCTTTTATTCTCTTCTGTCTCTTTTCTCCTTTCTTTAATTTCTCTTTCTGTTCGGTTCTTCTTGTCTTGCTTTCTTTATTCTCCTTCCTTCACTATCACATTATAATTCCCAGTTCTGCACTCTCTCTTTTCTATTCTTTCTTTTTCTTCCTTTCATTCGTATGTCACTTACTCCTGTCTTACTTTTTCCTTTCTTTTATCTCTACTTTCTCTTTTGTTTCCTGTCTCCATGCTCTTTAATATTATTCAGTTCTCTCTCTCTCTCTCTCTCTCTCTCTCTCTCTCTCTCTCTCTCTCTCTCTCTCTCTCTCTCTCTCTCTCTCTCTCTCTCTCTCTCTCTCTCTCTCTCTCTCTCTCTCTCTCTCTCTCTCCGTTTATTTGCAGTTTCTTTCTCTTATCCTTTTTTACTATCTTTCCTATTCTCCAGTCCTCTTTACTTTCTTCTCCTCTCCTCTCTTCTCTTTCCTCCTCCGCCTCCTCCATTCCGTCCCCGTTACACAAGTAGGCCTTGCGTGGGTCTCTGTCTCTCTCTCTCTCTCACTCTGTGTGTGTGTGTGTGTGTGTGTGTGTGTGTGTGTGTGGGCAGAGAGTGAGGGGATACCACACACACACACACACCTCCCGTACCTGGGGCAGCCTGGTAGATACGGTACAGTCCAGGCTGCAGGTGGTACAGGAGGAGGGGAGAATGGGGTACAGAAGGAAAGGGAAGTTACTTGGTTACATAGACCATACTGACGACGTGTCCCTGTAACGCTACATGTTGTTGTAGCAAAATTCGTGTGAGAGTTGGTTTAGGTAAACTGAAAAATGTCATGTGTTCTGATTCATTAAAGATTATCGTCTCCACTGAACGTTCTCTTTTCCACAACATTCAAAACCTTTTCTTTTCAGGTGGAGAAGAGCAGGGCGACACACTCCAGCCACGAGCCTCTCGGTTAGTTGTTGTTCACACTGTTTTTAAGTTTACGATTATTATCAGATACAGCCACGGCAGGTTGATGCTTAATAGCCTTGCACGTCTGTTGATCAATGAGACACGTAAAATATGAGTAGTATTAAAGTATTTAGTTCTCTGTCAAGTTCGGGAATTATTGATGTAACAGCGCATGAATCTCAGTGTAGTTCAGAAATACATAAATTCAGCAAAACATTTCTGTTTGTTTTATTAAGTTTGTCAATAGCCATTTGATTTATGAAGAAGAAATCTAGTTAAATTTTCAGTGTTATTATTAGTATTAGCCATTTCTGTCGCCGACTGGCCACTCACGTCCAGGACAATAGAATTTACTTTCCCACCCACAACCTTTCCAGTCCAACGACGTCTGTTATATTCGTGTGGATGGCATTATGATTTATTCAATTCAGGTACACGCTTAATGAAGGTGTGACAAGCACCCTCCACTAACCCTTTGAGTACGATGACACCATGACTGATTTTCTTAACAACCTCTCGTGCTGGAAGTGTGTGTGTGTGTGTGTGTGTGTGTGTGTGCGCGCGTGTGTGCGTGTGTAAACTGTATAGCTCAAACACTTTTCATCCGATGTAGGCTAAACTTAGTGGAACGGTTAAGAGTAGGGCAAGAACAAAGGGATACGATTTTGAGTACGATCAGTCAAAGGTCAGAGTCAGAGGATAAAGTAAAAAATTCAGAGTCAGATGAAAAGATCACCATAAACATTTTGTATGTACTATAGACCAGACTTGGTGGAAGGGGTTAAGGCAAGACAAGAATGTTGGGGTTCGATTTTGAGAACAGATACCAGGTAGCGTTAGAGCAAGGTCACAGGGCATGGACAAAATTAATGTTCGATCCTACAAGTCACAGGTTAGATTTTATTTAAACCAAACTTGGTGGACGGATTGAGGGCAAGGTCAGCTCAGAATATTCAGATCCGATTTGGTTTAACACTGGTGGAAGGGTTAAGGGTCAGGCAAAATGAAGTAAATCGATTTCATAAGTAATCGCCTAAAGGTCAGAGTCACCGAGCAACGTCAAATGGTCGGCTCTTTGACCAGTTGCAGTTTGTTTAAATGTCTGTCTGTCTGTCTGTCTCTCTCTCTCTTTCTCTTTTTCCGCCGCACATTTCCGAGACGGGATACAAAAATTACCTTCCCCAGACCCCTCCAGTACGATGACGTCTTGTGCATTTTTCTGTTCCTGCATCCACCCAGACAGTCTTGGTCAGAGAAAGGAACACCTCTCACCGGGGTAGAAATGATCTCGTATAACTCATTCAGAACAGTTACGTTTTTCTTTCTCATCATTCTTTTTCTGTCTTTTATTTTTGCTATTTTCAGATGATTTTACACTTTTCCGTTCCTACAGTCTGTTGATGTATTTTTCATTTTATTACAGTCTTAGTCAGCTTTGTAGAGACTTGGAACTAGAAGTGTTAGATACCGCATTTACTACCAGAGAGTCTTCCTTACTCGAATGAAGGGTGTGGTGGTGCCTTAAGTTGAAGGAACTATGCGTGATGGCAGTGAAGGGGTTAAGAGAACACCCTAGTAATGGAAAGGTTGGTGAAGGCTGTGTGTAGCTCGCCTACTCGCAGACATTTCTCCGAACCTGGATAAAATCATTGCCAAAAAGGAAGAATGAACGTAGAGTGCGTCATCGTAGTCGAAAGTAAACATTTTATCAGGTAATAAAACACATTTTTTTTTTTTTTTACTGCCAGACGAGTTTATTCATCTGAGGGAACCAGTGGCAGGCACAATGATGGCATAAGAGTGAGAAAAAAAAAAGAAAGAGGGAAAAGTTAAAGAAATAATTATTTATTAAAAAGGTCAGGTGCATTTTATATATATATATATATATATATATATATATATATATATATATATATATATATATATATATATATATATATATATATATATATATATATATATATATATATATCACACCTACCTAGAAATAGGTTAAAGTATGATCCAGAACATGGTAAGAGAAAATGTGGGTACTATCAGAAGCATGTCAGTGAAATGGCGACCCAGTCATTCACACGTCAGTCAAGCCCAGGGATTCCTGCCACCACAGAACAGGCCTATCCATCTGAGTATATTTCTTGTGTTTTTGATATTGGAGGGAGAGAGAGATGAGGTAGAGAGAGAGAGAGAGAGAGAGAGAGAAGAGAAAAAGAGGTGCACGTCATCACCCCACACAAAGCATGAGGCCTTAGCAATGAAACAGACAAAGAAACACCCACTGACAGGTGACGTGGAGATGGGGAGAGAGACAGAGGTAAAAGTGAAGAAGGGGGATGGGGGTTCTCTCCAGTCCCTCCTCTCCCTCCTACTCGACAAATGGCTGACAGTGGAGGGTATAAGGGGAGAGAGAGAGAGAGAGAGAGAGAGAGAGAGAGAGAGAGAGAGAGAGAGACGAATGAAGAATGGTAATGGTTATTGAGATGAAGGAGTTGTCGTTTGTCTTAATCATAAATACAATCTTGCCCATAGACCCCGGTTTTTGATGGTACAGTTAACACCTTCAATACACTGACGACTTTCACACTTTCGTCTTACTACTCTTCTGACTTTTTTTTTATATATTTATTAAGTTAGATATAGATTTCATAGACCTTTTCAAAACGACAGACCTTCCCGAAATTGAGGCAAATGAATGGGTGAATATAATACAGAAATACATCACTGGACCGAATGTGTTTATACCTCCTGTGCTAATTATCTGGAGGGCCTGAGATACCTTCCACCCGAGGACATGTCTCAGGGGCTGAATAAAATCGTCTGGCCTTAATCAGGACAAAATAAAAAAGACACCCTAGGCCTTAGCTGTTAGACATTTCTGTCAGAGGACGTCTTCTTAGAATGGGGGGCATCTCCTGAAGCGACCCTGTCCGTCAGTCACTCCTTAATGTTTTTCGGACGCAAAGTGCCCCAGACCCTGCGTAGTACTGTTTTACTTGTTCACATTGCTTTTGTTATCTCCAAGTGGTTGTCTGTAAATCAGGAGCCCCTTTTCGAACAAGAGAGATTAGTTAAAAGCATTTAGCTATTCACTTCTTTGGTGCTCCCCTAAGCTGAATTAAATTGTCTGGTATTAGCAGGTATAAAACATAAAAATAAGTCAGTTGGGTACAGGGGTTAACGGGGACTCAGTGGCCAGAGGATGCAGGGTGGGGGGGGAGGGTGCGGGGTCATGGCATTGTCCCAAAACTTGCATCCTCCTCTCGGGAATTCCCTGAATCCTCTCGTACGGAGCAAGACATCTCACGGGCCTTCTTCAGAGTCTGCAACAAAACTTCAATATCCAAATAGTCCTCCCATGATTTCTGTCTTTTCGCTGTGTGTGTGTGTGTGTGTGTGTGTGTGTGTGTGTGTGTGTGTGTGTGTGTGTGTGTGAGTGTGTGTGTGTGTGTGTCTGTGTGTGTGTCTGTGTGTGTGTGTGTGTGTGTGTGTGTGTGTGTTTGTAGATGGCCACTCCTCTGCAGGTTGTGTCCTTTCACCGGCATTCTGTTATTCACTAGTTCTGAACTGCCCATGTAGCCCTGTCCACACAAACGCGGATGATTCCACTGTTCCCTTTTTGACTCCATTTCATATCGTCCATCACACTAGTCGCTACAGTACTCATGTGGTGGGGCAAAGGTACGCCTACTTTGTGAATTATGTGTTTTTTTCTGATTGTGACGAGAGTGACCTTGCTGTTATTTACTCTCAAAACCCAATTGCTCCAAAATGTTGGTAATATCTATGACCCTTTCCCTCCACAGCTTATCCCTTCATCACATGCTCGTATCCTCGTGTCTTCCTCTTGGGCTGTTGTAGTAAGAGCACAATACTTCTCTTGCCTGATGAGCACATACTGAACCGACTCCATGCTTTCTTCAACTCTACGCAGGTGTTGACTCTGAAGAAGGGCCTAATTTCATCCCGTGTAGAGTATGGTTTTCGTGTGTGTGTGTGTGTGTGTGTGTGTGTGTGTGTGTGTGTGTGTGTGTGTGTGCGCGTGTGTGTGTGTGTGTGTGTGTGTGTGTGTGTGTGTTTGTGTGTGTGTGTGTGTGTGGAGGGAGGGGGGGGAGGCTCACCACATACAACTTTTTAAACAGGATGTAGACTTTTATTTATTCTCACAAAGTTTCTCTGATTCCTTCCAGGCCGATGGGACTCAGTGTTCAAGTACAATAAGAAGGGGTGTGCGAAGTGAGAGCAATGTACAGTAGTGAAAATGCTGTGTATCGGCTGTGTTTGTGTGTTACAGTTTATATGTCATCGATGTGAACCAGCAGGGTGTGAACAGTATATTTCGCGATGAGTTTAGTGTCAGCAACCACTTTTAATATAGGTCGTGATTGGGTTTGAGGCTAGGATCGGGGCTTCGCGGAATGAGAGGCGAAGGGGATACCACTGAGCCATTATGTATCCGCCTTATAGACAGACACAGACGGAGAAATGAGGCGGGCTGAGACTATATTTCCTGCATCTTTGTGGAGGTGACAGTGACAGTGTGAAACAAAAATTAGATACACTTTTAACCTCCCTTCAACACTGCCTCACACCCACACCACACCATTTACGTACACACACTACACCACGCATTACAACTCTACACTACACCTCACCACACCACACCACACCGCACTTCACTACGCGCTACACATCTCACCACAAGCGCACACACACACACACACACACACACACACACACACACACACACACACACACACACACACACACACACACACACACACACACCACTCCATATCTTTTGACTTGATAAAGAACATAAATTAAACAATTGGTCAATCAGCCAGTTAAAATCCGAGTCCATAGGTAGGTGGTTTGCGGTCCTAGTAGACGTGAATTCAGTTCCCGGCTGGGGCAGAGAACAGTTAAAGAATCTGTAATAAGATAAAACCGTCTTGCCGTAAAAACACCCTCGCTACTACCAATACACCAGTCCTGTATGAGACAACCTTGTATTCATTATGGGCGATGGGTGTTAGCGCCGAAATGGTGACATGTGGAGGTGTGTGGCATGTAAGAGAACTACTGGACCTTAGGGAACGGGCTGGTAATCCTATGCTTAGAGTCGGACGCATTGAAAAATCACACCACAGTATACCACACCATTGTAAGACTTTTGACTAGAATGATAGTAAATGGCCGTTGGTTCCGTCTTTCTCGTATTTAACAAAAAAGATCAATCAGTCAGTGAACACCACCATACCACACCACCAATACCACGCCACACCACCAATACCACGCCACCATTACCACGTCACCACACCCACACCACACCACGCCCCGCCTGAAAGTGGTGTAACCTAAGTGGAGCATGGGTAAAGGGTAGATGTTGAGGAGAGGCTAGGGGGTAGGGGTGAGAGGTAGGGGGCAGGGGTGAGAGGTACGGGGCAGGGGTGAGAGGTAGAGGGTAGGGGTGAGAGGTAGGGGGCAGGGGTGAGAGATAGGGGGCAGGGGTGAGAGGTAGGGGATAGGGGTGAGAGGTAGGAAAATTGAGAGGTAGGGGGTAGGGGTGAAGGGGTAGGTGTGGGTAGGGGGCACTATAGAAGCCAGCAGTGCCTTACCTGTGACCTTGTGGCAAATTAGTGCATAAAAACCAGTGATGGATGCCTTTCCCTCACACCACACACCCTTACTTTATTATTTTTACTGTGTTTTATTTTTTTTTTCCTCCTACTTTAAAACATCCACCCTTACTGAAAAATAACAAGGTAGGCTTTTCCATAGGACGATGTGATTATTCTTTCCTATGAACACTTACAACACTGTGATATCAAGACAAGCTCTCTGTTACCTTCTCTCTCTCTCTCTCTCTCTCTCTCTCTCAAACTATCACGTTTCTTTAGAGGTCACGGCGGCATTAAATATTCTGTTTTGGTCACCGCCGGGCGATATGGCCCACCTGATGGAAACCTTTGACCTTTAGTGGGCTTGAGTCTGAGTTGATTAATTTCTTTCTCAATTAAAACGTCTTCCGTAAATTGAATGATGTAATTTGGCGGTAGCGATAATAAAACAGATGACGTCATTTTATCGACATCTTTCAAATCCTCCGTTTTCTTTACTCACACATTTTCTGTATTTTGATTCATTTTCTGTCCTGACATCCTTTCCTCTTCCTCTCCCGTCCCTCTGATCAGCCTCTCCCCTTCCCCTCCCACACCCGCTCTCTTCCTCGCCATCGTCTCCCTTTCGTCTCATCCTTTCCCCTTTTGCACCCCTCGCGTCGTCTCGCTTCCCGTCCCTGCTTCATCTCCTCTTTTCCCTTCCCTTCCCATCACATCCTCACTGCTTTCCCCTCCTCTCACTTCCCTCCCACAATCTTTCCCTCTTACGCTGCGACCCTTACTTTCCTTCTTTCCCCATATAACATTCCTTTCTTCTCTTTCGGTCACTTTCTTCCTCCTCCTCCTCCTTCTCTCCCATCCTTCCTCTCCACTTTTCTCCCTTCCCTTGACGTCTTTCCTCTCCTCCCCTCAACGCCCCTCCCCTCCCCATCCTCCATCCCCTCGCCCTCCTAACCCCTCCCACACACCTTTCACCCACAGCCCTTCCCTGACTCTCGTATCACCCTCTCATATTCCTCGTAATTATTTTTTCTACGGGAGGTGACAGGTGACCACGGGTTCGATCCTGGCTGCTGTGGGAAGGTAAAGCTAAATTCGACATCACCGTGTTGACTGCCCTTCCATCACCGACGCACCGACATCACCGTGTTGTATTCCATTCAGCACGAAACCTGATTTATTATTATTATTATTTTTATTATTATTTTCTTTCAGTGTCTTCCACCAGGGGACTTAATTCAGGTTGGGACAGACCCTTTTCGTTACGGCGGTCGATGAGGACTGTATTTAACCCCTTCAGTTCGAAAAATCTCTCCTGAATAATATCGTCTAAATAAAATAAGAATTAAATAAGTGAGTTATAGATAAATAAAAAAATAAATAAAATAAAGAAATAAAATAATACATAAATACATAAACTAGAATAAAGAAATAAATTATATATATATATATATATATATATATATATATATATATATATATATATATATATATATATATATATATATATATATATATATATATATATGAATAAACGAGAAGAAATATAAAAACGTCCATTGGCTGAAGGGATTATAAAAAACACGGCCACTGACATAACACCATCTGTGAATGTAATACCGCCAACACACCACACTAATGATGGTGGTGGGTGGTGGTGCCTAAATGCCAGGTGACGTCTGGGGCCCGCAGGGGATCAGCCTTAAGTAGGTGTGTCGTAGGTGGCTTACTCGACTCCGGGAATGGAAATCTTGGCCTGTGTCGAAAGCCGGATGCATTACGAAGAAAAATAGCACAGGCAGAGAATCACCCGTGTTTCCAGTTTTGTCTGAAGCTTACTGAAGACTAGCTACACGTAACTGAAGTCTTAACCCCGTTCTCCAGTGATTTATTTCTCGTTTTATTCTCGCTACAGCCTGAGAAGTTTATTTAGCTTGGGAGAGACCCATTGTAGTTGAGGATTTTAATCGACTTTGCGTTTTCCTCCCTTCACTGTGAGAGGCTTCCCCAGAGTTGAATAAAAACGTTTTCAGGTAACGTTTAAGTAGCAAGAAAACACAAAAGACTTCCTGTGGCTGAAGTGGTTGGCTGGACTAGTGTATGTCTGGGAAGAGTCCACTTTGTAACGATGTATTTGAAGACTGTAGGCATATATATTACACCTTAAAGCAGAAAACGCAGGTTATATTCCACTCCTGCTGCCACCTGACGACATTATTTAGTATAGGAAGGATGTCTTGTAGTGCAGAGGGTACTGAAGGCAGTCTGAAAAATGTGCCATAAAATGAAATATTGTTGTCTGGTGGAGTTAAGAGAAAAACTGGAAAGACATCGGATGGAAAGGGTAATTGCTTCATTATAGTAATCTCCCTTAGTCTGTACCTCACAACTCCCTCACCTCTCCCTCCCGTCTCCTCTACCTCTTCCGCACCGACCCCCCTCCTTTCCTCCCCCACCGATGTCCTTTTCTCAGTCACCCACCCACTACCTTGCCTCTACCCACTCACTTTCCCTCCATCCCATCACTTTCCCCAGCCTTCAGCCCCCCCCTCCCATCCTTCCCCATGACCCCCTCCTTTACCGCCTCCTCAGTCTTTCTCTGCCCTTTGATAGCGGTGACGTATTACTTCATTATCGCAACCTCGGGACGATTTTATTCAGCGCAGGAAAGAACCATCGAATTGGCAGGGTAAATGAAGGCTGTATCTAACCCCTACTCTTCCTCTAAGCAGTAAAAAATTGTGTGCAGAGAGCAATAATGTATAATCACCGCCGGCCTCGTGCTGAAATTGTGCCAACTCCCTACTGTATACGTCTCTGAAATCCCTTCTCTCCCCTGTTTTTCTCCTGTCGTTGGATGTGGTATCGTTTATATTGACGTTTTGTATGTATGTATATATGTAGGTATGTTTGTAAGTTTATGAATGTATGTATATATGTTTGTAGTATGTGTGTAACAAAACTCTGATCCCTGACGAACCTTTGCATACACAACCATTAGCGGCCCATCAGTTGACGTTCCGAGTTAAGTTCAGATTGATATCCTCTGAGGGGATGCTTTGGCCATGCTCCTGCTACTGCTTCGTTAGTGTAATGTGGATGGCAGGGTACCTAGAGTTTTGTAGGCTGTCATTGCTATTATTATGTGCATGCGAACGTGTCTAGAGAGAACTACCTGATTGATGTCTTCTGAGGAGGTGTTTTGGCTACCTTTTTGCTGCTGCGATGACGAAACAAACACACCACCGTCATGTAACCATAAAGGCGCTTGTGTGTTCTTTAAGTCTCGAATTATGATAGTAAAGCAGAAAGAGTCCCCATCCATCATCATCATCATCATCATCATCATCGCCATCACACTAACTCTTTTTGGATGAGAGAGACCTTTCGAACTGTGGGGATTTAGACATACTTTCACAAACTTTTTCAATACAAGAAGTCTCCCGTAAGACGAATAATATTGTGTGAAGGCAACAACTACGGGCAAATACATATCGCTTCCCAAAGTCGGCATCATGCATGTAATTATATGTATTTTCTTGTATTAGTGAAATATTTGAAAAGAACTTGCCACCTACCGTACCCACGTTCAAATTCAAATAAACCCGTGTCTTGTGGGATGGTTGTTTTGGAGTCTAACTGTTCCACACCCGTATTTTGGTGGTTGTGTGTCCGTCTTTTTGCGCCATGGAGGGCTATAAAACAATTTTAAAGACTTTAGTTGTAAGTCTGAGGAAGGTGCATCATGATATGTAACCCAGGTAGGCTACATGCATAGTAATTTTCAGGCCAGTCGGTCCCAAAATAAATTCGTTTTGATGGAGCAATGAAAGAAACACTGAGGAAAAAAAAAAAAAATTCTCACTGGTAAAGGTACCTAATAGATCCCCTAGACGAAGGAATTAAGGGAAATGACAGAGAAGCAGTGGGCGGATGGTTGTGGGTAAAAACGAAATAGGAATGAGGAGGTTGGGGATGGCAGAAAGTGTACAGTCGTGTAGGGATAAATAATACCAAGCAAATATCCCTATAGGTCCTGTCTAGAGTGTGCGTTGTATTGTAAACTAGAAATGAGGTACTTGTGCTATCAGTTCAAGGATAAGGATAGCATGAGTGAGAAGGCCCTCAGATCCTCCACCAGTTGTTATTATTATTATTATCATCATCATCATCATCTACCTAAAAAAAAAGTTAGGAAGAAAATGAAAGGATAGTTAAATAAGTCTCCATCATCATCATCATCATCATCATCCCACATAATCCTTTCCATTCCTAATCACATCCCCTTGCCCATCCCTCACTTCTACCCACATCAATTCAACTATTCCTCTCCTACCGAATATTTCATCATACCGTATTTTTTATTCTTCCCCCACAACCATCTGTCTTCATTTTCTTTGACCATCTGTCGCTTTTACTCATAACCATCCAGCTGTTCCTTCCCTTTCCAAGACCTTCCCCTTACCTTCCCTCTTCTCCACAACAACCCCACCTCTTCCTTCCCTTTCCCAGTCTCTCTCCCTTTCCTGTCCTTCTCTTTGTCTCACAGCCTTCCATATTCCATCCCTTTCTTAATTCTTTCCCTCTCCCATTTCTCGTTTTTTCACTCAGTCACTCCACCCACTCTTTCCTTTCCTCCCATATCTCGTTCTGTCCCCTATCCTTATCTTTCCCCCCTCCGTTCGCCCCCTCCCATTCCTTCCCTTCCCTAGCCCCATCCTCTCCTCCCCTCAACTATACCCTGTCTACCATTTTCTATCCTTATCAGTTTTAACCCCTCCAGCTCGAGTACGTAAGCTGTTTGTATATCATGACGATTTTATTCAGCTTAGGATAGATTTTTTGGGACTGGAGGGGTTAGATACAGCCTATTTTCACGCCTAGGGTGGGTTCGTCAAAGCTCAAGGAAATCGTCTGGCAGTAGCAGTTTGATTAACTCCTTTAATTACGATGACTTGCTTTCTGTTTTATTCTTATCCACGGACGATTTTCTTTAGGCCTAGAGGGAGTTATTGGTAGTGAAGGGGTTGTTTGAGGCTACATATTCACCCTACCAATAAAGAAATCTCCTGTTAGCTGAATAAAATCGTCTGGATATAGCAAGAATAAAATACATCTTAGCAAAAGGGTTAAGTAAAAGTGACATCCTCGGCCTGAAGAGATAATAATTCCCCTTCTATCACCTTACCCACGTATTTCCTTCCCTCTTCAGAAAATATGAACTTCATGTATTCATCCCTCCTACTCACAATATCCACCTGTGTGTGTGTGTGTGTGTGTGTGTGTGTGTGTGTTCATGTTCCCCTTCCCTTCCCCTTCTTAGCTTTAACTCTTCCCGTCAACTAGTGTCGAATTCTCACTGATTTAGGATTCATTTTATAACATCTCATCTTTACTAATTTATATCTATGTGGGGCAAATAGTACTCTCCTCTGGCGTGTTGCTGATATGTCGATATTTAAAAATCCTAAATAGCATACAATAAGGTGCAAAGGAACAATGTAAAAAAAAAGGGAGGGGGGGAGGGCCGAAATACTGCAAAGCTTCCCCCAGTCACCTGCCAACCGTGGAGCGATGGGGCCCGAGATGAACGAAGATGCTGGGATACGTTCACGGGAAATTGAATATTAGTGTATTTTTAGGGTGTAAGTGTGTGTGTGTGTGTGTGTGTGTGTGTGTGTGTGTGTGTGTGTGTGTGTGTGTGTGTGTGTGAGAGAGGGAAAGAGAGATTGTAAGTGTACCAGCCTCTTCACTCCGAGCACCTGTTTGTTCAACATACTCCTGTCACCAGCATTCGATTTTACTCAGCCTGGTAATGGCGTCTCGCAAAGAAAAGGTTAAATAAATCCACCTGTGACCTCGTAAACTGAGTACACCTGTATGGAGACGTCAGGGGTATAGGAAGAAAAGAAACAAGTACAGTACGAGTTAGATGCGGGACCGTATGGAGCTTTGCAAGAGTCAACCACCTCGCGTGTGAAAATAATTAGGCGGGACTGACTGACTGGGCCCAGAGTTGCTCCCGTATCTAAGTATTAAGTCCTCAGGGTGAAGGTGTTAAGTGTCCGTGGGGGAGGGTGTAGGTGTGAGTTTAAGAAGACACTGTGCGATAAAAGGTGGATGGATATGGTGAAGGTTTGTGTGAGAAAGCCAGGTATGCAAGTTAACCCTTCAACACGGTGAGTTTTATTTATTTATCTGTCTATCTGTCTGTCTGTCTGTCTGTCTGTATCTATCTATCTGTTTATCTATCTATCCGTCTATCTACCTATCTGTCTATCAATTTATCTATCTATCTGTTTACCTCACATTTCTTATATTCCAAGATTTTATAAAGCAGAGGAGAGGTCCTTGGTACTGACGGGGGTAGGTATAGTTATGATTAATTCCTTCACTGCTAGACATCTTACCGAAGTTACATCAAAAATCGTCTTGTAGCAGCACAATT